>NC_133141.1:63574026-63878020 GCF_048418815.1 Hemitrygon akajei
CTATACCTGGTAGGGTGGCGGGAGGATGGGGTGAGAGCAGGCGTATGTGAAATGGAAGAGATGCGGTTGAGGGCAGTGTTGATGGTGGAGGAAGGAAAGCCCCTTTTTCTGAAGAAGGAAGACATCTCATTAGTTCTGGAATGAAAAGCCTCATCCTGAGAGAAGATGTGGCGGAGACGGAGGAATTGAGAGAAGGGGATGGCATTTTTACAAGTAACAGGGTGGGAAGAGGTATAGTCCAGGTAGCTGTAAGAATCAGTGGGTTTATAAAAGATATCAGTAGATAAAGTGACTCCAGAAATTGAGACAGAGAGATCAAGGAAAGGGAGTGAGGTGAGAAACCTCTGCTGTAGTATGTGCTGACCACAGCAGTACACTGTGGCCTGACCCGAGTCTTATACAGTCTAAGCACATATGATGTGCTCTACTGCTTTATAACTTAGCTACAGCCTGCTATGCCACCAATAGGCCATTTTTGATCATTATCATTCCTAAGGTCTCTGTGAAGCTACCCAGACCACTACATGTCCCTAAGATACTGCAATTTTGCAGCAAAATCCAGAATTGGTGTACATTATGGATGAGTGTCTAGTGACCAAGATGATCATTAAGCTCCGTGAACCACAGTCACCGAGAATGCCAATGCCTGGATTAAAAAACAGGCTGATTCCTAGGATGGCAGGATTGACATACAAGGGGAAACTGGACAGTTAGAGGACTAAGAGGGAGTCAGAGAGGAACCCATTAAATTCTAGTAGCTCATGTGAAGTGGTGCTATTAATGACCCAGACTTGGTTGAGAACTTACTCTTAGTGAGGCCAAGCAGCATCTATGGAAAAAAGAAAACAGTCGACATTTCAAGCCGAGACCCTTCATCAGGACTGGAAGAGATGAGAAGTCAGAGTAAGAAGGTGGCTCTGATACTGAGCTCGTCAACTTCATCGACTTTGCCTCCAACTTCCAACCTGCCCTCAAATTTACCTGCTCCATTTCCGACTACTGAACTCCCTGCCACCACCCAGGTCTCATCATGTATGAAGCAGCAGTAGCGTTAAACTGTTTATGTTTGAACTTGTATTGTAAATGTACCTTGTGCTAATTATCAGTCTTCTAGAATATATGTATTTAATTATTTGTTAATTTATTTGTGTAATAAATTAAACTTTATGTACTGTGTAGTACACCTTGGTCTGGATGAACATTGAACTAGAGACACTGGAGGTCCAGAGAATCACACACAAAATGCTGGAGGAACTTAGCAGGTCAGGCAGCATTGCCATAGAGTGTGTTATGAAGCTGTGGCCAAAGCTGGAGAATTCTAGCTCTGCGAAGAGGCTGTCAAGGTTGTTTATTTTCTGGGGAGCAGTATAGACTGAGTGGAAGCTTGATCAAGATGTATTTAGTTAAGGTATAAACAGAAGGGTTTTGATTCCCTTGGAAAAAATGATATAAATCAGACCGCAGAGGCTGAAGTTAATTAGTAGGATAAAAGGAGGGCAGTTAGAAATGGCACAAGCAGTTCAAGCGTTTTGTCCCATAGTGTCTGTGCCGACTGTTGTGTATTTAAATTTAAAAAGTATTTGAGTAATATTGTTAATATATTGTTTGATTAAGCATTCTTGTTCATTTAGATAATTCAGTATGGGTTATATGTGAATGGCATTTGTCATTATGCCACCGCATCATAATTGCATGCCTCACTTAAAGTAAAAATGAAACTAAGACCCATTCTCCTGGACTCCCATCTTTTTCTTGCAATCAGTTTTATGTTTTGGAGTTACAAAATATATCAGTGGTGACAAATAAGTTTTAAAAGAACCCAAGACAACAAAAAAAAGCGTAGCGAGGTGTTCAAAGTTTAAAATAAAAAGCAGAAAATGGACAAGTACCAGGTGATAATAATCATAAATAAACAAAGAGCAGAAATGGCTGGCTACATTGGAAAGATAGATGCATTTGATTGCACAAGAGATAACCAGTTGCTGTATATGGAGCAAATTAAGCAGTATGGCTTCCCTGCTTGTTGATAGAATGGTACAGCACAGTAAAAGGTGCTTTGATTAAAAAAGATAAGATAAAAACTAAAGATGTTGGAAATCTAAAATATAAACAGAAAACGCTGGAAATACAGACCATGAATGTGGCCTGACCAGCATCCATTGCCTTTATCCACTCAAAGAGTTATAGGCTCTGAAACTCCGAAATCACATTTACATTTACGATTGGGAGAGACATGTAGCTCGTAAAGCCACAGCCTCACAGCTTTACAGGCATGGGTTCAATCCTGACCTCTGTTGCTTCCTGTGTGGAGTTACATGTCTCCCCCCCACCCCCCACATTGTTTGGGTTTTATCTTACATCCTGAAGATTTGCAAGTTAACTGGCCCAGTAAATTGCCCCTCGTGGGTACATGAGTGGTAGAATCTGGGGGATAGTTATTGGGATTGTGGAGAGAATGAGTTAGGAGAGGATGGGTCAATGATCAGTGTGGACCCAATGGGCCAAAGTGCCTGTTTCCATGCTATATCTCTAAGACTCTATGGCTAAGTACCTGGATGAAAATTTGAGCTGTGCCCTGAATGGCTAGAGACAGAGAACCAGAAAGAGAGATTTACCTAAGTTCAGCAAGGATAAGAAAGGCCTAGCTAGAGTTAATGTAGAGAGGATGTTTCCAATAGTGGGAGAGTCCAGGATCAGAGGGCACAGCCTCAGAATACAAGGGAGGTCCCTTTTGATCAAAGAGGAGGAGGAATTTCTTTAGCCATAGATTGGTGAATCTGTTGAATTCATTGCCGGCTCTCCCGTCCATTCTGCTCTCCAATGGACATTAAATTTGACTACATCTGTGGCAACGAAATACTTGGTGAGTGTACAGAAACAGATGGAATCGCAAACGCCACCATTCAGCTGTTTATTTATGTAACAGATTTTCCTCCAAGCCATCGGACTACCAACCTACTGCCCTCTGCTGTGCCTATTGTCTTGTTTATTATTTATTGTAATGCCTGCACTGTTCTGTGTACTTTATGCAGTCCTGGGTAGGTCTGTAGTCTAGTGTAGTTTTTGTGTTGGTTTACATAGTTCAGTGTAGTTTTTGTATTGTTCATGTAGCACCATGGTCCTGAAAAACGCTGTCTCGTTTTTACTGTGTAACGTACCAGTCTTTATGGTTGAAATGACAATAAAAAGTGACTTGACTTGAAAACAGCTGTGGAGGCCAGGACACCTAGAGGAAACCAGAGCATCTGGAGGAAACCAATGCAGTCTTAGGGAGAATGTACAACCTCCTTCCAGACAGTGGTGGGAGATGAACCTGGGTCACTGTAAAGCAATGTGCTAACTACTAACCTACCATACCACCCTATTTGATTAATATAAAGGTATCAAAAGCTGGGAGAATGGGATTGAGAAGGAAAATGAATTATTCATGATTGAATAGAGGAGCAGACTCAATGGGCCAAATTATCAAATTTTTCTCCTTTGTCTTAATGTCCACCATCTAGACAATGCTCTCTTCTCACTACTACCATCAGGTAGGAGGTACAGGAGCCTTAGGTCCTGCACAGCCAGGTTCATGAAAAGTTAGTTGAATCAGCATAGATAACTTCACTCACCTCAATGCTGAACTGATTCCACAACCTATGGACTCATTTTCAAGGTCTTACAACTCATGTTTTCAGTGTTATTTATTTGTTGTATTTATTACTTGCTTTTTTGTATTTGCATATTTTGCCTTCATTTTGCACATTGGTTATTTCTCCATCTGTTAGATTTCCATTGATTCTATTGTCTTTCTTTGCTCTATTGTGAATGCCCACAAGAAAATGAGTAACAGAGTAGTAGATGGTGACATATGCATACTTTGATAATAAATTTACTTCGAACTTTGAAGTTTAAGATGGCTGAATATTCTAATGATATTCAGTGAATTTTGATGGCTCCATATAATTCTCTGAGAAGGATCCAGTTAACCCTCCGTTACTTGACCGAGCACATAGAATTTGGTGTCGATCATCGAGTGTTCCAGCTAAACCTTCGGTTGTAATTGTTCGGTTTCATTATGTACACGACAAAGAACAACTTATTCGTGTGGCTCGGCGGGTTGGAATGGTTAAATTTCAAGATTACTATTTCCGTTTGGTTGAAGATTTTAGTCCTGAAGTTATGAAGAAAAGGCTTCTTTTTAAACCTCTGATGTCTGAATGTTATGAGAAAAATCTAAAACCTGCGCTCTTATACCCCGCGAAGCTTAGAATCTCTCCGCCGAATGCTCCACGCCAGGTTTTCCTTTCTACATCTGAAGCGAGAAGTTATCTGGAGGAGAACTTCCCTACTGCTACAGACACTAATCTCTAATAAATGAGTGATTCTGATCGTGTAAGATAGTTTTCGATTCCTCAAACCAGATTTAGTCTCTGGTTATTGGTGTAGGTTTATCCTATACTTTATATTTAAGTTAAAGTGTGTTTTCGTCATATTAATCGCTCTGTTTTATACACTTTAACCATTATACTATATTTTTGACTATTATTTTTGTTCCTTCGAAGGTGTATTTTTAACCCTTCAAAGGTAAATTCTTTTTTATTAAGATGGGGGTATTTTGGAAAAATATTCTTGGTTTTATTTAAGATGGTGTTATTTTTTCTTCTCTCTTCTTCCTATAATGCATCGCTTATCATAGTTTAAATATTTCTTGATTTGTTTGGGTTATAACCCGATTTATAAGCTTTTAGTGATTATATTCTTTTTTTTACAACTAAGTATATTAAGAAGAGTGGTTTTTAGTATAGTGATTATAATTTTTAAAGTTGGGGTGGTTTTTTTAATATATATCCTTTATATACGGAGTGGTCTTCCGCTGATATGGGGGTAGAATTAGTCTTATTTTTTTTCTTTTTCTAGCCATATTTTGGCTTTTTTTCTTTTTCTTGTGGGGGTGGGGGATGGTCTGTTTTCTAATTTTATTTTTCTTTTACCAGTTTGTTTTAGTTTTTTCATTTGGGCTGTTTTTGAACTTCAAATATGTCTACGATGTCGTCACTTCCGGGTCCGCTCTTTTTATGGTTAACCCTTTTTATACCAAAGGGTTGATTTTAGAAGCATGGCTCAGACCATTAATTTTGTGTCTTGGAATACTAATGGTTTAAACCATCCGATTAAACGAAAGAAGATTTTCAAAGTATTCCAAAGACTTAATGCTCATATCATTTTTGTACAAGAAACTCATGTGAGGAAGGAGGACAAATATCGCTTTTTTAGGTCTTGGCGGGGTCAACAGTATCATTCGAATTCGAACACCAAAGTTAAGGGAGTTTCAATTTTTATTGACTCCTCTATTGCATTTGTTCAACATGATATCCTTTCGGATCCGAATGGTAGATTTTTGTTAATTACAGGTTTACTTTGTAATAAAAAGGTTGCTATGGTGAATGTTTATGCTCCAAATGTGGATTGTCCTGATTTTTTTAAGTCCTTATTTACTTCTTTACCTAATCTAAATGAATATAAGTTAATAATGGGTGGTGACTTTAATTGTTGTTTAAATCCTTTGATGGACAAATCTATATCTATTCAGACTTTACCCAATAAGTCAGCCACTTGTATTAACTCCTTTTTGACTGATAATGGAGTTTTTGATATTTGGAGATTTCGGCATCCTAACGACAAAGAGTTTTCTTTTTTCTCACATGTTTATCATTCTTATTCGAGAATTGATTATTTTTTTATTGACTCTTGTTTTATTCCATCGGTAATTGGTTGTAATTATGATATTATAGATATCTCTGACCATGCTCCATTAAAACTTTCTATTAAATTTACGGATACAGCTTCTAATGTTAGACAATGGCGATTTGACTCTACCTTACTGCAAGATCCGGACTTTATTAAATTTATGAAGGAACAGATCGATTTCTTCTTTTCAACTAATTCCACGGATGATATTTCTTGCAGAACACTTTGGGACACCTTTAAAGCGTATATACGTGGACAGATTATCTCTTACTCTGTTGGTCTGAGAAAACGCATTAAGAAGGAAACTCTTTTATTGGTTGATAAAATTAAAGAGATTGACAAGAAATATTCGATCACTCCTAGTAAGGAGCTTTACAAACAAAGGGTTGAACTTCAAACGGAACATAGTTTATTACTTACATCTCCAATTGAAAATCAATTAATGAAAACCAGATCTGATTTTTATATACATAGTGATAAATCGGGTAAACTGTTAGCTAGTCAGTTGAAGAATGTTTTGGTTAAACGTCAAATCACTAAGATTCGTCAGCAGAATGGGGATTTGACAGTTAACCATGATGAGATAAATAAGTCATTTCAAGACTTTTATACCTCCCTGTATCAATCTGAATTCCCTCAGGATCATAATACCATGTGTGATTTTCTTGGGAAATTGAATTTTCCAAAATTATCATCCGATGATCTTTCAATATTACATACTCCTATTACGGATGCAGAAATTAAAGGGGTTATTTCCTCAATGAATTCTGGGAAAGCACCAGGTCCAGATGGGTATACAGTAGAATTTTAAAAATGTTTTTCCGCTACTCTTTCTCCTTGGTTATGCAGGGTTTTTGAAGAAGCAATTAGATTGGGGAATTTGCCACAATCTTTTTATAGAGCTTCCATTTCTTTAATACTGAAGAAAGATAAAGACCCTGCTGACTGTGCATCCTATAGACCAATATCTTTATTGAATGTAGACTCCAAGATCTTTTCCAAGTTACTGGCATCCAGGCTGGAGAAGGTATTACCCCAAATTATTTCGGAAGATCAAACCGGTTTTATTAAAAATCGCTATTCTTTTTTCAATGTTAGGAGATTACTGAATATTGTTTATACTCCTTCACATAGCACTTCAGAATGTGTTATTTCATTAGATGCGGAGAAAGCATTTGATAGAGTTGAATGGCCTTACTTATTTTATGTGTTGGAGAAGTTTAATTTTAGTCCGACATTCATTTCTTGGATTAAACTGATTTATCACACTCCAGTAGCCTCGGTGTTTACTAATAATCAAAGATCTCCCTTTTTTTGTTTATTTCGGGGCACTAGACAAGGCTGTCCTCTTAGCCCATTACTATTTAACATTGCTTTAGAACCTTTGGCAATTGCCATCAGAGAATCACAGGATATTTCGGGTATTAATCGTGGGACAGATATTCATAAGTTATCTTTGTATGCAGATGATTTATTATTATTCATTTCTAACCCTGAGAAATCTATTCCAGCAGTTCTATCATTGTTGGCTCAATTTAGTGAGTTTTCTGGGTATAAGTTAAATCTTAATAAGAGTGAATTGTTTCCTTTGAATAGACAGGTCCCAATTTATGGAAACTTACCTTTTAAATTAGTTAATGACTCTTTTATTTACTTAGGGATTAAAATCACAAAAAACCATAAAGAATTATTTAGGTTTAATTTTTTACCCTTAATTGATCAGATTAAATGCTTGTTTACTAAGTGGTCACCATTATCTTTATCTCTGATAGGTAGGATTAATGCTATTAAGATGGTTATTTTACCTAAGTTTTTATATATTTTTCAAGCGGTACCAACTTTTATTCCGAAATCTTTTTTTACTAATGTTGATTCAAAAATTTCCTCATATATATGGCAGAATAAAAATCCCAGGTTAGGTAAAATATACTTACAGAAAACTAAGAAGGAAGGTGGGTTGGCATTACCTAATTTCAGATTTTATTATTGGGCAGTTAATATTAGATATTTGTTATGTTGGTTGAAAGACTGGGATGGATCTTTTGGCCCTCATTGGGTGAGTTTGGAAATTAAATCGGTATCAGGTTATGCTCTGGGTTCTATTTTAGGGACTTCTCTCCCTTTTGCTCTTTCCAAATTGCCGAAACGAATTGACAACCCGATAGTTAAACATAGTTTACGTATATGGTTTCAATTTCGGAAATTTTTCGGGTTGACTCAATTCGTTTTAAATATTCCTATTGTATCTAATTGCTTTTTCCACCCTTCAATTATAGATCAAGCTTTTTCGGCTTGGAAAACTAAGGGATTACTAAGATTTTCTGATTTATTTTTGGACAATTGTTTTATGTCTTTTGAGCAATTATCTAATAAATATAATTTGCCTAGATTTCATTTTTTTAGATATTTACAGATTAGGCATTTTTTAAGTACGGTACTTCCTACGTTTCCAAATTTTGTGTCTTCAGATATTTTGGAGAGTTTCTTTGAATTAAACCCTTTTCAAAAAGGGCTTATATCAAAACTTTATAATATAATTATGAAGATATGTTCGGAGCCCCTTTATAAGACAAAAAATGATTGGGAAAGAGAGCTTAATCTTATTATTCCTATTGAGAATTGGGATAGAATTCTTCAATTAGTTAATACATCATCTATATGTGCCAAACATTCATTAATACTATTTAAGGTCGTACATAGGGCCCACATGTCCAAGGACAAATTAGCTCAGTTTTATTCTTATATAAATCCTATTTGTGATAGATGTCAGTTTGAAACCGCGTCTTTAACTCACATGTTTTGGTCATGTCCGCTTTTGAAAAAATATTGGAAAGATATTTTTGATATTATCTCTGCGGTACTGAACATCGATTTACAACCCCATCCTATTACCGCAATTTTTGGTTTACCAATGATGGACTCACTTCAATTATCTTCTTCCGCCTGTCGAATGATTGCATTTCTCACTCTGATGGCTAGAAGATCTATTTTGTTGAATTGGAAGGAAATTAATCCTCCCACTATATTTCATTGGTTTTCTCAAACTATGTTATGTTTAAATTTAGAAAAAATTAGAAGTGGTGTATTCGATACTTCTATTAAATTTGAAAAGATATGGAGACCATTTATTCAATATTTTCATATGATGTAATATGACCCTGTTCCAAGCTTATTTGATTTTCCAGCTTTAACCTTATTTATGTTGAGAGGATCGGAGTTGACGACACTGATGATTATGTATTCTTGTGAGATATTATAAACAGCCCTTTTTTTTCTAGTTTTTCTTTTTTTTCTTTTTTTGCTTCTTTTTTCTTCTTTATTAGCTATTAGATTAGTAAGTTAGCTAATTTTGCAAACATTTTTTTCTCTTTTTTTCTGTTTATTAATATACAATTAATATATCAATTGTATTTTGTTCATATTATTAATATTAATAAAAAGATTGAAAGAGAGAGAAGGATCCTGTTGGAGGTTCAAAACAGATACCCATCTTTTAGCCTCGGGGGCTTCTCCATCGTTCTGCTCTTTCACTCTGAGACACAGAGGGTGTTGCAAAGCAAGACATACAGTCAGAGAGCTGTAAAGTATGTTGAAACGTTTACAGATCTTAATCAGCATTGTGACTTACATGGTTCATTACCCACTGATGTCCTACATTGGAGAGAGTTAAAATTAAACTGGATGTTCCATTCCTGATTGTTGTCTTGACACTAACCGCTGTACACTGGGTGAGCAATGCACACCATTAAATAGCTTCAAACATCATCAGTTATAAGCAAATTATGTTGCTTTGACACAACAGGACAAATATTTTCCTCTCAGGAAAATTCCTCTGAGTTATTTTTTGTTCAACACATCACTGTATATCAAGCTGAGTTTCTGACCTTGTTTCCTGAACTGAGTTTCAATCTCGTGCAATTACTTCAATGTGTCAGCTCCAAAATTAGTCCTTGGCATTGTATGTTCAACAATTGCTCAGAGAGTACAAATACCATGTTTACAAGTCTGTGGGATTTTGAGAAAACAAAGTGAACTTATCTACCAACTTCTGCACATTCCTCAAAGTCAAAGTAAATTTATTATCAAAGTACGTATATGTCACCATATATTACATCAATATTTCACCATATATTACATCAATATTCACCTTCTTGCAGGCATTTACAAAAAAGTAAAGAAATACAATAGAACTTATGAAAACCTATACATAGAGACTGGGAAACAATGTACAAAACAAGAGAAATTATGGAAATAAAAAGAGAAGGGTCCTGCCAAAGGTTCTCGGCCTGAAACAACGACTGTACTCTTTTCCACAGATGCTGCCTGCCTGCTGAGTTCCTCCAGCATTTTAGAAATATAGAAACATAGAAAACCTACAGCACAATACAGGCCCTTCGGCCCTCAAAATTGTGTCGAACATGTCCCTACCTTAGAAATTACTAGGCTTACCCATAGCCCTCTATTTTTCTAAGCTCCATGTACCTATCTAAAAGCCTCTTAAAAGACCCTATTGTATCTGCCTCCACCACCGTTGCCGGCAGCCCATTCCATGCACTCGCCACTCTGCGTAAAAAACTTACCCCTGACATCTCCTCTGTACCTAATCCCCAGCACCTTAAACCTGTACCCTCTTGTGGCAACTATTTCAGCCCTGGGAAAAAGCCTCTGACTATCCACACGATCAATGCCTCTCATCATCTTCTACACCTCTATCAGGTCACCTCTCATCCTCTGTCGCTCCAAGGAGGTTGAGGCTGAGGTCACTTAACCTGTTTTCATAAGGCATGCTCCCTAATCCAGGCAACATCCTTGTAAATCTCCTCTGCACCCTTTCTATGGCTTCCACATCCTTTCATCTGACACCTGACCAGATTCATTTCCTAATACCAAATCTCCTCTTGTAGGCTTATCTACATACTGTCAAGAAACCTTCCTGAACATACCTAACAAACTCCACCCCATCTAAACCCCTCACTCTAGGGAGATGCCAATCGATATTTGTGAAATTAAAATCTCCCATCATGACAACTCTGATATTATTACACCTTTCCAGGATCTGTTTCCCTATCTGCTCCTCGATATCCCTGTTACTATTGGGCGGCCTATAAAAAAAAACACCCAGTAAAGTTATTGACCCCTTCCTGTTCCTAATATCCACCCACAGAGACTCCGTAGACAATCCCTCCATGACGTCCACCTTTTCTGCAGCCGTGACACTATCTCTGATCAACAGTGCCACGCCCCCCCCCCCCCCACCACCTCTTTTGCCTCCCTCCCTGTCCTTTCTGAAACATCTAAAACCCGGCACTTGAAGTAACCATTCCTGCTCCTGAGCCATCCAAGTCTCTGTAATGGCCACCACATCATATCTCCAAGTACTGATCCACACTCTAAGCTCATCCGCTTTGTTCACAATACTCCTTGTGTTAAAATAGACACATCTCAAGCGTTCCGTCTGAGTGCGTCCCTTCTCTATCACCTGCCTATCCTCCCATTTTGTGTGTGTTGCTTGTGTTTCCAGCATCTGCAGATATTCTCTTGTTTGTGAATAGATAGATAGATAGATAATACTGAGAACATAAGTTAAGGAGTCCTTGAAAGTGAGTCAATAAGTTGTGGAATCAGTTCAGTGTTGAGGTGAGTGAAATTATCCACACTGGTTCAGGAGCCTGATAGTTGAGGGGTAATAATTGTTCCTGAACCTGGTGGTATGGGACCATAGGCTCCTGTACCTCCTTCCCAATGGTAGCAGAAAGAAGAGAGCCTGGCCCAGATGATGGGCATTCTTGATAATGGATGCTGCTTTCTTGTGGCTGTTTTCCAGTGCTCAGTGGTGGGGAGGGCTTTGATTGTGAAACATCTTGCAGCCAATGGGACTGTTCTGTACTGAAGGCACTATTGACAATAGGCAAGATTCCACAAAGGGTAATGAGGAGTGATCAGATGATCTGATCTTTCTTATTCAAGATGCTAGATTCAAGATCGTTTATTGTTATTCTTCAGTAAAGGAGAACAAAAAGGTTTTTACCCTAGATCCGATGCAGCATAAGAAAGCACAATAAGCACTGAAAATACTGTACCTGTACAATAAATATAAATGCTGTGTAAAAGCAATCCTATCAAACACGATGTTTTTATTTTAATTTTTATTTAGAGTTGCACTGCCCAGCAGGCCACTGATTTAACCCTAGCCTAATCACAGGACAATTTGCAATTAAATAGTAGGTCTTTGGATTGTGGAAGGAAATGCGCACAGTTCATGGGGAGAACGTTCAAACTCCTTACTGACGGTGCCAGAATTGAACTCCATTCTCCTGAATGCCTCAAGATGGAAGAGTGTCACCTTAACCACTACACTGCTATAGCACCCTGCACAGGTACAAGTAATTGATTGTGACACTATATATATCAGATTAGATTATATACATTGACTGTATATACATAAAGAATATGTGTACATAAGGTGACTATGAAAGAAAATGATAAAATGACAATCTTGGCAGGACATATGAAAACATAGGACAGTGGCTGTGTTGGGGGATGTTGTGTGCACTGATGTTTCTTTAATGTTGAATAAGAGATAGGACTTTAGGATATCTTCTCTGCTGGTCCTTTGGCATCTTTTATGTCCATCAGAAGAACAAAGCAATACAAAGCTTCATTTAAAAGACAGCACTCAGGGCACCGCAGGGCTCCCTCAGTGTTACACTGCTCAGTACCAAGCTGGACTATCAGCCAAGATTCTTCTGTTCAAGTGCCTTGAGGAGAACTTAACTACCACACCTTAGTGATAACAGTGTTAGCCACAGAGGCACTCCAGACCACAAGTCTGGTGAGACCATGGGGGTTCAGACCACCACCAAGCCCCTCACAGAATCCTTGTTTCTCATCCCAAAGCCTTTACAGGCTAACACAGGAGGAAGTTAACTGTAGCTGCAAATATTTAGCAAAGGAAACAGCTGCTCAAACACTTCAATCTCTGGCTGTTTCTTTTAAGAGGGAAATGCTTGCAGGAACAATTAGGCAATGATCCCACCGTCAAGGGAATCAGAATCAGAATCAGGTTTAATATTACTGACATATGTCATGAAATTTATTGTTTTGCAGCAGCATTAGAGTGCATACTTAAAATACTATAAAGAAATATATATTAAAATTAAATTCAGTAAGTAGTGCAAAAAGAGAACAAAAATAGTGCCCGTGTTGGAACTGGATGAGTTTGCAACCCTCAGCAACTTTTTACAAGCATGTGCAGTGGCTCCTTCATACCAGTTGGAATACTCTTCACGGTTCATCTGTAAAAATCTACTGGAGTGACTATCAGTGTTCCATCCTGAAGAAGAGTGCTTGACTACAACAGAAGAGGGAGAAAGTGGGAAAAAAGTTAACAGGAAAGTACAAAATATTGATTGAAAAGAAGACAGAAAGAAGCATGCAGGAACTCTGCATTTATTTACTGCTTTCAAATTACTGAATTATCACAATGATTGATTGATTTGGTTGTCCATTGTATCCGACAATGACAGCTTCAAACCTGTGTAGGGGAGTTTTCAAAGTGGAAAAACCTTTGCACTGGCTCAGTTCCACTCTCTCAACCAGTGGTACAAGTAGAGGTCTGCCTTGGTTGCAGTGGATGACCATGACTTCTGTGTCCTGTCATGTGCTTCACTCTCCACAAAGTGTTGCAGAACCGTTGGATCTCACTGTTGACCTCGTATGCCCAGTCTGCTGGTGCTGACTTTGCATGACCCTATTTCATTGGGGTTTGAGGCCCACCGGCCACCCTCACTTGGTTTAGCCCACCTGTCAAAGCAGTGTACCGGGGTGTGGCCACTGTCGCATGCAAACAGCTACTTGGAACCACAAGTGAGATTTGAGTGTCCAGTGGGGACCAAAGGTGAATGAGTTGCCCCAGAATGGACATGACAAGCCCCTTCACAGGAGGTGTGACCCTTTCTTGGATCCCCCTTACACCTCAGTGGTCCAATAAGCAGAATATGTTTTACAAAATCAGGCACCTCTGCAAAGCCTTTCTCAAATCCAGCATACCCCAAAGTACCTTAATGTCAAATCAGTTATTTGGAAATTATAAGGAAAAAGTATTTGCCAAATGAAAGCAAGAAACGTTGAGAGAGGTAGCCTACTGATTGGTTATGGGGTGCTTTTAACTGGACTCTTAATATAGGAGAATGAGGTGGAGAGTTAGAAAAGGGTAGAATCTATACTCCAGGAGGTGATGCCTCTGCGACTGAAGGCCCAGCCATCATTACTGGGTCAAAGCAAGGGCAGTTGTGTATAAAAGACTGGAGGAGGAGGGTTAGAATTAAGGGAGGTGGGTGGAAAGAACATAGAGCAGTGTTCTTTCATCCATGTGCTATCTAAGAGTCTCTTAAATGTTCCTAAACTACCATCACCCCTGACAGTGTGTTCCACACACCCACCAATCTTTTCTTAAAAAAAACTACCTCTGACCTATACCTTAAAATTAAGATCCCTCGTATTAGCCATTTCCACTCTGGGGAAACGTCTCTGGCTGTCCACTCTATCTATGTCTCTTATCATCTTATTCCTCTATCAAGTCACCTCTCATCCTTTGCTTCAGAGAGAAAAGCCCTAGCTTGCTCCACTATCTTCATAGGACATGCTCTCGAGTCCGGGCAGCATCCTGGTAAGTCTCCTCTGCACCCTCTCTAAAGTTTCCATATACTTCCTACAATGAGGCAACCAGAACTGATACAATTCTCCAAGTGTGGTCTCACCAGGGTTTTTTGAGCTGCAACATTATCTCATTCCTCTTGAACTCAATCCCCTGACTAATGAAGGCCAACACACCATACGCTTTCTTAACAACCCTATCAACTTGCACTGCAACATTTAGAGATCTATGGACATGGACTGAGCTGGGTTCAAAGATGGCAAAGGGGATGATCTTACCAGGATGTAACCATGAGAAAAGCAAAGTATGGAAGGAAAGAGAAAGCTGCCGACAAGCAGGAAGAGAGAATGAGTCAGGGGGAAGAAAGGAAACAAATGGGGCTCTCTCTGAGTCAAATGCTGAGAGGATGCAGCAGATGCAGAAAGAGGAAAGTGACCGTCCAAGATTTTAAACAGTTCTAATGGATAGAATTAAGGGAAGAGAAATGTCAAATACACAGTGAAATGAATTAACACGGGGTTACGATAAATGGATGTAATGCACCTCCAAAACTTCCACAGGCTTTGGGGAAACTTTCTACAGAGGCTCCTTGCTCTCTACTGGCATGAAGCACAGTACTTTGCAATCCCAGTCACAGTGAGCCTCATCCTTATCATCTTCATTTTGACAGAGACAAAAACTCAAGAAGATTAGAAGATTCTAATCTGCAGATTGAAACACAAAGCCCAAAGACATTCCTTGGTACTGTACACAGGGAGGGTTTCAGCAAAGCTGTACTTCTTATCAGAAGTTTCCCTCACAGAGTTTCAAGCTACCTGCTGTTACTTGAGGAGAGATTTGCTGCAGAGTGGCATTGGCCACTGGACATCACATTTGCTGGAAGGAACCGGAGACTACAGTTGCTGGAATTTGGAGCTACGATCTGCTGGAGGAATTCAGCAGGTTGAACAGCCTCTTGAAAAGGGAAGGAATTGTCAACGTTTCAAATTAAAAACTAATGCAGGGCTTTGACCCAAAATGTTTACTATCTGTTCCTGCCCACAAGTGCCACTGGCCTCACTGAGCTCCTGCAGCACATAGTTTATTAGCTGGGAAGAGTTACTGGTTGAACAATTCCTTTATTAGCTAGGTTGAGGGAGATGAACTATAGTGTAAGATTGGAGAAGGTTGGATCATCCTCCTTGGAGCATAAGACTATAAGACGTATGAGCAGAATTAGGCCATTTGGCCCATTGAGTCTGCTCCGCCATTTCATCACGGCTGATTTATTATCCCTCACAACCCCATGCTCCTGCCTTCTCTCTGTATCCTTTGACACCCTTACTGACCAAGAATAAATCAACCTCCACCACTTTAAATACACCCAATGACTTGGCCGCCACAGCTGTTTGTGGCAATGAATTCCATAGATTCACCACCCTCTTGATATAGAAATTCCTCCTCATCTCTGTTCTAAAAGGACATCCAACACTTCTGCTGGCAGCTCATTCCACACTCTTACTGCCCTCTGAGTGAATTAGCTCCCCCTCATGTTCGCTTAAACATTTCACCTTTTGCCCTTAACCCATGACTTACAGTTCTAGTCTCCTCCAACCTCAGAGGAAAAAGCCTGAAGTAACCCTATCTATATCCCTCATAATTTTGCACACCTCTATCAAATCTCCCCTCATTCTCCTATGCACCAGAGAATAAAGTCCTAACCTATTCAACCTTTCCCTGTAACTCAGGTCCTTAAGTCCCGGCAGCATCCTTGTAAACCTTCTCTATACTTTTACAATTTTATTGATATCTTTCCTGTAGGTAGGAGACCAGAATAGCACACAATACATCACATCACATCACATTAAAACCAGATTTACATCCTAAAAGCTGGCAAGTTACTTTAAGTCCCTCCTTAATCAACTAGCCTTTAACTTCATATGTGATGTAAGACATAATATGTAAGTCACATATTCTGTAAATGGCTAAAGGCCAAGTACTGGAATCTGGGGATAATATGGAAGGGTGCCTAATAGTTGGCATGAATATGGTGGGCCGAATCACCTATTTCTATGCAGTATGACTCAATGACTTTCAGTGCATTCAAAAGAAATCAACAGCGTCATCTGACAAATGTTCCAGGTAAACAGCTGAATGCAGTGTTCAGTTTCTGTCATGGCTAATATTTGTCATAAACCAAGCTAATTATGTTGACAGAATCGGGGTGGTTCTCAAGGAGAGTCATTTGTGTAAATTAGTTGCAGAACGTAGAAAAGGGCAAAGTCTTGCACTGTGTGTCTGCATTTCCTCTGTTTGTAGAAAACTTGGCTCTGAGTTAGAGGTTTGTGGATTTAAGTCACAGTCTGGACACTACAAAGCCAGCGTTCTGTTCTGGTTCAGGTTCAGTACTTAACAGGGTGTCTTATTGATTGAGTTGCCACGTTTCTAGTCAGATTGAATAATGCAAAGCCCTCTCAGTCCAATACCCCAGACATTTTCTCTTCTTCCCTCTCCCATTGGACAGATGATAGAAAAACGTGAAAGCATGTACCACCAGACTCAAGGACAGCTTCTATACTTGTCAGACTCTTAAATGGACCTCTTGTAAGATAAGATCGACTTTTGGTCTCACCATCTACCTCAATACGATCTTGCACCTATTCGTTTACTTGCACTACACTTTTCAGTAGCTTTTACACTTTATTCTGTATTGTTATTGTTTTGCCTTATTGTGTAATGATTTGATCAGTATGAACAATATCCAAGACAAGCTTTTCATTGTGACAATATCAATATCCTGCCAGATCTCCCTGGTGGTGGGACTCCATGTCACTTTATTTTCCACTTTCTCACATAATTTATGTCATAGCGTCATAGAGATCTGCAGCATGGAAACAAGCCCTTCAGCACAACTAGTCCATACCAAACACAATTCCCATTAAAGCTAGTCCTATCTGTCCACCCATATCACTCTAAATCTGTCTTTGCCATGCATCCAGCCGGGTTCACGTATAGATCACATATAGATTACAACTGACGTTTCGATGACAAAGTCTGCCATCTTCATCGGGGATGATGCCTGCGCATGTCTAGTACAGTGGTATTTATACCCCTGTAGTCCATCCCACCTGATTGGCTAGGTCTCATCCAATCAGGTTTCCACTCTCCCGCCTTGTTTACAATCGAACTCCAGTTCTTACTTAGAGTGAAACTTTCTTCTTAGTTAAAAGCCATTGGTGTGGCACAGTAGTTTTGTGCCGTCAAAATCAATCTTATGGCCATTGCGTATACAATGTTCTGCTATTGCCGATTTCTCTGGGTAACCCAAACGGATACACCTCCTGGGCTCCTTGATGCGGGTTTCCACCGATATACGCTGCTCCACATTCATGGGGGAAATCCTGTAAACACCAGCTGACCTGAGTCCCAGGCCATCTTTGACCTGCATAAGTTGTGACTTGAGCTTCCTTATGGGTTTGTGGATGGTATAAATCCAGAATTTCTTCAGGATCCCGGCGATCCTTCCAGAAACCATGGAATTATAGGGAAGACAGACAATAACAATAGGCTACTTCTCGTTAGGTTTCCTGGTTCTTCTGTCAGCCCTTTTAAGAGCCAAGTTGATTTCCTACACCTTGTAGCCATTCTGTAGGAACATCGTGTGTAATTGTCTTATTTCCTCAGGGAGATTCTCCAGGTACAAAATGGTTTTTGCACGGTTAATCAAACTAGAAAGAACTGCTCTACAATTGGAGGCATGACAAGACCATAAGATATAGGAGCATTAGGCCCATTAAGTTTGCTCCGCCATTTCATCATGGCTGATACAATTTTCCTCTCAGCTCCAATCTCTTGCCTTCTCCTCATATACTTTCATGCCCTGACCAATCAAAAATCTATCAACATCTACCTTAAATATACATAAAGACTTGGTCTCCAGAGCTGCCTATGGTAACAAATTCCACAGATTCACCTCTCTCTGGCTAAAGAAATTCCTCCTTATCTCTATTCTAAAAGGATGCCCTAATGAATTCTAGTGAATACAGGCCCAGAGCCATCAAACGCTCTTCATCTGACAAGCCGTACAATCCTGGAATCATTTTTGTGAACCTCCTTTGGACTCTCTCCAGTTTCAGCACATCCTTTCTAAGGTAAGGGGCCCAAAACTGCTCACAATACTCTAAGTGAGGCCTTATAAAGTTTCAACATTACATCCTTGCTTTTATATACTAGTCCTCTTGAAATTAATGCTAATATTTCATTGGCCTTCCTCACCACAGACTCAACCTGCAAATTAACCGATAAGGAATTCTGCATAAGGACTCCAAACTCCCTTTGCATCTCAATTTTTTGTATTTTCTCTCCATTTAGAAAATAGTCAGCCCTTTCATTTCTTTTACCAAAGTGCATGACCATACACTTCCCGACACTTTATTCTATCTGCCACTTCTTTGCCCATTCTCCTCATCTATCTGTCTTTCTTGTAGCCTCTCTACTTCCTCAAAACTACCTGCCCCTTCACCTATCTTCATATCATCTGCAAACTTTGCAAGAAAGCCATCAATTCCATCATCCATATAATGTAAAAAGAATTAGTCCCAACACCCTATGGAACACCACTAGACACTAGCAGCCAATGAGAAAAGGCTCCCTTTATTCCCACTCTTTGCCTCCTGCCAATCAGTCACTGCTTTATCCATGTTAGAATCTTTCCTGTAACACGATGGGCCTGTAGCTTGTTAAGCAGCCTCATGTGTGTCATCTTGTCAAAGGCCTTCTGAAGATAAAAGTACACAAAATCAACCGATGGTAGCTGTTATTGTTGAGGTATAAGTCCATGTGAGTGGGTTTCTGATAGATGCCATATCCAAGGATACCATCTGGTTTCAGTTGTATTAGAATATCCAGGAACAGGAGATAACTGTTCTTCTCCATCTCCATCATAAATTGAATGCTTCGATGTATGCTGTTTAGATGGTCATGGAACTGTTGGAGTGCAAGACACTACGAAGGTGTCATCGAAGTATCTAAAGAAGCATTTGGGGTGTAAGGGCGATGAATTCACAACCCCCTCCTCAAAGTCCTCCATGTAGAAATCAGCAATAGCCAGCGACAAAGGTGATCCCATGACCACCCAGTCCATTTATTCATAATAGTTCCCCTTACAGAGGAAGTACGTTGATGTAAGGGTGTGTTCAAAAGGATCAGTGGAACCCTTATCAAACTTGACCACAGGAGGACCAGGCTGTCCTTAATGGGAACCCTTGTGAACGGGGACACTATGTCGAAACTGACCATTATGTCCTTTGGGGTCAGCTGGATGTTGCTTTTTGTTTTTATGAAGTTGGTCAAATTTGTGATGTGATGCTCACAGCCCCAACAAAGGGAGATGGCATGGTCATTAAATGCTTAGCAAGGTAGTACGTCGCAGAATCTAACCTACTGACAATAGCCTGGGGGAGGGGGACACTCCTTGTGTATCTTTGGGAGCCCATAAAGTCTTGATAGTACTAGCGTCAGAGGCAGAAGTGTCTTGCATATGTTTGCTGGCAGTCCAGATTTCTTCTTTTAAAAGTTATTATCGTACATGCCTCAACGACTTCCTCTGGCAGCTCATTTCAGAAACTCTTTCCAACACAGCCCTCCAATTTTCTTTCGTCCATTCAGAGTCTCTTAAATGGCCTTGATGTATCTGCATCTACCACCACCCTGGCAATGCGTTTCACGCACTTACCACTCTCCATGTAAAAACCTACCTCTGATATATCCCCCGATACTGTTCTTCAATCATCTTAAAAGTATGCCTTCTTGTATTAGCTATTACCACCATGGGAAAAAGTCACTGATAGTCCATTCTCTTATACACCTCTAACAAGTCACCTTTCATCCTCCCTTGTTCCAAAGAGGAAAGCTCGAGCTTACTCAACCATTCCTCACATGAGATGTTTTCTATTCCAGGTAACATGGTACTACTACAGCTAAAATCTACAATCACAGCCATGGGTACTTCAGTAAGCAGCATCACTTAAAGACATTTTAACAATCTAGCAATATGCAAAATCGATGAACCTCTGACAGCAGACTTGGGTTGAGAGTGTAGTTCCCCTTAGTTCAATTGAAATGCAAAGGCTTTTGACTCCTGACTTTTCTGCTGGTGGATGTACAGTCTCTGGAATATAAAACTGAAGACCTCAGAGCTAGGTTGTTGTACCAAAGGGGCATTATGGACTGCTATGTACTCTGCTTTAGGAAACATGGCTCACACCCACCATTTTGGTCACAGTGCTGCAGCTCAATAGCTTCACCGTTTTTTGCAAAGGCAGAACAGCTGAGTCTTTTAAAGTAGAGGAGGTGGAGTATGCTTTACAATTAACTCATCATGATTTACAAACATGGCAATTCTGTCTCAGTCCTGCTCACCCAACCCGGAACATTTGGTGGTCAAATGTCATCCATTTTACCTGCCAAGGGAGCTTTTCACTACTATCCTTGTAGCAGAGCACATTCCACCCCAGACCAATGTCAAGCAATGTAATCAGCAGGCATGAAACTGCACACCAAGATACTTCCCCTATCATTGTGAGAGATTTCAGCCAGGCCAGCTTGAAGTAGTCTCTGAACAACTACCACAAACATATCACCTGTGGAATCAGAGGAACTAACACAAGAGCAAAAAAAAAAACAATTCCAATTGAAGTTAGAGATGGAATCAGATGCACATCAGCTCTGGCAGGGTTTGCAGGCCATTACTTCCTATAAAGTGAAACCTAACTTCATGAATGGCTGTGACGCTTCACTCTCAGATGAGCTCAACACCTTTTATGCATGCTTTGAAAGGGAGAATAGAAGTACATCTATGAAAATCCCTGCAGCATCCAGTGACCGTGTCATCTTAGTCTTGGAGGCTGACATCAGAATATCTTTCATGAGAATGAACCCTCACAGAGCATCAGGCCCTGATGGCGTATCTGGTAGATGACTGAAAACCTGCTCCAACCAACAGGCAGGAGTGGTCAAGGACATCTTCAATCTCTCATTGGTGCAGTCAGAGGTTCCCACCTGCTTCAAAAGGCCAACAATCACACCAGTGCCCAAGAAGAGCAAGATGAGCTGCCTTAATGATTATTGCCTAATTGCACTGAAGTGTTTTAAGAGGTTAGTCATGGCTAGAGTCAACTCCTGTCTAAACAAGGACCAGGACTCACTGTAATTTGCCTATCACCACAATAGTCTACAACGAATGCAATCTCATTGGCTCTCCACTCAGCCTTGGATCACCTGGACAATAGTAATACTTACATCAGGCTGCTGTTTATTGATTACAGCTTAATGTTTAACACAATCATATCCTCACGTTTAATGAACAAGCTCCAAAACCTGGGCCTCTGTACCTTCCTCTGCAACTGGAATCTTGACTTCCTCACTGGGAGACCACAGTCCATGTGGATCAGAAATAACATCTCCTCCCTGCTGGCAATCAACCCTGGTGCACCTCAAAGATATGTGCTTAGCCCACTGCTGTGTTCTGTCTACACCCACAATTGTGTGATTAGCTACAGCTTAAATGACATCTATAAATTTGTTGACAACTACTGTTAGCAGAATTTCAAATGGTGACAGGGAGGCGTACAAGAGTGAGATAGGTCAGCTGGTTGAGTAGTGTTGCAGCAACTCAACATCAGTAAGGCCAAGGAATTGATTGTGCACTTCAGGAAGAGTAAGTTGAAGGAGTATTTGATGACTCTCAGGCTGTGCTCACTGGTGTTTACAAGAATGAGGGCGTGGTCTCATTGAAACCCATCGGATATTGAAAAACCTAGATAGAGTGGACATGGAGAGTCTAGGACCATTGGGCATAGTCTGAGAATACAAGGGTATCTCTTGAGAACAGAGATGAGGCGAAACTTCTTCAGTCAGAGGGTGATGAATCTCTGGAATTCATTGCCACAGACGGCAGTGGAGGCCAAGTCTTGAATATATTTAAAGCAGAGGTTGATAGTTTCTTGATTAGTCAGGGCATTAAAGGTTATGGGGAGAAGTTAGGAGAATGGGGTTGAGAGGGATAATAAATCAATCACTATGGAATGGCAGAGCAGACTTGATAATACTTAATTTATAAAAAGCAGTGGTTAGACCACATCAAGAGTATTGCATACAGCATTGGTCTCCTTACCTAAGGAAGAACGACGACGAGTTGGAGATAGTTCAGAGAAGGTTTACGAGATAAATATGTGCAATATTTGGGTAACCATTTTGTGGAAAGGTTGGGTTATCTAAGATTATATCTGAATTCATATGAGTGAAAGATAACTTAACTAAAACATGCATTGTGGGGTCTTGGTGTTTTCTCTTGAATAACCTAAAACTAGAGAGGAAGAAGATTTTGTAAATATTTACATAGTTACAATTTTTGAGACTAGAATCTTGACAAGGGAGTGAAAGGTTATCCGTGATTTACATTTTGATGGTGCATTTTGAGGTTGATTGGGCAATCTGATGCTTTGCTGTCACCAAGGGAGTTTGATGAGGTTTGGAGCAGAATGTGTGGCCTGGAGACCATAATTGACTTCATCATTTCTCTCCAATTGAGGCATTGAGCAAGGCTGAAGTTGATGAGGATGAGAGCAGAGGATGGGCAGGTGTTCAGTGCCATCTGCCTGCATTTGACTGGTCTTCCTCTCCCTCTCGCTAGCTGTTGTCGAAGGAAAGTACAAGGAGTCTCGGGATCCACGTTGCCAGGATCAATCAGCGAGTTTGGGGGACTGTGAGGCTCATGTTGCACATGATACTGGATTCTGGTTTTTTGATGTTTTTGAGTGGTTTGATTGGAGTGATCGATAGAGACTGGGGTGTTTAGGCAACGGATAGCCCTGCGAACTGCGTTGGCTAGCGGTACGGCACTGAACTAAACTAAGCTGAATACTCAACACAAGGAAATCTGCAGATGCTGAAAATTCAAACAACATACACAAAATGCTGGTGGAACACAGCAGGCCAGGCAGCATCTATAAGGAGAAGCACTGTTGATGAAGGGTCTCAGCCCGAAACTGCCTGGCCTACTGTGTTCCACCAGCATTTTGTGTGTGTTGTAAGCTGAATACTACTGGTTTGATGCTTAATATTCTATATGCTGTTTGCTCGCTTTTTGTTGTTTCAGAGTCAATAACCTGGAACTGGCTGGTGACGTGGAGTTGATTCAGTTATTTATCAGGTGTATATTGAAATGTGTCATTTATGTTAACAAACAACTCAGCCAAAGGAGTTGTTCGCAAGTGATGCTACACAAGTTGCTCAATAATCTTGAAAGGAAAGGCACTTGAGGAAAGTAAAATTACAGGGCCTCAAGGATAAAGCAAGAAATGGACCTTATTGGATTACTCTCCAGAGCTATCATGAACAAAAGGAGCTCTGTGGCCTCCACCCATGCTAAAATATCTCTAGGTGACTGAGTGAAAGAATTGATGCAAGAAACTAGGAAGGGGGCACCTGGATTTGAACCAGGGACCTCTTGATCTGCAGTCAAATGCTCTGCCACTGAGCTATACCCCCTACTGGCAATGGAATGGAAAATGCTGCAATAATCAAGAACAAACAAGGTTCATGGAAACAATTGACTGGGTCTTAAAACTCATCTTCACTAGAATACCTGCCCTTTTGATAATAAAACAAATGTTCCACCAGCCTAATTATCCAAATACAGATCCTTACAGATAGCTTAGTGGTGAAGTATTTGGCTGCAGGTCAGGGTGTCCCATTAATGTGTTAGATGATATAACTATCCAAATTTCTCACTTCAGTTCGTATAATCAAAAATAGCAATTTAATGTAAGCATTAATTGTAAGATAAATTCATTTTACCACTGTGACAAATGGGGAATTTAAATTAATGTAACTTAAATAAATTTATCATTTTTTAAAAAAGAAAACAAACCTCGTCATTTTAAGCACAATGCGTATCTAAGGTATGGCAGGTATGGCACGTGCCCTGGGCGCCGCATAAAGGGGGGCACCACTGAGCAGTTTCTATTAGTCATACAAGCCATCCTCGGATAGTGATTATCATGGGTGAGAAGCACTAGGATGGCCTTATTTCAGAGCATTGTGTAAGAAGACCATGAAACATTTCTTCACGAAGAAGAAGGAAAGTGGAGCTGAAGGACGGAAGAGATGAAAGTTGGAGGCGGAGGAAGCCAAGAAGTCGAGCAAGTTCTTCATGCCCTTCTTTGAAAAGCTCGGAACAAGCAGTTCGACACGTTCCATGGAGTCGCCTGTACCTGCTACAAGGTTGTTAGAATCCGAAGGTGGATCAAGTACAAATGTGTCACAAGCCGAGGAGGAAGTCAAGTCAGATAAATCTGAGTATGACAAGATTAAGAGTGAGGCTGCCACAGAGAACGTGGACATGACAGGAGGGGAAGACGGTGGTGGTGGTGGTGATGTTGAGTTTATTGACAAGATTTTACCTGATGACACTGAACCTAGTGAACTGGATGGTGTCAAAGAGCCTCGAACTGTCATACCAGAAGTGATTGAACAGCATGAAGCTAAAAGGAGCTAAAGCATAAGGAGCTAAAGAAAGGACTTAGGAGAGCTCAAAGGGGGCATGAGAAGGCCTTGGCATGTAGGATTAAGGAGAACCCCAAGGCGTTCTATGCGTATGTGAAGAATAGGAGGATGACGAGAACGAAGGTGGGACCGCTAAAGGATAAAGAGGGCAACATGTGCCCGGAGGCGGAGGAGGTTGGGGAGGTCCTAAGTGAATACTTTGCTTCAGTATTCACAAGTGAAAAGGACCTTGATCAGGGTGAGGTTGAAATAGAACAGGCCTGTGTGCTGGACAATGTGGAGATTAAGGAAGAAGAAGTGCTGGATCTTCTTAAAAATATCAAGATTGATAAATCCCCAGGGCCGGATATGATACACCCCAGGTTGTTGTGGGAATTGAGAGAAGAGATCGCAGGAGCATTAGCCGTGATCTTTGAATCCTCTTTGGCTGCAGGGGAAGTGCCGGAGGACTGGAGAATGGCAAATGTTGTTCCCTTGTTTAAAAAAGGTAATAGGGAGAAACCTGGGAACTATAGACCGGTGAGTCTTACGTCAGTGGTATGCAAACTACTGGAAAGGATTCTTAAGGATAGGATCTATATTTTTCTTGTTTGAGCTTAGAAAAAATTAGAAGTGTTGTTTTTGATCCTTCAGTTAAATTTGAAGAAACTTGGAGACCATTTATTCAACATTTTCATATGAGTTAAATTGTCTTTTCCTAAACCTCACTTTTATTATCCTTAATTATTTGGATGGAGGTTCGGAGTTATTGGCACTACTGTATATATCTGACATTATGCAATGGCCCATGTTGGTTAGTGTTTTTTTTTTCTTCTCTTTTTTGGGTTTTTTTTTCTTTTTATTTCTTTTGTTCATAAATACTATGAGTTTGGGAGGCTATATATATTGATTATTATATATTTGAATGTCTACTTAAACTATTAACTATGTACTCTCAAACACTTTGTATTCCTGTTTCATTTATGTTTGCTTAAAAATTAATAAAAAGATTTTAAAAGAAAGGATAGGATCTATGAGCATTTGGAGAAGTACAATCTACTCATGGATAGTCAACATGGCTTTGTGAAGAGAAGATCGTGCCTCACGAGCCTGATTGAGTTTTTTGAAGAGGTAACAAAAGAAATTGATGAGGGTAGGGCAGTGGATGTGGTCTACATGGACTTTAGCAAAGCATTTGACAAGGTCCCTCATGAAAGACTCATTCAGAAAGTCATGAGGCATGGGATAAGTGGGACCTTGGTTGTTTGGATAAACAATTGGCTTAAAGGAAGAAAGTAGAGGGGAGTTGTGGAAGGAAAGTATTCTGCCTGGAGGTCAGTGACTAGTGAAGTGTCGCAGGGATCTGTCCTGGGACCCCTGCTATTTGTGAATTTTATAAATGACCTGGATGTAGAGGCAGAAGGATGGGTGAGTAAGTTTGCGGATGACACGAAGATTGGAGGAGTTGTGGATGGAGCTGTAGGTTGTCGAAGGTTGCAAGAGGATATAGACAGGCTGCAGAATTGGGCAGAAAAATGGCAGATGGAGTTCAATCCGGACAAGTGTGAGGTGATGCATTTTGGAAGGACAAACCAGAAGACTGAGTACAGGATTAATGGTCAATTACTTAAGAGTGTGGATGAACAAAGGGACCTTGAGGTTCAAATAATCCCTCAAGGTTGCTGCACAGGTTGATAGGGTAGTTAAGAAGGCCTATGGGATGCTAGGCTTCATTAACAGGGGGACTAAGTTCAAGAGTAGAGAGGTCATGTTGCAACTCTACAAATCTCTGGTGAGACCGCACTTAGAGTATTGTGTTCAATTCTGGTCACCTCATTATAGGAAGGATGTGGAAGCTATGGAGAGGGTGCAGAGGAGATTTACCAGGATGTTGCCTGGATTGGAGAACAAGTCATATGAAGCAAGGTTAGCAGAGCTGGGACTTTTCTCTTTGGAGCGTAGAAGAATGAGAGGGGACTTGATAGAGGTCTACAAGGTTATGAGAGGCATAGATAGGATGGATAGTCAGTACCTGTTTCCCAGGGTATTAATAGCAAACACCAGAGGGCATATGTACAAAATTAAGGGAGGGAAGTTTAGGGGAGACATCGGGGTAAGTTTTTTACACAGAGGGTTGTGAGTGCCTGGAATGACTTGCCAGGGATGGTGCTGGAGGCTAAAACATTAGGGATATTTAAGAGTCTCTTGGACAGGCACATGGATGAAAGGAAAATGGAAGGTTATGGGGTAGTGTGGGTTTAGTACTTTTTTTAAGGATTATATGGGTCAGCACAACATGGAGGGCTGAAGGGCCTATGGTTCTATGACATTGGACTTCTGAAGTTCAGCAAGGATACTGGAAAAGCAATTCTGCCTGACGCGTTGAGAACAGAAATAATAAAGCTGGGTTTGACGTATTTCCAGAACAGTAAAGGGCCTTTCCTACCAACAAATAACCACTCAAAGAACAAAACTTGGTTCAAGAGGAAATTGGGAAATGGTCGTGGTGAGGAAGTGACTCACTCATGGCTGGTCTATTCCCCTTCTTAAAATGTCTGCATTTTTTATCTGTTGTCTTCTCTATTCCCGGTCAGAACATCAATCCTCATTGGAGCAGAAAAGTGGATTCAACCAGTGGAAAGCACCTGAAAGGATTAGTGTTCATGAAAATGCCAAGAATCATCGGGAATGCTTCACACAGTGGAAAGAAATGGAAAGAAATTCAGCTGGAAACAGAGGAGTTATTGACACGGTATTTCAGTCACAGATTGAGAAGGAAAAGCAGAAGTGGCGTGATATCTTGACAAGAATCCTTCACTGCATAAAATTCCTTGCGACTCAGAACCTGGCTTTGTAAGGACACGGGAAGTCACTTCAGCTAGACGATGACTCCAATGTGGGAAATTTCCTTGGCTTACTGAAACTACGGGCCATCTTTGACCCTGTCATAAAAGAACAGCAACACACAAAATGCTAGTGGAACGCAGCAGGCCAGGCAGCATCTATAGGGAGAAGCGCTGTCGACGTTTCAGGCCGAGACCCTTCGTCAGGACTAACTCATTTATTCATAAAATTCATAAAAGAACACCTCATTCATTTGAAAAGTCATCCTAGATCCACATCATATCTTTCACCGGGTGTCCAGAATGAATTCATCCACATGATAGCATCCACTGTTCACCAGAGTTTACTGGGAAGCATTCATAAAGCTAAGTACTATGGTCTCATGTTCGACTCAACTCCTGATCAGAACACTGTGAGCAGATGTCAGAAGTAGTGAAGTATGTGGAAGTTAATTTTGAGAGGAAAACAGTCCGTGTTAGAGAGTCCTTCCTTGGTTTCATCTAGATAAGCCAGAAGGATGCTGAGAGCTTGGTTGAAGACATCTTGAGAAGGACAAAATGGAGCTACAAGATTGTCGGTCACAGTGCTATGACAACGTTGCTGTGATGGCTGGACACAGAAATGGTGTTCATCAAAGAATAAGTGAGAAAAACAACCTGGCAGTGTTTGTGAATTGTGACAATCACTCACTCAACTTAGTGGGTGTGCGTGAAGCCAAGCAGGATACAATGATGGTCACGTGTTTTGGAACCATCGAAGCTCTCTACGTGTTTTTCTCAGGACTAAAATCATCTGACAATCGTAAAGGCTGCCCGTATACCAACTCAGCCACAGACACAGGACCTCTTTTGGAGCAGTGCTGAGCCCCACAGGACCGACAGGAGATGATCATGCCAACACTCATCGGTTAGAAAAGCCCTCAGAGCAGCCTTTAAGGAACAGTGTAACCACTCACGTAGGTCATTGGACAGTGGGAGATACGCCATAGTGTGATGTAGCCTAATGCCGAGGTCCTGGGTCATAGCAGCCAGAGGTTTAAAATTAATTGGGGTCCGTGGTCAGAGGAAATATCAGCTGGGGTGTCAAACTAAGTAACCCAGGTGCTGATGAACAGCTGAGCCACATCTGTGGCCATCATTGATGCTTGGAGGAGACCTCTGGCCATGTGGTGATACAGTCCACCATGGTAAGGAGGTGCATGAAACTGCAGGAGGGGGAGGAAGAGGACCAACATGGTCCACATTGACATGGTCAAACCATTGCTCAGGGACCTCAAAAGATGCCAATGGCGCCTGGAAATGATGGTTAATTTTTGTCCACTGGCACTCCACACAGGCTGTAGTCCAATCATGCACATGGTTTTGAAGGCTATGCCACAAAAACTTTAGCAAAACCAGTTTCTGTGAGGCCTTCCGGCCCAGATGCGAGAGGCCATGTATGGAGTCAAAACAGTCCACCTCCAGTTCTCAGGCACTATGGGGTCTACATGGACCAGTTGAGACATCACACAGGAGAGAAACTGCAGCTTCTCCAAACTTAGTGTAAGCCAACCGCAGCCCCATGACTGCTGTTCGGTAAGGCTGGACCTCAGGGTCAGTAGCTTGGTCGGCTGCTATGCTGGCATAGTCAACCCCTACGTGTATGGTCTCAACGGCTGGCAGCATTCTGCCACGGAATTATTGTCCCCTTGATATGTGCACTCTGATATGTAAGCCAGGTGGTGTTGCTGCTGTGAAGATCAAGGGTCTGATATCTTGGCCATCATGTCTATGAGGGGTTTGTGGTCACCGAACGCTGTGAAATGGAGACCCTCTAGAAGAAAACAAAAATAGCAGTCAGGTACATAGAGAAACACAGAAACATAGAAAATAGGTGCAGGAGTAGGCCATTCGGCCCTTTGAGCCTGCACCACCATTCAGTATGATCATGGCTGATCATCCAACTCAGAACCCTGTACCTGCTTTCTCTCCATACCCCCTGATCCCTTTAGCCACAAGGGCCATATCTAACTTCCTCTTAAATATAGCCAATGAACTGGCCTCAACTGTTTCTTGTGGCAGAGAATTCCACAGATTCACCACTCTCTGTGTGAAGAAGTTTTTCCTCATCTCGGTCCTAAAAGGCTTCCCCTTTATCCTTAAACTGTGACCCCTCGTTCTGGACTTCCCCAACATCGGAAACAATCTTCCTGCATCTAGCCTGTCCAATCCCTTTAGAATTTTATACGTTTCAATAAGATCCCCCCTCAATCTTCTAAATTCCAGTGAGTATAAGCCTAGTCGATCCAGTCTTTCTTCGTATGAAAGTCCTGCCATCCCAGGAATCAATCTGGTGAACCTTCTCTGTACTCCCTCTATGGCAAGAATGTCATTCCTCAGATTAGGGGACCAAAACTGCACACAACATTCTAGGTGCGGTCTCACCAAGGCCTTGTACAACTGCAGTAGAACCTCCTTGGTCCTGTACTCAAATCCTTTTGCTATGAATGCCAACATACCATTTGCCTTTTTCACTGCCTGCTGTACCTGCATGCCCACCTTCAATGACTGGTGTACAATGACACCCAGGTCTCGTTGCATCTCCCCCTTTTCCTAATTGGCCACCGTTCAGATAATAATCTGTTTTCCTGTTCTTGCAACCAAAGTGGATAACCTCACATTTATCCACATTAAATTGCATATGCCATGAATTTGCCCACTCACCTAACCTATCCAAGTCACCCTGCATCCTCTTAGCATCCTCCTCACAGCTAATACCACCGCCCAGCTTCGTGTCATCCACAAACTTGGAGATGCTGCATTTAATTCCCTCCTCTAAATCATTAATATATATTGTAAACAACTGGGGTCCCAGCACTGAGCCTTGCGGTACCCCACTAGTCACTGCCTGCCATTCTGAAAAGGTCCCGTTTACTTCCACTCTTTGCTTCCTGTCTGCCAACCAATTCTCTATCCACATCAATACCATACCCCCAATACCGTGTGCTTTAAGTTTGCACACTAATCTCCTGTGTGGGACCTTGTCAAAAGCCTTTTGAAAATCTAAATATACCACATCCACTGGCTCTCCCCTATCCACTCTACTAGTTACATCTTCAAAAAATTCTATAAGATTCGTCAGACATGATTTTCCTTTCACAAATCCATGCTGACTTTGTCCGATGATTTCACCTCTTTCCAAATGTGCTGTTACCACATCTTTGATAACCGACTCTAGCATTTTCCCCACCACCGATGTCAGACTAACCAGTCTATAATTCCCCGGATCCTCTCTCCCTCTTTTTTTAAAAAGTGGGGTTATATTAGCCACCCTCCAATCCTCAGGAACTAATCCAGAATCTAAGGAGTTTCGAAAAATTATCACTAATGCATCCACTATTTTTTGGGCTACTTCCTTAAGCACTCTGGGATGCAGACCATCTGGCCCTGGGGATTTACCTGCCTTTAATCCCTTCAATTTACCTAACACCACTTCCCTACTAACATGTATTTCCCTCAGTTCCTCCATCTCACTAGACCCTCGGTCCCTTACTATTTCCGGAAGATTATTTATGTCCTCCTTAGTGAAGACAGAACCAAAGTAGTTATTCAATTGGTCTGCCATGTCTTTGTTCCCTATGATCAATTCACCCGTTTCTGACTGTAAGGGACCTACATTTGTCTTGACCAGTCTTTTTCTTTTCAATATCTATAAAAGCTTTTACAGTCAGTTTTTATGTTCCCTGCCAGCTTTCTCTCATAATCTTTTTTCCCTTTCCTAATTATGCCCTTTGTCCTCCTCTGCTGGTCTCTGAATTTCTCCCAGTCCTCAGGTGTGCCGCTTTTTTTTGCTAATCAATATGTTTCTTCTTTGGACTTGATACTATCCCTAATTTCCCTTGTCAGCCACGGGTGCACTACCTTCCCTGGTTTATTCTTTTGCCAAACTGGGATGAACAATTGTAGTTTATCCATGCGATCTTTAAATGCTTGCCATTGCATATCCACCGTCAACCCTTTAAGTATCATTTGCCAGTCTATCTTAGCTAATTCACATCTCATACCTTCAAAGTTACCCTTCTTTAAGTTCAGAACCTTTGTTTCTGAATTAACTATGTCACTCTCCATCTTAATGAAGAATTCCACCATATTGTGGTCACTCTTACCCAAGGGGCCTCGCACGACAAGATTGCTAACTAACCCTTCCTCATTGCTCAATACCCAATCTAGAATGGCCTGTTCTCTAGTTGGTTCCTCGACATGTTGGTTCAGAAAACCATCCCGCATACATTCCAAGAAATCCTCTTCTTCAGCACCCTTACCAATTTGGTTCACCCAATCTATATGTAGACTGAAGTCACCCATTATAACTACTGTTCCTTTATTGCACGCATTTCTAATTTCCTGTTTAATGCCATCCCCAACCTCACTACTACTGTTAGGTGGCCTGTACACAACTCCCACCAGCGTTTTCTGCCCCTTAGTGTTATGCAGCTCTACCCATATCGATTCCACATCATCCAGGCTAATGTCCTTCCTTTCTATTGCATTAATCTCCTCTCTAAACAGCAATGCTACCCCACCTCCTTTTCTTTCCTGTCTATCCCTCCTGAATATTGAATATCCCTGGATGTTAAGCTCCCATCCTTGGTCACCCTGGAGCCATGTCTCTGTGATCCCAACTATATCATATTCATTAATAACTATCTGCACATTCAATTCATCCACCTTGTTACGAATGCTCCTCGCATTGACACACAAAGCCTTCAGGCTTGTTTTTACAACACTCTTAGCCCTTATACAATTATGTTGAAAAGTGGCCCTTTTTGCTTTTTGCCCTGGATTTGCCTGCCTGCCACTTTTACTTTTCACCTTATTACTTTTTGCTTCTACCCTCATTTTACACCCCTCTGTCTCTCTGCACTTGTTCCCATCCCCCTGCCACATTAGTTTAAAGCCTCCTGAACAGCAGTAGCAAATGCTCCCCCTAGGACATTGGTACCAGTCCAGCCCAGGTGCAGACCGTCCTGTTTATACCGGTCCCACCTCCCCCAGAACTGGTTCCAATGCCCCAGAAATTTGAATCCCTCCCCCTTGCACCATTTTTCAAGCCACGTATTCATCTGAAATATCCTCCTATTTCTACTCTGACTAGCACGTGGCACTGGTAGTAATCCAGAGATTATTACCTTTGTGGTCCTACTTTTTAGTTTATCTCCTAACTCCCTAAATTCATCTTGTAGGACCTCATCCCGTTTTTTACCTATATCGTTGGTACCTATGTGCACCACGACCACTGGCTGTTCACCCTCCCATTCCAGAATGTCCTGCAGCTGCTCAGAGACATCCTTGACCCTTGCACCAGGGAGACAACATACCATCCTGGAGTCTCGTTTGCAGCCACAGAAACGCCTATCTATTCCCCTTACAATCGAATCCCCTATCACTATAGCTCTCCCACTCCTTTTCCTTCCCTCCTGTGCCGCAGAGCCACCCATGGTGCAATGAACTCGGCTGCTGCTGCCTTCCCCTGATGAGACATCTCCCCCAACAGTATCCAAAACAGTATATCTGTTTAGGAGGGAGATGACCCCAGGGGACTCCTGCACTACCTGCCTACTGCTACGCTGTCTAGTGGCCACCCCTTCCCTTTCTGCCTGTGTAGCCTTTACCTGCGGTGTGGCCAACTCGCTGAACGTGCTATTCACGACTTTCTCAGCATCTCAGAGACTGAGAAGCTCACAGTCAAGCATGCTGTACTTCCTTTCGGGGGACAGCGCTGCTGATTGAAGAAAACGAGCAGCTGCCACACACCTCTGACCAACTGTTCGTGCACAGCACCTACGGCGTAGTCTGAGGTGTCAGCCGTAATGGCTATGAGTGTGTTGGGGAGTGGGTGACCCAGTAGTGTCGCGTTAGAAAGAGCTTGTTTAGTATCATGAAATGCCCTGGTCATGTCTGCTGACCAGTCAAGCACCTGATCAGGGATATTGTCTTTGAGCGCACTGTACGGGGGGAACATAAATCCCACAGCTTGCGGAATGAAGTGGTGATGGAAATTCACCGTGCCTAAAAACTTCTGTAGTTTTTTATTAGTGTGGGGCGTTGGGAAATCCATAATAGCGGTTACTATTGATGGGAGTGGTTTCGCACCATCTGTGGAGATGAGATGGCTGAGAAAGACAATGGTTGACAACCCAAACTGGCATTTAGCAGGGTTAAGAATTAACCGGCGTTGACTAAGCTCTTGAAAAGTGTGCGGAGATGAGATACATGTTCAGATTTGGATACACAGGCAATAAGTATGCCATCCAGGTCAATAAAATGAAAATCTAAGTGTTGGAAAGTCTGTGCTGCATTTTTCAGCCCAAAAAGCATGCGCAGTGTTACGTACCCCATAACTGGGCGTCTTACCAGCAAAAATAGAAGTATCCGTTGGAGTCTGGTACTATTTTCAAAACAGTGTTTATTACTAAAATATACAAATCAATATCAACAATGCAAATATACAGATGATACAAGTTAGCAATACTAAACCTAAAAGTGTGGGTATAATAATAATCAATAATAAACAAGCTCTATCGTTGTCTAGGGGATAATGAATTGTCATATGTGAGTATAAAATTCAGTTCAGTTCATACAGGCTGAGGTAGTTGTTGGTCAATGTGTTGTAATTGTTGGAGAGAGAGAGAGAGAGAGCGAGCAAACAGTGACAGCTATTGTCTTGCAAACCTTCCTTTACGATCCTGATCCGTCGATGTGTTGTTGTGGCCATTCAGGTATGACCCCTCTGTCCTTTAGCTAGACCGTTCTTCTATGGTGGACTCGTCACCCAGGCAAGGGTGGACACACACACAAGCCCCCACCGGCCTCGCTATAAACACTGTGAGTTAAAATTGACCGATCATTCATTCGGTCTCTGATGCCCCACACCTTCTCGTGGGTTCCAACACTTAAGCAGTGCTCACTAGTGTGTCTCTTAGTGCGTCTCCTGGTGTGTCTGAGGGGTGTCTCCCCAGACCTCACTTTTATCCCTACTCACGGGGTCTCAGATGTCAATCAGTTTTGAATGACTTAGCCCATCAAACCAGCCCACTCCGGCTGTCCACTGAGGAATTTTAATGAACAGAATGGTACCAAGTAAACAGCCCTCTCCGGAGCCGTGAGTCTTACAGGAGTCATAATATGGTCTCTCTCCCCCAGTGTTATCTCGCCCTTGTCTGAAGCAAATGTTTCAGTCCCAGTATGTTTTTGTTCCATCTCTTTCTCTCTCATTAGCAGCCTGGCAACAGTAACGGTTTGTAATTCTCCCAGGGGAGGGGGACATGGGCAACCTTGCACCCTTCTGCCCATCAGAGTTGTTCATCCTTCGTAACACCCCCATCGTTCTGGGAATTTTCACCAAAGGGGAAAATTAACTAGTACAGCGTTTTACAGGATTACAGAGTTTAGCAAAAATACAGAAGTGTTCTTAACTATAAAGCAATACAGATATACCTTCACTTAGCATCTAAATAAACAGTCAGCGATTACATTGTCACTCCCTTTAATATGTTGTATCTTAATCTTAATAAATCCCTGTAGCATCAGATTCCAATTTAATAATCACCTATTTTTTTCCCTTTTCGTCAGCAAAAAAAAACTGAAGGGTTGTGATCTTAGCTTAAATGTATATTACAAAATGTGAACTAATACAGGTGTGGTTATACTGTGGTACATTACAGAAGTTTGTGCAAATACTAATCTCTATTTTACTTTTAAACTTAACAGTCAATCTTCCATGGTGTTGTCTTTATTATTCACATGCTTTGTCAAATTCCCTCAAAACCAGATCCTGTTATTCAAAGTGGCATTTTGTTGACCTTTGCCCCTTTTCCACTTAACTCTCACGTGGTTAGCTTGCTCACCAGTGTGGAATAGGCCTTCGCATGCTCCTTTCATAGGAGTTATCTTATCACCAATGTTTTCCAAACTTAGCCTATTTTCTGAACTTCCACACAATTCTTTATTTTTGAGCAAGTCATTAGTTTTATTTTCAGGGCCCTTCATTCTATTAGTTTTCAGTTTAACATCTGCAAGTTGTTTACCTTTAAATTCCAAAACAAACTGTAATTGATTCACAGGTGCCTTGTTAACAAGCCATTGTTCCTTCAGCCTAGTTACTGCTTCTAAAACCAATCCAGACTTTACATTTTCTTTATTCAATTTAGGAACAACACCTTCCCTTCTCCTTCAATAATATTCACATCACCACCTTTCATCTCCTCACTAACTTTTAACACACCTTCTAACACAAACAACTGAGAATTCTCACTTTCCACTGGTACCAAGGTTAACCCTTTCTTCACTGAACCAAGTCCATCTGACCCAAAAGGACTACATTCCTTTTCAACTAAATCAGATACCTCAGACTTTTCCTGAGATTCAATACTAGGTTCAGTACCCTGTGAGTCCACATCCTTCACACCCTGAACACACTCAAACGGGACATCTACCTCTTCCAGGCTTTCAACACCAGTCTCTTTTTCAAAGTCTAAGTTCCCCTGATCCTCCCAGTTACTCTCTGGACAACTCCCATCCAGAGTAAACTCAACCCTGCAGGTTACAACAACTTCATCTGCTAACCCAGCAGACTCCTTCAAGGTAATGGCATCCTTTTCATCTAGGACTGCCCTTATATCATTATCAGGAACACCTTTATATTCTTCAACTTCAAACTGCTCTGTCAAGACAGACAGATCATCCGTGTCCAACCCTGGACCTTCTAACTGCCTTATCTGTTTCTCATCTTTACACTGTGCCTCTATACATTCCCTCCTGGCTAAGGGTAGGTCTACCTCCTCTCCTTTATTCTCTTTCACCTCCCTATTCTCCACTTTACCATCCCCTAACCCCTGTTGGTACAGGGTCGGTAAAAACGTCTCAGCCAAATCAACACTGGACTCATTTAAACTGTCCTCTTTCTCAGCCGCCTTTCTCCACATGCTGCGAGTGATTGCGCGTGCGGGATAGATCTTAGAATCTAGGGGCGGGTCCTCAGCACTCACAGGCTGGCTTGTCAGTTTCACTGCTGAACCCACCTCACCGCCTGCTAAATCATTACCAAGAAGGACGTCCATGCTGTCTCGCGGTAATTCTGACCGCACCCCTACTTCAACTGGTCCAGATACCAGTTCACATTTTAAAATGATCCCAAGCAAAGGCACAGCCTCTGTCCCTTTTCCTATACCTCTTAAAACTACCTCTCCAGTCTCAGGACCAAAATCTAGCACCTTACTTAAGATTAATGACTGATCAGCTCCAGTATCTCTCCAGATCCGCACTGGAACTGGGGTCTCTCCTTCTTTCACAGACACCGTCCCTTCTGAAATAAATTTCTCACGCCCCTCTCGTACTCTATCTACCTTTGCCTTCCTCGTCGATTTGCTGATCGACTCAATACACCCTGTAGGGACTGCCGTTTTCCCTTTTCCTGTCGCCTTCTTCGGAGCAAAGCACTTAGATGCAATATGACCAACCTTTCCACAATTATAACAGGTCAAGCCAAGAACTTTCCTGCCAGCCTGCTTGTCTTCCTCCTCACCTTTTCCACTAGCTCCCAGCTTATCCTCGACCTTAGCCGGTGGACTTTCTCTACCGTCCCTACTGCCTTTCTGGTAACTCTTATTTGAGGAAAACTTTGTCTTGTGGGTTAGGGCATATTCATCTGCGAACCTGGCAAATTCCGATATAGACTTATTCGGCTTCTCGTTCAGATACATCCTGATATTATCCGAAACACAACCTTTAAATTCCTCAAACAGAATTAACTCTCTGAAACGATGGAGATCCTCCTCCACCCTTTCTGCCGCACACCAGCGATCCAAGAGCACACCCTTTTCATAGGCAAACTCTGCATACGTCTGATTCCACAGTTTCTTTAAATCTCTGAACTTTTGTCTATATGCCTCAGGTACCAACTCATAGGCCCAAAGGATAACCTCTTTTACTTCCTCATAATCCGCAGACTCGTCCAGGGACAATGCCGCATATGCCCGTTGAGCCTTACTTTTTAATGCACTTTGTAACAACGCCACCCACTGATCTCTGGGCCACTTCTGATTCACTGCCACCTTTTCAAAATGCAAGAAGTAACTATCAACATCTGTCTCTTCGAACGGAGGTACTAACCTAAACTCTCTGCTAACATTAAACTTCTCCTCCCTTGAGCCTTCCTCTCGGTCTTTTCCCTGTTGCTTTACCCTCTCTATTTCCAGCTCATGTTGCCTCTCTGTCTCTTTCTCCACTGCTTCCAGCTGTTTTAACCTGGTGTTCATGCTCCCTCTGATTCTCTAACTCAGCTTTTTCCTTCTCCCTTTGTGCCTCCCAGGCAGCTCTTTCCCGCTCCCTTTTCGCCTCTAACTCCTCTAGTTGGAGCTCATACTCCTTTTTCTTCTGTTCCGCGTCCAACCTTAATTTTTCCAACTCTAACTGAACCACCCCAACAACTGGTTTCTTTTCAGGGAACAGATCCAATGTATCAGGTATGAACACATCCTTGGATATATAATACTGGGCTATGGCCCTCTGTATCTCCCACTTTTTCATTGATGATTTCACCTCTGTGAGATTTAATCGTTTCGCAATATTCATCAATTCAGCCTTCCTGGCAACCTCTAATGCCCCTGCAGTCGGGTCTTTTAAAAATTTGACAATGTCCATCTCTGCTGGTTCCCCGTCTGGTTACCCACGCAACCAGATCAAATAATGGACTTATAGCCTAATTCACTGGCCCCCCAATTTGGTATCAAATCTGAGATGAGGCCCCAATTTGTTACGTACCCCGTAACTGGGTGTCTTACGAGCAAAAATAGAAGTATCCGTTGGAGTCTGGTACTATTTTCAAAACAACATTTATTACTAAAATATACAAATCAATATCAACAATGCAAATATACAGATAATACAAGTTAGCAATACTAAACCTAAAAGTGTGGGTATAATAATAATCAATAATAAACAAGCTCTATCGTTGTCTAGGGGATAATGAATTGTCATATGTGAGTATAAAATTCAGTTCAGTTCATACAGGCTGAGGTAGTTGTTGGTCAATGTGTTGTAATTGTTGGAGAGAGAGAGAGAGAGAGCGAGCAAACAGTGACAGCTATTGTCTTGCAAACCTTCCTTTACGATCCTGATCCGTCGATGTGTTGTTGTGGCCATTCAGGTATGACCCCTCTGTCCTTTAGCTAGACCGTTCTTCTATGGTGGACTCGTCACCCAGGCAAGGGTGGACACACACACAAGCCCCCACCGGCCTCGCTATAAACACTGGGAGTTAAAATTGACCGATCCTTCGTTCAGTCTCCGATGCCCCCACACCTTCTCGTGGGTTCCAACACTTAAACAGTGCTCACAAGTGCACCTCTTGGTGTGTCTGAGGGGTGTCTCCCCAGACCTCACTTTTATCCCTACTCACGGGGTCTCAGATGTCAATCAGTTTTGAATGACTTAGCCCATCAAACCAGTCCTCTCCGGCTGTCCACTGAGGAATTTTAATGAACAGAATGGTACCAAGTAAACAGCCCTCTCCGGAGCCGTGAGTCTTACAGGAGTCATAATATGGTCTCTCTCCCCCGGTGTTATCATGCCCTTGTCTGAAGCAAATGTTCCAGTCCCAGTATGTTTTTGTTCCATCTCTTTCTCTCTCATTAGCAGCCTGGCAACAGTAACGGTTTGTAATTCTCCCAGGGGAGGGGGACATGGGCAACCTTGCACCCTTCTGCCCATCAGAGTTGTTCATCCTTCGTAACAGCAGAAACTCAAAAAGGCCAAATGGGGTTATCACAACTGTTTTGGGAATCTCCTCCCAGCACACAGTTTGCCCCTAATTAGATCAACATTGGAAAAATCTAACTTTCTGGCTAAACATGCTGAAAAGTCCGGGATGTGTGGGACCAGGTAACGATCGGGGGTGGTGGCCTCGTTAACATGTTGGTACTCACCACATGGGCAGCAACCATCATCGCACTTAGAGACTATATGGAGGCACGAAGTCTGGGGCGATTCAACTGGTGTAAAATGCTAAGACTTTCCATGTTGGCAAACTCAGCCTTTGTGGGTGCCAGGTTTTCTGGGTCCAGTCTACATGCACGGGCATGGACTGGTGGGCCATTTGTGGAATGTGGTGCTTGACCCCATGTTTTGTGACCATACTTGAGAACGTGGGCTTGTGAGGTTTGGAAATTCACCCAGCAGTCGAGTAAACTCCCATGTGGTGGTGCATGTACTTGACAGAGTTGTTGAGGGGAATTTCCTGGGGGAGCAGGGTAACAACCCAAAGTCCTTGACATCCACAAGCCGGCAGTTCTTAACATTGATTAACCGTCCTTGGGCACAAGGAAATCTGTACCAAGCAGAGGTCTAGTCACTTTAGCCAGGACGAAGTCCCATGTGTAATGTCGCACCCTGAGAAGAGCGTCTTCTGTCGTACCCCGTAAGTCAGGATCCTGCTGGTGTTGGCTGCCTCCAGTGAGGTTTTGTCACTCTTTGCCTTCTCATCAATAGGCAACGCTGGCAGCACACTCACTTGAGCACCTGTGTCACACAGGAAATGTCACCCTGAAAAGGTGTCCACAATGAACAGTAGACGACCCTAGCAGCTGTAACCCACAGTTTTCACAGACCTCTGATGTCCCAATGTGCTGGCACTGTTGAACCTGCAAGGCTATAGACACTTTCTAGTTTTCATACTAAAGCGAGTGTGGTAAATGTACAGGCCTGACATCACTAGAACACTAGACACTAGAATACTGCAGCACAGTACAGGCTCTTCAGCCCTTGATGTTGTGCCGACCCATATATTCCTTAAAAAAAGTACTAAACCCACACTACACCATAACCTTCCATTTTTCTTTCATCCATGTGCCTGTCCAAGAGGCTCTTAAATACCCCTAATGTTTTAGCCTCCACCACCATCCCTGGCAAGTCACTCCAGGCACCCACAACCCTCTGTGCAAAAAACTTACCCCGATGTCTCCCCTAAACTTCCCTCCCTTAATTTTGTACATATGCCCTCTGGTGTTTGCTATTGGTGCCCTGGGAAACAGGTACTGACTATCCACCCTATCTATGTCTCTCATAATCTTGTAGACCTCTATCAAGTCCCCTCTCATTCTTCTACTCTCCAAAGAGAAAAGTCCCAGCTCTGCTAACATTGCTTCATATGACTTGTTCTCCAATCCAGGCAACATCCTGGTAAATCTCCTCTGCACCCTCTCCATAGCTTCTATGTCCTTCTTATAATGCGGTGACCAGAACTGAACACAATACTCTAAGTGTGGTCTCACCAGAGATTTGTAGAGTTGAAACATGACCTCTCTACTCTTGAACTCAATCCCCCTATTAATGAAGCCTAGCATCCCATAGGCCTTCTTAACTACCCTATCAACCTGTGCAGCGACCTTGAGGGATGTATGGATTTGAACCCCAAGGTCCCTCTGTTCATCCACACTCTTAACTAACTGACCATTAATCCTGTACTCAGCCTTCTGGTTTGTCCTTCCAATATGCATCACCTCACACTTATCCAGATAGAACTCCATCTGCCACTTTTCTGCCCAATTCTACGTTCTGTTTATATCCTCTTGTAACTTTCGACAACCTACAGCTCTATCCACAATTCCTCTAATTTTTGTGTCATCTGCAAACTCACTCACCCATCCTTCCGCTTCCTCACCCAGGTCATTTATAAAAATCACAAAGAGCAGGGGTCCCAGGACAGATCCTTGCGGCACTTCACTAGTCACCGACCTCCAGGCAGAATACTTTCCTTCCACTACTACCCTCTGCTTTCTTCTTGTAAGCCAATTTTTTATCCAAACAGCCAAGGTTCCACTTATCCCATGCCTCATGACTTTCTGGATGAGTCTTTCCTGGGGGAATCCGTCAAATGCCTTGCTAAAATCCATGTAGACCACATCTACCACTCTATCCTCATCAATTTCTTTTGTTACCTCTTCAAAAAACTCAATTAGGCTCGTGAGGCACTACCTTCCCTTCACAAAGCCATGTTGACTATCCATGAGTAGACTGTACTTCTCCAAATGCTCGTAGATCCTATCCTTAAGAATCCTTTCCAGTAGTTTGCAGACCACCAACGTAAGACTCACCAGTCTATAGTTCACAGTATTCTCCATATTACCTTTTTTAAACAAGGGAACTACATTTGCCATTCTCCATTCCTCCAGCACCTCCCCTGCAGCCAAAGAGGATTCAAAGATCATAGCTACTGCTCCAGCGATCTCTTCTCTCAATTTCCACAGCAACCTGGGGTGTATCATGTCTGGCCCTGGGGACTTATCAATCTTGATGTTTTTAAGAAGGTCCAACACTTCTTCCCTAATCTCCACATTGTCCAGCACACAGGCCCGCTCTACTTCGACCTCACCCTGATCAAGGTCCTTTTCACTTGTGAATACTGAAGCAAAGTATTCATTTACGACCTCCCCAACCTCCTCCGCCTCCAGGTACATGTTGCTCTCTTTATCCTTTAGCGGTCCCACCTTCGTTCTCGTCATCCTCCTATTCTTCACATACGCATAGAACGCCTTGGGGTTCTCCTTAATCCTACATGCCAAGGCCTTCTCATGCCCCCTTTGAGCTCTCCTAAGTCCTTTCTTAAGCTCTTTCCTGGCTACCCTATGTTTCTCATGAGCCCCTCCTGCTTCCTGCTTCTTATATCTAACATATGCTTCCTTTTCCCTCTTGATGAGTTGCCTTGTGTTTCGTCAGCCACAGTTCCCTTCTCCTACCATTTTTTCAGTGGGGCAAACCTATCCGGAACCCAGCACAAGTGGTCAGTAAACTTCCTGAACATTACTCCTGTGCTTTCACCCTTGAACATCTGCTTCCAATTTACTCTCGCTCGTTCCTGCCTCATCCCTTCATAGTTAGCCCTTCCCCAGTTAAGCACTTTCCCATTTTGTCTGTTTTCATCCCTTTCCATAGCTATGCTGAAGTAAGGGAGTTGCGGTCACTCTCACCAAAATGCTCCCCAACCAAGAGGTCTGTCACCTGACCAGGTTCATTACCCAGAACTAGATCCAGTATAGCCTCTCCTCTCGTCAGCCGGTCAGGAATCCTTCTTGAACACACTTGACAAATTCAGCCCCATCTATCCCCCTTGCACTCAGGAGGTGCCAGTCAATATGAGGGAAGTTGAAATCACTCATAACTACAGTCCTGTATTTCCTGCACCATTCTAAAATCTGCCTGCTTATCTGCTCCTCGGTGTCCTGAGGGCTAATTGGGGGCCTATAGACTACTGTGATCGATCCCTTCCTATTTCTGACTTCCACCCAGACTGACTCCGTGGACACTCCTTCCGCAGTGTCCTCCCTTTCTACAGCCGTGATACTATCCCTGACCAGCAATGCCACTCGCCTCCCCCCCTTTTCTACCTCCCATCCTATTCCTTTTAAAACAACTAAACCCTTCCTCCAGCCAAGTTTCAGTAATGGCCACAACATCATAGTTCCACGTACTGATCCATGCTCTAAGTCCATCCCCTTTATTCCTAATACTCCTAGCAATGGAATAGACACATTTCAACCCCTTTAACTGGCTATAATTATGTTCTGTCCCCTGCCTGTCCTTCCTCATCAACTCCGAACTCTTAGCATCATGCCCTTGTCCTTCTACCCTAATCTCTGCACTCACATTTTGATTCCCACCCCCCACCAAACTAGTTTAAACCCTCACCAACAGCTCTATCAAACCTGCCCGCCAGGATATTGGTCCCTTTCCAGTTCAGGTGCAGCCCGTCCTTTTTGTACAGGTCAGACTTTCCCCAGAAGAGATCCCAATGATCTAGAAATCTGAACCCCTGCCCCCTGCACCAACTCTTCAGCCACACATTCATCTGCCATAACTTCCTGTTCCTACCCTCTCTGTCTCGTGGCACAGACAGCAATCCCGAGATTATTACCCTTGAGGTCCTGCTTTTTAACTTCTTTCCTAACACCCTATATTCCTTCTTCAGGACCTCATCCCTACTCCTATCTAGGTCATTGGTCTGTTTCACAGCTGCAGGTGTCCTTATGTTGGGGGCCTTGCTGACTGGGCTTATTGAGGTAGAGAAAGGAGAAGGAATGATGCATCTCTGCCTGGCTGAGTGTAGACTAACAGCCATTTTAGTAAGCTCCCTATAGTCTTTCACAGGTCCTATGCAAATTTGATCAGGTATTTGCATCATGAAGAGTTCTTTAAAAATAAACAAGGATGGTGATTTCCCTGGAGATACAGCATTAGTTTGGTCCATTAGCTCTGAAGGCTTACCATCGGCGAGAATGGGCAAGGAGAGCAACTATTTGTTCAAAAATAGTCCAAAAATCTGTAAAAGATGAGTATATATAATTCAGCCATCAGTATATAATCTGTTCAGGCAGGTGTTCTAGTAGACTCACCACTCTTGCCACTGTGGAATTGCTACTACATCGAAATAGTTAGTATTGTTAGTGGAGATTTCTTGAAGCGTGAATTGAGTGTCCACTGGTACAAACCAAGTGATGGCATTGTGCTCCCCAAACTCTAGCATTTTCAAACCAACTGCTTTTGCCAACATGTTCAATAACCCTGGAATCATTCCAGAGCATCAGGGTCACCAATGTAGGTTTTAACACTTAAAAATCAGAGATGTTTTATGTTTAAAAAAAACATAGCAACGCATTTATTGAACTCTAAAAGACTGAACTCAAAGCATGGCAAAAACCCTTTACATAATCACATCAACACATCAGAGCAGCCTCTTAAAGTGAAACCCCAACTCAATGTTGGTAGTTATGAATTATGTGTGTTTCCACCAATTACGTTACCCTACATGGCCTCTGGTCCTAGACTCATCCACTATAGGGAACATCCTCTCCACATCCACTCTATCTAGGCCTTTCAATATTCCATAGGTTTCAATGAGATCTCCCCTTATTATTCTAAATGGCAGGGAGTGCAGGCTCAGAGCCATCATAAGTTAACCCTTTCATCTCCAAAATCATTATCATGATCTTCTGATTGACTATCTCCAATGCCAACAGATGTTTTCATAGATAGGGGGCCCAAAACTGTTCACAGTACTCAAAGTGTGGTCTGACCAATGCCTTAGCATCACATCCTTTTATATTCTATCCCTCTCAAAATGAATGTTAACATTGCAGTTACCTTCCTAACCACTGACTCAACCTACAAATTAACCTTTAAGAAGTCCTGCATGAAGACTCTCAAGTGTATTTGCACCTCTGGTTTTTGCATTTTCTTTCCACCATCAAGCACATCTTCAATAGGTGATGCCTAAAAAAGATAACATCTGTCACTAAAGACCCCCTCCACCCAGGACATGCCCTCTTCTCATTGATACCATCAGGGAGGAGGTACAGGAGCCAGAAGACACACACTCAGCATTTTAGGAACAGCTTCTTCATTCCTGCTGTCAGATTTCAGAAAAGACAATATTTTTCTCTCTTTCTGCACTACTTATTTTTAAAATATTTCTCATGGTAACTTAAAGTCATTTTTTATGTATCACACTATACTGCTTCTGCAAAACAAATTTCATGACTGTCACGAATCCCGTGACAAGTTGAAAAGGACCAGCAGAAATGGAACACACCTGGAGTCTGGTCTAAATAAGACTATTTAAGACTAATTAAGACTATATTTATTACTACTACGAATTAATATAATTAAAACTGGATAATACAATACAGGTTATAAACTATTTTATATATATATATATATATATCTCCGTAAATGTGTGTGTGTGGATACAAATAGTCCTGGAGGTAGATATCAGTCTTACGGTGTCAGGGAAGTTTAAGCAGTTCAGTTCACTTTGTGTTGTGTCGAGTTGAATTGATGGAGGGGGAGAGACAGTTAATTGAGTTGATGTTTACGTTGGCAGTTTTAGTTGTTCTTGCTTCCGAAGTCTTTAGAGTCACTTCGTGTGGACCCCACACAGACACAGATGGACAGAGCCCCTTCTAGGGAATGGTCTACTAACCCACGGCACGGGTTCACCACCAGCAGACCCCCACAGGCAAGCTCTTACCCGCACTGGTAATCACGGGTCGAAATTAATCGTTCCGTGGCCTCCACCCTCGTCGTGGTCTTAAACTCCACCAATGGTTTCTCGGGTGGCTTCCGCAATTCTCCCGTGTCGTGTCTCCTCTGCCGTTATCAGACCAAAAGCCTCAACTTTTTATATTCCATTTGAAATTCCAGCCATCTGTTAGCTCAACCGATCTCAGCTGTTACCATGGTGACTTCCCAGCTCGTGTGTCAGCTGGCGTCATACTCTCTCTCTCAAGGTCACAATTAAAAGTGTTATCAAAACCAAGTCAGAGTCCTCTCTCTCTTTTAATTCCCTCCTTGTTCATTAGACTGCTGAATTTTCTTGCAGTTTCTCACCTGCGTGACATGACATACAATATGTCAGAGATAATAAATCTGATTTTATTTCTTATGATTTTCAGCATGAACAGTGGGCTGAAGGGCATTTTCCCATGCTTTATGGATCTAATTAGGAGCAAAAGGAAGCTATCTTGCTCATTAACCCCGACTGCTGTGCTCATCGAAATTATGGTTGATCATTGACCTGAGCACCATTTCCCTGCACTACCCCCATATCCCTTGATCTTGTTAAGAGCCAGAAATCTATGAATCTCTGATAAAATTCTAAGGAAAGACTGGATAGGCTAAGACTGGATAAGAGAACAGTAGACGGAGCGGGCGACAGAGTAGAGGGGGACACAGTAGGAAGGCTTTGTCTCCAGAGGCTTCGGCGAGCAGAGGCTGAGGATGAGCTTCACTCCAAGTGAGGTAAGGCCGGGTAAGTTCCTTTCAAAGGAGAAAGTTTCAAAAGTTGAGGCAAGTATTGGGTAGGTCATGGCAGCTGAGATCGGCCCCGTGGTTTGTTCGTCCTGCAGCATGTGGGAAATCAGGGATACTTCCAGTGTCCCTGACGACTATGTGTGCAGGAAGTGTGTCTAGCTGCAGCTTCTGGCAGACCGCATTGAGCGTCTGGGGCTGCGATTGGATTCATACTGGAGCATCCGCGATGCTGAGAAAGTCGTGAATAGCACATTTATTGAGTTGGCCACACCGCAGGTAAAGGCTACACAGGCAGAAAGGGAAGGGGTGGCCACTAGACAGCGTAGCAGTAGGCAGGTAGTGCAGGAGTCCCCTGAGGTCATCTCCCTCCTAAACAGATATACTGTTTTGGATACTGTTGGGGGAGATGTCTCATCAGGGGAAGGCAGCAGCAGCTGAGTTCATTGCACCATGGGTGGCTCTGCGGCACAGGAGGGAAGGAAAAGGAGTGGGAGAGCTATAGTGATAGGGGATTCGATTGTAAGGGAAATAGATAGGCGTTTCTGCGGCCGCAAATGAGACTCCAGGATGGTATGTTGCCTCTGTGGTGCAAGGGTCAAGGATGTCTCTGAGCGGCTGCAGGACATTCTGGAATGGGAGGGTGAACAGCCAGTGGTCGTGGTGCACATAGGTACCAACGATATAGGTAAAAAACGGGATGAGGTCCTACAAGGTGAATTTAGGGAGTTAGGAGATAAACTAAAAAGTAGGACCACAAAGGTAATAATCTCTGGATTACTACCAGTGCTACATGCTAGTCAGAGTAGAAATAGGAGGATATTTCAGATGAATACGTGGCTTGAAAAATGGTGCAAGGGGGAGGGATTCAAATTTCTGGGGCATTGGAACCAGTTCTCCAGGGTGACCAAGGATGGGAGCTTAACATCCAGGGATATTCAATATTCAGGAGGGATAGACAGGAAAGAAAAGGAGGTGGGGTAGCATTGCTGTTTAGAGAGGAGATTAATGCAATAGAAAGGAAGGACATTAGCCTGGATGATGTGGAATCGATATGGGTAGAGCTGCTTAACACTAAGGGGCAGAAAACGCTGGTGGGAGTTGTGTACAGGCCACCTAACAGTAGTAGTGAGGTTGGGGATGGCATTAAACAGGAAATTAGAAATGCGTGCAATAAAGGAACAGTAGTTATAATGGGTGACTTCAGTCTACATATAGATTGGGTGAACCAAATTGGTAAGGGTGCTGAAGAAGAAGATTTCTTGGAATGTATGCGGGATGGTTTTCTGAACCAACATGTCGAGGAACCAACTAGAGAACAGGCCATTCTAGATTGGGTATTGAGCAATGAGGAAGGGTTAGTTAGCAATCTTGTCGTGCGAGGCCCCTTGGGTAAGAGTGACCACAATATGGTGGAATTCTTCATTAAGATGGAGAGTGACATAGTTAATTCAGAAACAAAGGTTCTGAACTTAAAGAAGGGTAACTTTGAAGGTATGAGACGTGAATTAGCTAAGATAGACTGGCGGTGGATATGCAATGGATGAACTACAATTGTTCATCCCAGTTTGGCAAAAGAATAAACCAGGGAAGGTAGTGCACCCGTGGCTGACAAGGGAAATTAGGGATAGTATCAAGTCCAAAGAAGAAATATATTGATTAGCAAAAAAAAGCGGCACACCTGAGGACTGGGAGAAATTCAGAGACCAGCAGAGGAGGACAAAGGGCATAATTAGGAAAGGGAAAAAAGATTATGAGAGAAAGCTGGCAGGGAACATAAAAACTGACTGTAAAAGCTTTTATAGATTTTGAAAAGAAAAAGATTGGTCAAGACAAATGTAGGTCCCTTACAGTCAGAAACAGGTGAATTGATCATAGGGAACAAAGACATGGCAGACCAATTGAATAACTACTTTGGTTCTGTCTTCACTAAGGAGGACATAAATAATCTTCCGGAAATAGTAAGGGACCGAGGGTCTAGTGAGATGGAGGAACTGAGGGAAATACATGTTAGTAGGAAAGTGGTGTTAGGTAAATTGAAGGGATTAAAGGCAGGTAAATCCCCAGGGCCAGATGGTCTGCATCCCAGAGTGCTTAAGGAAGTAGCCCAAAAAATAGTGGATGCATTAGTGATAATTTTTCGAAACTCCTTAGATTCTGGATTAGTTCCTGAGGATTGGAGGGTGGCTAATATAACCCCACTTTTTAAAAAAAGAGGGAGAGAGGATCCGGGGAATTATAGACTGGTTAGTCTGACATCGGTGGTGGGGAAAATGCTAGAGTCGGTTATCAAAGATGTGGTAACAGCACATTTGGAAAGAGGTGAAATCATCGGACAAAGTCAGCATGGATTTGTGAAAGGAAAATCATGTCTGACGAATCTTATAGAATTTTTTGAAGATGTAACTAGTAGAGTGGATAGGGGAGAGCCAGTGGATGTGGTATATTTAGATTTTCAAAAGGCTTTTGACAAGGTCCCACACAGGAGATTAGTGTGCAAACTTAAAGCACACGGTATTGGGGGTATGGTATTGATGTGGATAGAGAATTGGTTGGCAGACAGGAAGCAAAGAGTGGAAGTAAACGGGACCTTTTCAGAATGGCAGGCAGTGACTAGTGGGGTACCGCAAGGCTCAGTGCTGGGACCCCAGTTGTTTACAATATATATTAATGATTTAGAGGAGGGAATTAAATGCAGCATCTCCAAGTTTGCGGATGACATGAAGCTGGGCGGTGGTATTAGCTGTGAGGAGGATGCTAAGAGGATGCAGGGTGACTTGGATAGGTTAGGTGAGTGGGCAAATTCATGGCATATGCAATTTAATGTGGATAAATGTGAGGTTATCCACTTTGGTTGCAAGAACAGGAAAACAGATTATTATCTGAACGGTGGCCAATTAGGAAAAGGGGAAATGCAACGAGACCTGGGTGTCATTGTACACCAGTCATTGAAGGTGGGCATGCAGGTACAGCAGGCGGTGAAAAAGGCAAATGGTATGTTGGCATTCATAGCAAGAGAATTCGAGTGCAGGAGCAGGGAGGTTCTACTGCAGTTGTACAAGGCCTTGGTGAGACCACACCTGGAGTATTGTGTGCAGTTTTGGTCCCCTAATCTGAGGAAAGACATTCTTGCCATAGAGGGAGTACAAAGAAGGTTCACCAGATTGATTCCTGGGATGGCAGGACTTTCATATGAAGAAAGACTGGATCGACTAGGCTTATACTCACTGGAATTTAGAAGATTGAGGGGGGATCTTATTGAAACGTATAAAATTCTAAAGGGATTGGACAGGCTAGATGCAGGAAGATTGTTTCCAATGTTGGGGAAGTCCAGAACGAGGGGTCACAGTTTAAGGATAAAGGGGAAGCCTTTTAGGACCGAGATGAGGAAAAACTTCTTCACACAGAGAGTGGTGAATCTGTGGAATTCTCTGCCACAGGAAATAGTTGAGGCCAGTTCATTGGCTATATTTAAGAGGAAGTTAGATATGGCCCTTGTGGCTAAAGGGATCGGGAGTATGGAGAGAAAGCAGGTACAGGGTTCTGAGTTGGATGATCAGCCATGATCATACTGAATGGCGGTGCAGGCTCGAAGGGCCGAATGGCCTACTCCTGCACCTATTTTCTATGTTTCTATGTTTCTATGACTTCTTCTCCTGAAGCTTAGAAAGATGAACAAGAGGAAATCTGCAGATGCTGGAAATCCAAGCAGCAGACACAAAATCCTGGAGGAACTCAACAAGCCAGGCAGCGTCAGCATTTTGCTTGTGATGCTTAGAAGGATGAAGGCTATTTTGTTAAAGTTTATAAATTCATGAGTGGCATAGGAAAAGTGAACAGCCTCAATCTTTCCCCCTGGATAGTGGAGTCCAAAACTGGAGGACCCAGAGTGAATTAGAATATTCGTCTGGGTTGAAGATTCACCTAATTTCTCCTAGCCTCAGTGCTAAATGGCTGACTCCTTACTCTGAAACTGTGACCCCTGATCGAGACTCCTCAAAGGTATTGATAACTCCACTCTGACACAGCAGCCATGTAACAGAGGTGTGGTTTGGATCCTGGCACCCTGCAGGGTATTTGTTCAGAATAGCACCCTGCAGTTGGTCAAATCAGTCCTTAGGAATCAGTTGGCAACAGCAAAGCAAACAGTAATTCCCATTACACTATGTAATCCTTAGGTGTTGAATCAAGTTTGTGGGCTCAAGTGCTTTGGGTTGTTAATTACTAAAGGTGGGAATAGGTTACACATGTTGCAAATGGGGACTGCACTTGCTGAGGGAAGCAAAAAGGTGTAAATACTTCTAGTCCTGTTTACTGAAGTTTACTGAAGAAGCAACTGTAATAGTATTAAAAAATAAAGAATATAGAACATCCAGAAAAACATAGAATATATTATAGAAGAAAAGCCCACGATACTATGCCAACCTTTTAACCTACTCTAAGAACAACCTAACCCTTCCCTCCCACATAACCATAAACACAAGATGCTGGAAATCCAAAGTATTACAACAAAATACAGGAGGAACTCAGCAGGTCAGGCAGCGTCTGTGGAAAGGAACGAACTGTTGATGTTTCAGGCCAAGACCCTTCATCACCCTCCCAGATAACCCTCCATTTTCCTATCATCCATGTGCCTATCTTAGTGTGAAGAGGATGTTTCCTATTGTGGGGTAGTCTAGGACCAGAGGACACGGCCTCAGAATACAAGAACATCTCTTTCGAACAGAGATGAGGAGGAATTCCTTTAGCCAAAGGGTGGTGAATCTGTGGTATTTATTATCACAAATGGCTGTGGATGCCAAGTTACTGGGTATATTTAAAGCGGAGATTGATAGGTTCTTGATTAGTAAGGACATCAAAGGTTCAGGAAGAAGGCAGGAGAATGGGGTAATAAATTGGGCATGATCGAATAGCAGAGCATGGTCAATGGATTGAAAAGCAAATTCTGCTCCTTATGTCATATGGTCTTAGGGTTTTAAATGCACCTGATGTATCTACCACTACCCCTAGCAGAGGCGTACCTCTGAGATATGGGATACCTGGACTACCCACCAAACATTTTAAAATTATGCCCCTTGTATTAGCTGTCAACATGAATAAAGAAAAATAATTATACTAATAATATTATCCTCTCGAAATTAGATCAATTAACACACACTGAGCATGCATAAATCATGCTTAAAAATAGTTTTACCAGGGCAAAAGTGATCACTTCTTGGTATAAGCAGGTTTAATTCAGTTTATTGTTTTATGCACCAGAGTGTAATGAAAGTATAAAGAAAATAGTGGTAGTAGGTGGAGTTCTGATGAAAGGCAATGACCAGTAACAGTAACTCTGCTTCTCTCTCCATAGATGCTGCCTGACCTGCTGAGTTTCTCCAACATTCTCAGTTTACCCTTAGGCAGCAGGTGTTGGCTATGTGACCCTGAGCCTGCTGTCATTCAGTCAGATCATAGCTGCTCTGTTTGTGGCCTCAGCTTCACTACCCTGCCTGTACACCATTAATGTCAACTCTTCTACAGAACAAAAATCATACATCTCAACTTGGAATATACGCAGTGTCTTGGTCTTCAATATACGGTATTCTATGACTCTGCCTCCACAACTCTCAAGGGTGGACAATTCCGCAGATTCTAATTCAAAATCAAAGTGAGATTATTATCAAAGTACGTGTATCCCTCCTTAAACATGGCAACCAAAACTGAATGTGATTCTCAAGTGTGGTATCACCAACACACTGATGATGAGTTGATCAGTGCCCAGTCACAAGAAGATGCGACTGGCCACCCATTCATTCATCTCCTAGTGCTGAGGCAATGCTGCTGCCATGTGGGTACCCTTCAGGTTCTGGGGCAGTCAGCGTGGAGTGAGGCAGCAGAGTGAGCTGACCAGCATTTCTATCACACTGCTTTTAAGAGATGTTTCCTAATTTTGCCATTGTAGAGCAAAGTGATCAATGTGGTCATAGTGTTGCTCTGCTGAGGTAGTGATTAGGGTTGTGCAGTTCGGTTCAAGAATCAAATAGTTGAAGAGAAGTAGCTGCTCTTGAATCTGGTAATGTGGGACTTCAGGCTCCTGAACCTCCTTCCTGATGTTAGCTGCAAGAAGATGGTGTAGCCTGGATTATGGGAATCTTTGATGATAGGTGCTGTCCTGTTATGGTAGGAACTCATGATGGTGGAGAGAATGTGCTAGTGATGTCTTAGACTGAGTCCAATACTCTTACATTTAAATTGCCAAAATGCAAGCAGTCAGCATACTTTTAACAGTTCATCTAGAGATGTTTGTTGGACTGTTCAAAGTTTAAAGTTCAAAGTAAACTTATTATCAAAGTATGTATATGTTACCATACACCATCTTGAGATTCATTTTATTGCAAGCATCCACAATAGAACAAAGAAATAGAATAGAATCAATGAAAAACTATGCACAGAGACTGACAAACAACCAATGTGCAAAAGAAGTTCATGTGTTCAAAAGTCCATTCCTTAAAAGGGAAATTACAGGTTATAGACTGCAGTGATAGCAGTTCAGAAGATGTATATCTAATAGTTTTGTGATCTGCCCACAAAATGTCACCACAGATGACCAATGCCATCTTGTTCAGTGACATGGGTCATTGACAAGCCAAACCTCCTTAACATTTTAAGAAACTCAATCTAAATCTATTTTCCAGCAGCTTACAGTATCATAACACCCCACAAGATGGAGACACACTCAAAGCCTTCATGAACAGAATTGAAATAGGAGCAAGAGTTGGCCATTCAGTCCCTTGTGTATGCCTTAGCATTCATCTTAATAAAGATCACTCTGATCTTTTATCTCAGCCTCATTTACCGGCTACTGAATGACTCAGGCACAGCTTCTTCCCCTCTGTCATCAGATTTCTGAATGGAAATTGAACCCATGAACACTACCTCACTATTTTTTCTCTTTTTGCATGACCTATTTAATTTAACATTATATATATACACACACTTCTTACTGTAATTCACAGTTTTTATTATTATGTATTGCAATGTACTGCTGCTGTAAAACAACAAGTTTCACGACATATACCAGTGATATTAAACCTGGTTCTGATTCTGCACTAACCCATGACATTGAATGGCCCAACAAACTTCAACAAGTGTGCTGTTAGAGTCCTAGAACACTACAGCCAATGGGCCTTTGGCCCATTTAGTCTGTGCCAAACTATTATTCTGCTGGTCTCATCGACCTGCACTTGGTGGTGCAGCCCTCCATAACCCTCCCACCCATGTACTTATCCAAATTTCTCTTAAATGTAGAAATCAAACCTGTATCCACCATTTCCACTGGCAGCTCATTCTGCACTCTCAGCATCCTCTGAGTGAAGAAGTTTCCCCTCAGGTTCCTTTAAAAGTTTCACCTTTCAGCTTTAACCCATAACCTCTAGTTCTAATCTCACCCAACAATTGCCTTAATATCCAAATGAAAATATATTGACCTCTGAATTACAGCACAGCACAGGCCCATCAGCCCATGATGTTATGCCGATCTTTTAACCTACTCTAAGATCAATCCAACTCTTCCTCCTACATCCCCTCTGTACTTTCCTCCAATAATTTTGAAATTATGCCCTCTCATATTAGCCATTTTTGCCCTGGAAAAAGTCTCTTAACCTTTGCTACTCATCATTTTGTACACATCCATCAAGTTTTCTCTCATGTTTCTTCGTTCCAAAGTCCTAGCTTGCTCAACCTATTTTCATAAGATATGCTCCGTAATCCAAGCTGCATCCTGGTAAATCTCCTCTACATCCTCTTGAAAGCTTTCACATCCTTTCTATAATGAGGAACCAAAAATTAACAAAAACTCCAAGTGTAGTCTAATCAGGGTTTTATATAGAGCTGCAACATTACTTCATGGCTCTTGAACTCAATCACTTGACTAATGAAGTCCAACACACTGTACGTCTTCTTAACCGCCCTATCAACTTGCATGGCAATTTTGAGGGGATATGTGTAGTTTTCCATTCATTTATTTATTATTTATTGACTTATAGTGCAGAATAGGTCCTTCAAGCCACACTGCCCAGCAATCCCCCAATTTAATCCAAGTCTTATCATGGGACAAATTATAATGACCAATTAAGCCACTAACTGGTACATCTTTGGACTGCGGGAGGAAACCAGAGCACCTGGAGGAAATCCAAACGGACATGGGTACAACTGATTCAATCCAAACGGACAAACGTACAAGCTCCTTACAGGCAGCGGTGCGAATTGAACCAGGGCTGCCGGCACTGTAAAGTATTATGCTAACCGCTACGCTACCGTGCTGCCCCTATTCTATTGTATTTCACTGTTCTACTGTGAATGCCTGCAAGAAAATGGATCTCAGGGTGGTAGCTATCTTCTTAGAAACATAGAAAACCTACAGCACAATACAGGCCCTTCGGCCCAAAAAGTTGTACCGAACATGTCCCTACCTTAGAAATGACCGTAGATTCCGGATTTTAAGCCGCTACTTTTTTCCCACATTTTGAACAGCTTTGAACTTTGCGGCCTTTAATACGGAGTGGCTAATGCATTATTTTTTTTCATGCCGCCTTGTAAACATTTTGCCTCGTAACAGTAGACCAATAAAATTGATGAGTAGTTCACAGAGGTCCAATGAAATTGTACGATAAATCAAGCGCACTTTCACAATTAAATTATTGTAAATCAGTCATTTGTACTCACCCTCATCAACATGGAAAACACTCGAAGCATTGTGCTGCCTTATGGCAGTTATTTAGTTTATAATATTTTCGCTTAGTAATTCATTTTCTAGTTAAAGTTAGAAGAGTTTTAACTATATTTGTTTTCTGTACTACATCGCGGGATGCTATGACGTCATACCCGGTTTCGCCGCGTCTTGTGGGAAAAATGCCGTTTGCGATAAACGGAAAGGAGGGGGTCGAGCGGCGGAGCGAAAACGCTGCTTTTAAGTTAAAGGCGATCAATAACTTTTCCTGGTAGGCTGCAGTATATATATTTTTTACCAGTCGTTAGGAGATATTGGAATGTTGTTCAGTAAAGAAGTATACGCAACGTATTTTTAAAAGTAGCCGCGTTACGGGCACGGTTCGAAAAAAAGCATTTGCAATATGTATTTGTTTTTGTTACCATATGGATTTAATTAAAAGTTAAAAAATTCTCACGTGTAATATCTTTCTGTGTAAATATCTCATATTACAACGTGGGACACCTGCGGCCGAAAATCCGGTGCGGCCTAAAATCCGGTGCGGCCTTTACAAGTAAAAAATTGATTTTATTTCTAAAATTAGAGCCAGCGGCTTTTAATCAGGTGCGCTCTGTAGTCCGGAATCTACGGTACCTAGAGTTACCCATAGCCCTCTATTTTTCTAAGCTCCATGTACCTATCCAAAAGTCTCTTAAAAAGCCCCTATCGTATCCGCCTCCACCACTGTTGCTGGCAGCCCATTCCACGCATTCACCACTCTCTGAGTAAAAAAAATTACCACTGACATCTCCTCTGTACCTACTCCCCAGCACCTTAAACCTGTGTCCTCTTGTGGCAACCATTTCAACCCTGGGAAAAAGCCTCTCATCATCTTATACACCTCTATCAGGTCACCTCTCATCCTCCATCGCTCCAAGGAGAAAAGGCCGAGTTCACTCGTTTACATAAGGCATGCTCCCCAATCCAGGCAACATCCTTGTAAATCTCCTCTGCACCTTTTCTATGGCTTCCACATTCTTCCTGTAGGGAGGCGACCAGAACTGAGTACAGTACTCCAAGTGGGGTCTGACCAGGGTCCTGTATAGCTGCAGTATTACCTCTCGGCTCCTAAATTCAATTCCACGATTGATGAAGACCAATACACTGTACGCCTTCTTAATCACAGAATCAACCTGAGCAGCTGCTTTGAGCATCCTATGGACTTGGACCCCAAGATCCCTTTGATCCCATACACTGCCAAGAGTCTTACCATTAATACTATATTCTGCCATCATATTTGACCTACCAAAATGAACCACTTCACATTTATCTACGTTGAATTCCATCTGCCACTTCTCAACCCAGTTTTGCATCCTATCAATGTCCTGCTGTAACCTCTGACAGCCCTCCACACTATCCATAACACCTCCAACCTTTCTATCATCAGAAAACTTACGAACCCATCCCTCCACTTCCTCATCCAGGTCATTTATAAAAATCACGAAGAGAAGAGAACAGAACAGATCCCTGAGGCACACCACTGGTGACTGACCTCCATGCAGAATATGACCTGTCTACAACAACTCTTTGCCTTCTGTGGGCAAGCCAGTTCTGGATCCACAAAGCAATGTCCCCTTGGATCCCATGCCTCTTTACTTTCTCAATAAGCCTTGCATGGAGTACCTTATCAAATGCCTTGCTGAAATCCATATACACTACATCTATTGCTCTTCCTTATCAAAAATTTCAATCAGGCTCGTAAGGCATGACCTGCCCTTGACAAAGCCATGCTGACTATTCCTAATCATATTATACCTCCCCAAATGTTCATAAATCCTGCCTCTCAGGATCTTCTCCATCAACTTACCAACCACTGAAATAAGACTCACTGGTCTATAATTTCCTGGACTATCTCTACACCCTTTCTTGAATAAAGGAACAACATCTGCAACCCTCCAATCCTCCGGAACCTCTTCTCTCCCCATTGATGATGCAAAGATCATCACCAGAGGCTCAGCAATCTCCTTCCTCGCCTCCCACAGTAGCCTGGGGTACATTTCATCCGGTCCTGGTGACTTATCCAATTTGATGCTTTCCAAATGCTCCAGCACATCCTCTTTCTTAATATCTACATGCTCAAGCTTTTCAGTCTGCTGTAAGTCATCACTACAATCACCAAGATCCCTTTCCATAGTGAGTACTGAAGTAAAGTATTCATTAAGTACCTCTGCTATTTCCTCCGCTTCCATACACACTTCCCCACTGTCACACTTGATAGGTCCTAATTTTTCACGTCTTATCCTCTTGCTCTTCACATACTTGTAGAATGCCTTGGGGTTTTCCTTAATCCTGCCCACCAAGGCCTTCTCGTGGCCCCTTCTGACTCTCCTAATTTCCTTTTTAAGCTCCTTCCTGTTAGCCTTGTAATCTTCTAGATCTCTACCATTACCTAGCTCTTTGAACCTTTTGTAAGCTTTTCTTTTCTTCTTGACTAGATTTATTACAGCCTTTGTACACCACGGTTCCTGTACCCTACCATAACTTCCCTGTCTCATTGGAACGTACCCATGTGAACTCCACACAAATATCCCCTGAACATTTGCTACATTTCTTCCGTACATTTCTCTGAGAACATCTGTTCCCAATTTAAGCTTCCAATTTCCTGCCTGATAGCCTCATAATTCTCCTTACTCCAATTAAACGCTTTTCTAATTAGTTTGTTCCTATTGCTCTCTAATGCTATTGTAAAGGCGATAGAATTATGATCACTATCTCCAAAATGCTCTCCCACTGAGAGATTTGACGCCTGACCAGGTTCATTTCCCAATACCAAATCAAGTACAGTCTCCTCTTGTAGGCTTATCTACATATTTTGTCAGGAAACCTTCCTGAACACGCCTAACAAATTCCACCCCATCTAAACCCCTTGCTTTACGGAGATGTCAATCGATATTTGGGAAATTAAAATCTCCCATCATGACAACTCTGTTATTAATACACCTTTCCAGGATCTGTTTCTCTATCTGCTCCTTGATATCCCTGTTACTTTTGGGCGGCCTATAAAAAACACCCAGTAAAGTTATTGACCCCTTCCTGTTCCTAAGCTCCACCCACAGAAACCCTTCCATGATGTCCACCTTTTCTGTAGCCATGACACTATCTCTGATCAGCAGTGCCATGCCCCCACCTCTTTTGCCTCCCTCCCTGTCCTTTCTGAAACATCTAAAAAAAAATCTTGAACCACTGCAGCTATTATAGAGTCAAAGAGAACTACAGTACAGAAATAGACCCTGTTTTGTGCCGGACTGTTATTCTGCTGAGTCCATTGACCTGCACCTGGACCATAGCCCATCATACCCCTCCCATCCATGTACTTATCCAAACTTCTCTTAAATTTTGAAATCTAACCCACAACCCCCACTTCCACTAACAGCTCTGTTCTCATTGAAGGTTCTCATGGTTATTAGGTAAGGAAATTCAGATTTAACCTTAATGCTACTGAGTGATAAATTATACTGAAAGAAATTTAACACAGGGTGTAAGTTGGCTGCTGAGGAATGAGGAGAGGAGAGAGATGGGAAGGTGGTTAGGGTGTTAAGGTATAGAGAGAAAGACCTAATAGGAATAAATATTAGTTGGTTGGCTGATTAGTTTGATAAACAAGTTGTTGAGAATGATTTTTGGCAAGAGCTGAGTGAGGCCTCTGTTGGTCAGAGTCAATCATGGATACCAGATGTTTAGATCTGCAAGCCTGAGCAGTACAATATGGAGAACAAACTGTTGCTCATGTAGCAAGCTCCCTCTCTCCACGCACCCAATGAACCCAAAGGAACAGCAGAGACTGATGCAGTTTGCTACCAGCAGTGTCGCAGTAGTTGCCAGTCAATGTTGAACTCTATGTGGGACTCCAGCTCCGGAATTTTCCCTCAGGGTTTACTCCTGAAGCCTTCCCCATGCCTCAAGGCAGTGGAGGTTTGAGATCAGAGTTTTCCTTATCCTTGATGAGCTGACAAGCCCCATCTGCCTGAAGCAACTGGTTTTGAGGCACCAGTAACCCACCTTTACCCATGAAGACCAGGAGCTGGACTTGGTTGTCAGAGGCTATGAGGTGCATGTCATTGTAAACATTTTATAGGTAGTGGGAACTTGTCCCTGTTAGCATTCCCAGCTCTAACAACCTTAGGCTACATCCACACTAGACCGGATAATTTTGAAAACGCCAGTTTCGTGTAAAAACGATAGGCGTCCACACTATGCATTTTTGAAAATATCTCTATCCACACTGAAACGGAGATTTTGGCGAATCTCCTCCTCCTGCGCGTGCGCAGACACAGCTACTGAAAACAAGCGATATGTTTGGTGTCGAATCTCGCCGTAAAAGTGCGCGTTTGTGTAGTTACAGACTAGAAAAACTTAAAACGACGGACAGCTGTTGGCTCTCGCACAGGAGAACTTAAAACTGAAAAACCAAATACTGGAGCGTATGGAGGCAACCAACAGGGAGTTCACGGACAGATTGACCCGGCTGACGACGAACATTGAAAAACTGACTAACTCTGTTGCATTAATAAAGCACCTTGTTAAATGTACAAAACATGTCTGCATCAGTGTTATCTTGTATTTCCATACAATGTTGCATTAGGCTGTTACACATCTATTGTCAGAGAAGTACTTGCATAAATAGGTAAACCACCTTCATACGAGCAAGGACAGAAAACAGGGCAAAGTGAGTACAGTATACTTACTTATTCAGTAAGTTTTGGGTCAAAGTATTTGGTGAGTACATTTCTAACTTTTTTGGTTTCAGTCTAATTGCTGTCTGTTCTGAAATTGTTAGGTTGCGTTCAAGAAAACAATGAAATAGCGCGCTGCCGTCTGATAGCGTTTTCAAAAGTCTCCGGTTACCCCGTCCACACTGATCTGCCCGAGTAGCGTTTTCAAAAATATCCACCTTGGAAAGCGTTTTTGAAAAGCTCCGGTTTCATGAGACGAAAACGCAGTTTTAGTGTGGACGGAGGGTAAAAATGAAGAGGAAAAGCTTCGGTTATGGATTTATCCGGTGTAATGCAGATGTAGCCTTAAAGGCTGAAGGTGATGAGATCACTACCCTTGTCTCAGAGAAATGTTTGTTGTGGAGCTTGCAGAAACACCAGCATGTAAGGGTATCAGGTGCTCTGATGGAGACATTGTGCTGCAGTTCAACAGGTCATTGTTCAAAGCTTCAAAGCCACATGCAAAATAACAGTTATTGGATTAGTAGAAGTGAATCATTGAAATTCAAGTTTGGTCAACTACCCCAAGCTAAACTGTTGCTGGCTTTGTTGTTCTTATCCTTCATTGCTGCTAACAGTGACCACTAGTCTGGGGGTAGAGGTCAGTGGTAGAACATTTGACTGCTTATCAAGCGGTCCCTAGTTCAAGTCTGGGTGCCTCCTTTAAATTATCACAGATTTGTGATAATGATAATAATTAAGATTTGTGATCACACCACCTCTTTAGCACTGCAACAATATCCACTTCCTGAGGAGACTGAGGTGGGCACGGCTCCACTTCCCCATTCACCCCAATTTTTACAGGAGCACCACTGAGAGTGTCCTGTGAGGACTGCTTAGAAGATCACCAGGTTTCTCTTCCACCCATCTGAGATACTTATCCCAAACACTGCATACACAAGGTACTTAACATTATCAATAATCTCTCCTATCCATCCATCAGTCTCTTTAACTCCCTATCATCAGGCTGGAGTTACCATAGCATTAGGACAAGAACTGTTAAGATGGGAAACAGCTTCTTCCGCTAGGCCATGAGACTACTGAACTCCCTGACACAACCCAGGTCTCATCAAGTATGAAGCACTAGTACCATATGCTGTTTACTTTTTGACTTGTGCCATAAATGCACTTTATTATTTGTCAATGTATTTGAGGTAATATTACCTTGTGTGTTAGGTGTGAGCTATATGTATTGTGTTGTGCACCTTAGTCCAGGGGAACATTGTTTCATTTGGCTGCATACATGTGTACAGTTGAATGACAATAAACCTGAACGAGTAATAGTTTGCATACACAATCCAGTTCCATGTTGTCTTGTTAAAGTAGTTCAACTATATTCTGTGTGTTATCTGTACCTACATGCCTGTGATGTTGCTGGAAACAATTTTTTATAGTACCTGCACCTCCACATACTTGTGCATATGACAAAGAACTGAACATTTGGGGGCAACACACAAAATACTGGAGGAACTCAACAGGCCAGGCAGCTATGGAAAAAGTACAGTCCACGTTTCAGGTGGAGACCCTTCATATGTGAACATGCGGGGGTGTAGCTTATTGGTAGAGCATTTGACTGCAGATCAAGAGGTCTCAATCTCCATTATACTTGCTTCAATTCAGGTCAATTTAAGATCATCAACTGATAGGGTGCATGTTTCACTTTGTACAAGCATCTAGAACTAGGGGTCACCTGTTAAAAATAACAAGTTGCCCATTTAAAAGCAATGAGAGGGGAACCTCTGTATCTTAGGAATCAGAATTTTTTTCAAAATTGAGTCTTTGAATGATTTTATTTTAAAGATAAACAGGTTCTTGAAGAGAAAAGGGGGTATCAAGGAATAAAAGTGTTAAGGAATAGCATTGTGCTCAAACCTTTAGGAATTTACGGACTAGAATGCGCTACTCTTGTTTCATGTTACTGAAAACAAGGAGAGATGGTGTGATCCCAAATATTCCTAACCCAGTATGGAATCCAATGAGGAAATGTAAATCAGGATTTAAACCTTATGATCTTTCGATTGGATATTGCTGTTGACTCTTCCATACTAAAAAAATAACCTCAGTGGCTGGGTTAGAGGTAGAAGATGAAGTGGGCATGTTAACAGATTGGGTCAGGGTCTAACTTGGACGAGAGAATCCGAGAAAACCTGGCTTAAACCTGAATAAGATCTGGGAACACATACAGTCGGGAATTTAGAGTAGCACATACAAAACGCTGGAGGAACTTAGCAGGTCAGGTATCATCCATGGAAAGGAATAAACAGAATAAATAATAAAATGGGAGCAACACACATAAAATGCTGGAGGAACTCAGCAGGCCAGGCAGCATCTATGGAAAAAAGCACAGTTGATGTTTCAGGCTGAGACCCTTCGGCAGGACTGCAGAAAAAAAGCTGAGGAGTAGAATTGAAGGGGGGGAGGAGAGAGAGACACCATGCAATAGGTGAAATCTGGAGGGGGAAGGGATGAAGCAAAGAGCTAGGAAGTTGATTGGTGAAAGAGATAGAAGGCCATGGAAGAAAGAAAAAAGGGGGAGGGGAAAGGAGTACAAGAGGAAGGCTATGGGCGGGCAAGGAGATAACATGGGAAATGGTAAGGGGGGGGGAAGGGTGGAGGAATTACTGGAAGTCTGAGAAATCAATGTTCATACCATCAGGTTGGAGGCTACCCAAACGGAATATAAGGTGTTGTTCCTCCAACCTGAGTGTGGCTTTATCCCGTCAGTGGAGGAGGCCATGGATGGACAAATCAGAATGGGAAGTGGAATTAAAATAGGCAGCCACTGGGAAATCCTGCTCGTTCTGGCGGATGAAGTGTAGATGCTCAGTGAAGTGCTCTCCCAATCTACGTTGGGTCTCACCAATATACAGGAGACCACACTGTGAGCACCAAACACAGTATATGACCGCCAGCAGACTCACAGGTGAAGTGTTGCCTCACCTGGAAGGACTGTTTGCGGCCCTGAATGGTAGTGAAGGATGGGGTGTAGGAGCAGGCGAAGCACATGTTCCACTTGCAAGGATAAGTGCCAGGAGGGAGATCAGTAGGGAAGGACAAATGGACAAGGGAGTCACGTAAGGAGCGATTCCTGCGGAAAACAAAAAGTTGGAGGAAGGGAAAGATGTGTTTGGGGGTGGGATCCAGTTGGAGATGGCATAAGTTTCAGAGAATTATGTGCTGGACGTGGAGGCTGGTGGGGTGGTAGGTGAGGACAAGAGGAACCCTATACCTGGTAGGATGGCGGGAGGATGGGCTAAGAGCAGACATGCATGAAATGGAAATGATTTGGTTGAGGGCAGTGTTGATGGTGGAGGAAGGAAAGCCCCTTTCTTTGAAAAAGGACATCGCTAAAGTCACACTTAGGTTGGAGTGTATTGTGTATTTGGATTTCCAGCATCTGCAGATTTTCTCTTATTTGTGAAATAATAAAATGCAATATTGTGGCGACCCACTTTCTGCGCAGGCGAACCGGCTCACAAATAGCCAGCACGCGGGGGGAGACTTTGGTAATGCACCTCTGACGTCATTTCCGCCCGGAGAGGGATTAAATGCCAGCACCGCGAAGTTTGAATAAACTAGTCTCGAAACAACTTACCGACTGCGTGTCATCTCTAGCTCTGTGTGTAGTACATCGCTACAATATCTTCTGGTGAGAGATAAACCATCATTAAAATTTAAAAAATGGAAATTTGTGGAAAAACTGTCACTTCTGGCACCATTTAAAAATCCATGTATTTGTAGTTCAGTAGGGGGTATAGCTCAGTGGTAGAGCATTTGACTGCAGATCAAGAGGTCCCTGGTTCAAATCCAGGTGCCCCCTTAGCTGAGTTCCATAATCTCCAGTCAAGCCTTGCTTTTTGAAACGATCTCTTATCAAATACACATTAGCCTTCAGGACAATGTGCTGTATACAACCAACCACTTAATGCAGGACAACATCAGCAGAGCGTTCCGAAGTTCGGAGCTCAATTCCGGCGCAATCCTAAAGAGCCGTTGTATTTCCTTCCAGTGGAATACGTGGTTTTTCTCTGCGTTTTCCGGTTTTCGCCCGCAGTCTAAAGACCTGCCGGGTAGGTTAATTGTCTCGTTAACCCGATTAGGGTTAGTTGTCGGTGGGGTGGGAGGGGGAGACGTTGTTCAAAAGGCCTACTCCTACTCCGCGCTGTTGCCTAAATAAATAAATACAATACGAAAGCGGAAATAGTTGGTCTGCACCTTAAAATGGTTCAATCCCGTATGTGAAGTATAAGTAGAAAAGCGATTCAAATTAAAGTTTAGTGCAGAGATGAGGAGGAATTCATTTAGCTAGAGGGTGGTGAATCTGTGGAGGCTAAGTCATTGAGTATATTTAAAGCAGAGGCTGATAGGTTCTTTGGTTAGTAAGGGCGGCAAAAGTTATGGGGAGTAAGCAAGCGAATGGGATTGAGAGGGATAGTAAATCAGCAATGATCGAATGGCGAAGCAAACTTGATGGGGCGAATGGCCTAATTCTGTTCCCATGTCTTATTGTCTTTCTAGACTTTTTTCTGCATTAATTTGCTTTTTGAGCTTTTTTTTTACAGAAAAGAAGATTGGCTTGATTTGTCTGTTACGTACCCCGTAACTGGGTCACTTACCAGCAAAGATAGAGCGGTCCGTTGAAGTCTGATGGTACTATTTTAAAAAGTCTTTATTGATAAAGGGGCTCAAAAATAAGATTAATACAAACATTCAGATAATATATGTTGTCAATACTAAATCTAAAAGTGCGGGTATAATAATAATCAATAAGAAATAGCTCTTTCGTTGTCTAGGGGATAATGTATTGTCCGATGGAAATATAAAAGTCACTCAAGTTCATTCAGGCTGCAGCTTTTTGGGTTTAAGAGAGACGGTTTAAAACTTGCCCGGGTCTTTTATGAGGCCAATCCGTTGAGTCGGGGGAGTTGGTTCCCCGTTGTTAGTTCAAAGCCGTTTTCCATGGTACCAGCCACCAGTCCCAGGCAAAGAAACTGAACGCACGTGGCGTCCTTCAAATGGCTTCCCGCTATTACGGGATCGCTAGCGTTTCTTCTGGTGCGTTCCTCTTTTATCCTGACTCGCAGGGTCGTAGATGTCAATCAGGTTGGGGGATGATGCAATCTCTCCCCTTCACCCAGCCCACTTTGCCCGAGGGCTCTCACGTAGCATAGGATCTCAATCCACGAATGTGTCTCCAAGAGACAATGGCCATGTCTCGTGACTTTACATCGCCGGGGAACGAGGCATTCTGCACGTCTCTCTCTCATTTCCTGGGTCCCCTGACCCAACCCAATAGTGATCTAGCGATTCTCACAAAGGAGGGGGTTGCGGGCGTAACATGTCATATTACAGTGCAGTATAGGTCCTTCAGCCCACGATGTAAAACTTGCCCCTCACATCACCTTCAAACTTGATTGTTCTGAGTAGGTTTTATTTAACACAATGAGTGTTAAGTAACTCAAATGCACTGCTGGAAGTGGTGATAGATGCAGACATATTAGAGATATTTAACACAATAGGGACAATAACAGGAAATACATAAAGAAAGAAATAATAATAAAATAAATAAGCAATAAATATCAAGGACCTGAGATGAAGAGTCCTTTAAAGTGAGTCTATCTGTAGTAGGAACATTTCAGTGACGGGGCAAGTTAAGTTGAGTGACGTTATCCTCTTTGGTTTGAGAGCCTGATGGTTGAGGGGTAATAACTATTCCTGAACCTGGTGTTATGAGTCAAGAGAGGTAAGTAACTTAAATGCACTGCCGGAGGTGCTAATATCTGCAGATACATTCGGGATATTTAAGAGACTCTTCTAGAAGGGAGAGAGGCAGAAGAAAGTATAGGCCAGTTAGTCTGACCTCAGTGGCTGAGAAGATGTTGGAGTCGACTGTTAAGGGTGTGGTTTCAGGATACTTGGAGGCAGGATGGTTTCCTCAAGGGGAAATCTTGCCTGACAAATATGTTGGAAGTCTTTGAAGAAATAACAAGCAGGATAGACAAAGGAGAATTGGTTGATGTTGTGTACTTGGATTTCCAGAAGGTCTTTGAAAAGGTGCCTCACATGAGACTGATTAACAAGATATGATCACATGGTATTACAGAAATGGACGGAGCAGGAAGCAAAGAGTGGGACTAAAGTGAGCCTTTTCTGCTTGACTGCCACAGGGGTGTTTCACAGGGGTCTGTGTTAGGATAGTTTCTTTTCATGTTACATATCAATGATTTCAATGATGGAATTGATGGCTTTGTGGCCTAGTTTGCGGATGATACAAAGATAGGTGGAAGGGCAGATGGTGTTGAGGAAGCAGGGAAGCTACAGAAGGACTCAGGCAGATTAGGAGAACAGGCAAAGAAATGGCAGATGGAATATAATGTCAGGAAGTGTATGGTCATGCTCTTTTGTTGAAGAAATCAAAGCATAAACTATTTTCTAAATGGGGAGAAAATTCAAAAATTCAAGGTGCAAAGGGACTTGGGAAACTTCCTGCAAGACTTCCAAAAGGTTAATTTGCAGATTGAGTTGGTGGCGATGTCAGCATTAATTTAGAATATACAATATAAAAGCAACAATGTAATGTTGAGGCTTTATAAGGCACTGACTGGTGAGGCTTCACTTGGAGTATTATGAGCAGTGTTGGGTGGTGACATTGGAGAGGGCTCAAAGGAGCATTCACAAAAATGATTCTGGGATTGAAGGATATGAGGAGCATTTGATGGCTCTGGGCATGTTCTCACTGGAATTCAGAAAAATGCAGGGGAGATCTTATTGAAACCTATCGTGTGTTAAAAAGCCTCGTTAGAATGGATGTGGAGAAGATGCTTGCTATGGGGAGAGAGTCTAAGCTCAGAGGACACTGCCTCAGAATAGAGGGATGTCCATTTAGAACGGAGATAAGGAGAAATTTCTTTAGCCAGAGAGTGGTGAATTTGTCGAATTTGTTGCCACAGGCAGCTGTGGAGGCCAACTTACTGGGTATACTTAAGGAAGAGGTTGATAGAGTCGGAATTACTCAGGACATGAAGGGAGATGGGGAGAAGGCAGGGGATTGGGGCTGAGAAGGAAATGACAGAGCAGACTCACTGGGCCAAATGACCTAATTCTGTTCCTATACAGTATCTTATGGTCTTATGGCCTTAAAGTATTTTGATGAAGGAAAAATGGTGGATTATGGACACGAGATCCTGCAGATGCTGGAAATCCATAGCAACACACATAAAATCCTGCAGGAACTCAGCAGGTCAGACAGCATCTATGGAGAGGAATAAACAGTTGATAATTCTTCCACTCCATAGATGCAACCTGACCTGTTGAGTTCCTCCAGCATTTTTTGTGGAGCGTTATAGGCTGTGTAGGAGGGAAGGGTTAGATTGATCTTAGAGAAGGTTGAAAGATTGGCACAAGATGTGTGTACAGTATAAGATGATCGTGTGGATAGTCAGAGGTTTTTTCTTAGGGCTGAAATGGCTAACATGAGAGGGCACAGTTTTAAGGTGCTTGGAAGTAGCTACAGAGGAGATAATGTTAGGGGTAAGTTTTTTATGCAGAGATTGGTGAGTGCATGGAATGGGCTGCTGGCGACGGTGGTGGAGGCAGATATGATAGGTTCTTTTAAAAGACTCCTGGATAGGTATATGGAGCTCAGAAAAATAGAGGGCTATGAGTAACCCTAGGTAATTTCTAAAGTAAGTACATGTTCGGCACAGCGTTGTGGGCTGAAGGGTCTGTATTGTGCTGTAGGTTTTCTATGTTTCTAACTTTTTGTGCTGAAGAGCTTGTACTGTGCTGTACTGTTCTGTGCTTTAAGGAAAACTAGTTCTATGTTGTAACACATTTGATTATGTGTGCATCATTGTTTATGTATACATAATCTGATAGATCCAGGAATAAACCACCCACTCCAGGTTTCCTTTATCATACCACACGAAGGATCCACAGGGGTCTGCAAGTCCAAAACACAAGAGATTCTGCAGATGCTGGAAATCCAAAGTAACACACACAAAATGCTAGAGGAGCTCAGCAGGTCAGGAAGCATCTTCAGAGAGGGTGTTTCTTCCTCTCTATTCAGGCCAGTGAAGAGTCCTGATAAAGGATCTTGGCCAGAGACGGCGACTGGCCAACCATTTTAATTCCACGCCCCATGCCCATTCTGAAATTTCGGTCCATGGCCTCCTTTTCTGCCGCAGTGAGTCCACAGGTTCACTCTCAGGTTGTAGGAGCAACACCTTATATTGCGTTTGGGTGACCTCCAACCTGACAGCAAAGAAACATAGAAATCTACAGCACATTACAGGCTCTTCTGCCCACAATGTTGTGCTGACCACGTAACCTACTCTAGAAGCTGCCGAGAATTTCCCTAGCACATAGCCCTCTATTTTTCTAAGCTCCATGTGCCTACCTAAGAGTCTCATAAAAGACCCTATTGTATCCACCTCCACCACCTTTGCCGGCAGTGCATTCCACACACCCACCACTCTGAAAAACTTACCCCTGAGATCCCTCTTGTACCCATCGATTTCTCTAACTTCCAGTAATTTCTCCCCTAGTCCTCTTCTCTCCTTTTCAATTTCTCATTCTGACTCCTTTCTCACCTCCCTATAGTGCCTCTCCTTCCCTTTCTCCCATGGTCCACTCTCCCCTCCTATCAGATTCCCTATTCCTCAGGCCTTTACCTTTTCTGCCCATCGCCTCCCATCTTCTCATTTCATTTCCCCCTCCCCCACCTTCCTACTCACCTGGTCTCACCTATCACCTGCCAGCTTTTTTCCAGCAGTTGCAGATCCTTGTGTTTATGCAATGGAATCCTGTCATTACCTGGACAAGATCTAGTTTGCAAATTTCCTGCATTATGTAACTGTTACACTCAGAATGCAAGCCATGTTGAGTATGGTGTGCACTGCACATGAAATAGTCACACATTCATATCCGGATATCCCTTCACAATCCAGATGGGGTGCCATGGTTAGTGCAATACTATTACAGCTCGGGGCATTGGAGTCCAGAGTTCAGTTCCAGCGTCTTCTATGAGGAGTTTCAACGTCCTTCCTGTGAGCACATGGGTTTCCTCCACATGCTCCAGTTTCCTCCCATGGGTCAGGAGGTTAATTGGTCATTGTAAATTGTCCTGCGATTAGGCTAGGGTTAAATGGGTGGGTTTATGGGTAGTGCAGCCCATTGGGTCAGAAGGGGTTGTTCCATGCTGTATCGCAAAATAACTAAAGCTAAATAAATAAATGTCTCTTCATTATGAAATGGAAGGATGCCATTTGGCCTATTGAAACTATCTCACTTTTAGAGTAGTCGTATCAATCCCCATTCATTTCTCTGTAAAAAGTGTTCTTCCACAATCCCTTTAACTCCCCAGGGTTTCTCTTATCAAGTCCTGGGATGTGAAAAAGTGAAAATGTATTTAAAAAGTTGTTTTCTAACAAGAGTCATCAACGTAAAATAGTCATCAACAAATCCCAAAGGAGAATCCCTGAGGAAATTTATGGAGAGTATGGGGGAGAATTTGGAACTGAGGACAAATACATTGAGGCATTAAATGGAAAATTAATGCTAAAGAAAAGACTGTGCTAATTGGTTTAAGTACAGTTGGGTATCTTGTGTGGAGCTTGAACACTGGCATAACCCACGTGGGCCAGCTAGTAACACATACATGTTGGCTGGTTCACCTTGGAACATTTCAAAGCTGCGCTGGAGGCAGGAATCGGGAAAAGTAGTAAGACGTCCTCCATCACAGATGTTGTAAGGAGAGTGACTCAGAGACCAGCAAGTGATGCAAGGCTGGCCTCTGGTGGTGATGTCAGGGACTGCAGTGCCCCCAGCCACACAGACTCTGTAGGGCTTCAGAGAAAGTCAGTGCACTGGTTGGGGCAGTCGAGGCATGGGATCATTAAGTATATTAGGAATGCAGTTAGACTGAATAGGCCCAGACCTGATGGAAGTGTATAATGCTGTTTTTGGCTGACAGCATGTCATAATCTTCAAGGAAGATTCAAAGTTCAAAGTAAATTGATTATCAAAGAATGAATATGCCACCGTATGCTACCCTGAGATTCATTTTCATGCAGTAGAACAAAGAAATACAATAGGATCAGTGAAAAACTACACACAAACACTGACAAGCAACTAATCTTCATCATTACCCTAATCTACAGCAGAAAGGAGGCGAAGGAAGACATCGAAATTGGAGACATGTTTCCCTATTGAATGAGGATCATAAGACCCAAGGCCACTGCTGACAGGGTCAGGCCTACTCTAGGACAGGTGACCCACCTGGATCAAATCTGGGCTGGGCCTGGCAGGAAAATTTCTGACAGACTTGTATTGCTTAGGGATACAGTTGCTTTCATGTAGGACAGGGGTAGGTGGGGAGTGGACACCTACCTCGTCAGCTTGGACCATGAAAAGGCCTTTGACAGGATATCACACATATACATGATGGACGTGCTCTCCAAAATGGAATTTGGAGAGGGAATCTAAAATTGTTGTTCTCCCAGTGAGAAATCTGTGAGGGAGTGCTGCCGACTGGCACAGTCTAGGCTGCAGGAGTACATGCTGAAGGATGTACAGAAGCATGTTCCAGCCTATACCAAGTCTTTGTGGAAAAGGAGCACAGACAAAGCCCCTGACGCTACTGCACGTGGACAGGTTCAGTCAGGTGGGGAAGCCCCTCAATCAGTGAAAGGGTGTATCATCCAAGGCAATATTGTAAGCTATGGTTTAACAAATGTTAACACTACTGGATGTAATGATCACGAACATTAAAGTTTTGTGCGGCTTCATCCTTTGTACATATTATTTATAATCAATAAAGTTTATTTTTGAAATCCCATCTAAGGTCCATCTGCCATCCAGTATTGGGGGATTAAACACTGTAAAAGCCTCTCAAATACTAGAAATAGTTTGTTCCCTCAAGGAAGCAGTAATGATCTGTATACAGAAAGTGCTCACACTACCAACTTATAGAATTGAAAACTCTATGAATGTATAAGCTGGACAACAGTGTGAGTGTAAAGAAAGCAATTTTGTATTTTTTGTATATATTTTAATGAATACAGTGGCATGCCGAAGTTTGGGCACCCCTGGTCAAAATTTCTGTTACTGTGAATGGCTAAGCGAGTAAAAGATGACTTGATTTCCAAAAGGCATAAAGTTAATAATTTCTTTAATATTTTAAGTAAGATTACTTTTTTATTTCCATCTTTTACAGTTTCAAAGTAACAAAAAAGGAAAAGGGCCCGAAGCAAAAGTTTGGGCACCCTGCATGGTCAGTACTTAGTAATACCCCCTTTGGCAAGTATCACAGCTTGTAAATGCTTTCTGTAGCCTGCTAAGGTTCTGTCAATTCTTTTTTGGGGAATTTTGCCCATTCTTCCTTGCAAAAGTCTTCTAGTTCTGTGAGATTCTTGGGCTGTGAGGGCCATGGCAAAACCTTCAGCTTGCGCCTCTTGAGGTAGTCCATTGTGGATTTTGAGGTGTGTTTAGGATCATTATCCTGTTGTAGAAGCCATCCTCTTTTCATCTTCAGCTTCTTGACAGATGGTGTGATGTTTGCTTCCAGAACTTGCTGGCATTTAATTGAATTCATTATTCCCTCTACCAGTGAAATGTTCCCCATGCCACTAGTTACAACACAAGCCCAAAGCATGATCGATCCACCCCGGTGCTTAACAGTTGGAGAGGTGTTCTTTTCATGAAATTCTGCACCCTTTTTTCTCCAAACGTACCTTTGCTCATTGCGGCCAAAAAGTTCTACTTTAACTTCATCAGTCCACAGGACGTTTCCAAAATGCATCAGGCTTGTTTAGATGTTCCTTTGCAAACTTCTGACGCTGAATTATGTGGTGAGGACGCAGGAGAGGTTTTCTTCTGATGATTCTTCCATGAAGGTCATATTTGTGCAGGTGTCACTGCACAGTGGAACAGTGCACCACCACTCCAGAGTCTGCTGAATCTTCCCAAAGGTCTTTTGCAGTCAAATGGGGGTTTTGATTTGCCTTCCTAGCAATCCTACGAGCAGTTCTCTTGGAAAGTTTTCTTGGTCTTCCAGACCTCAACTTGACCTCCACTGTTCGTTAACTGCCGTTTCTTAATTACATTACAAACTGAGGAAATGGCTACCTGAAAATACTTTGCTATCTTCTTATTTCGTTGCTTCAGGTGTGATAGAATCGGAGGGACAAGAGGGGGAGGTATTGCGTTGCTTGTCAGAGAAAATATTACAGCGGTGCTCTGGCAGGATAGACTATTTGGGTGGAACTGAGGAATGGGAAAGGTGTAGTAACACTTATGAGGGTGTATTATAGACCACCTAATGGGGAGCGAGAATTGGAGGAGGAAATTTGCAAGGAGATAGCAGATATTTGTAGTAAGCACAGGGTTGTGATTGTGGGAGATTTTAATTTTCCACACATAGGCTGGGAAGCCCATACTGTAAAAGGGATGGATGGTTTGGAGTTTGTAAACTGTGTGCAGGATAGTTTTTTGCAGCAATACATAGAGGTACCGACTAGAGAAGGGGCAGTGTTGGATCTTCTGTTAGGGAATGAAATAGGTCAGATGACGGAGGTATGTGTTGGGGAGCACTTCGGGTCCAGTGATCACAATGCCATTAGTTTCAATATAATTATGGAGAAGGATAAGACTGGACTCAGGGTTGAGATTTTTGATTGGAGAAAGGCTAACTTTGAGGAGATGTGAAAGGATTTGGAAGGAGTGGATTGGGAGAATTTGTTTTATGGGAAGGATGTAATAGAGAAATGGAGGTCATTTAAAGGTGAAATTTTGAGGGTACAGAATCTTTATGTTCCTGTTAGGTTGAAAGGAAAGGTTAAAAGTTTGAGAGAGCCATGGTTTTCAAGGGATATTTAAAACTTGGTTCGGAAAAAGAGAGAGATCTACAATAAATATAGGCAGCATGGAGTAAATGAGGTGCTCGAGGAATATAAAGAATGTAAAAAGAATCTTAAGAAAGAAATTAGAAAAGCTAAAAGAAGATATGAGGTTGCTTGGCAAGTAAGGTGAAAATAAATCCAAAGGGTTTCTACAGTTATATTAATAGCAAAAGGATAGTGAGGGATAAAATTGGTCCCTTAGAGAATCAGAGTGGACAGCTATGTGTGGAGCCAAAAGAGATGGGGGAGGTTTTGAACAATTTCTTTTCTTCGGTATTCACTAAGGAGAAGGATATTGAATTGTGTAAGGTAAGGGAAACAAGTAGGGAAGTTATGGAAACTATGACGATTAAAGAGGAGGAAGTACTGGTGCTTTTGAGGAATATAAAAGTGGATAAATCTCCGGTTCCTGACAGGATATTCCCTAGGACCTTGAGGGAAGTTAGTGTGGCTCTGACAGAAATATTTCAAATGTCATTAGAAACAGGGATGGTGCCGGAGGATTGGCGTATTGCTCATGTGGTTCCATTGTTTAAAAAGGGTTCTAAGAGTAAACCTAGCAATTATAAGCCTGTCAGTTTGACGTCAGTGGTGGGTAAATTAATGGAAAGTATTCTTAGAGATGGTATATATAATTATCTGGATAGACAGGGTCTGATTAGGAACAATCAACATGGATTTATGCGTGGAAGGTCATGTTTGACAAATCTTATTGAATTTTTTGAAGAGGTTACTAGGAAAGTTGACGAGGGTATAGCAGTGGATGTTGTCTATATGGACTTCATTAAGGCCTTTGACAAGTTTCCGCACGGAAGGTTAGTTAGGAACGTTCAATTGTTAGGTAGTAAAATGGATATTGAAGTAGTAAAATGGATTCAACAGTGGCTGGATGGGAGATGCCACAGAGTAGTGGTGGATAACTGTTTGTCAGGTTGGAGGCTGGTGACTAGTGGTGTGCCTCAGGGATCTGTACTGGGTCCAATGTTGTTTGTCATATACATTAATGATCTGGATGATGGGGTGGTAAATTGGATTAGTAAGTATGTAGATGATACTAAGGTAGGTGGTGTTGTGGATAATGAAGTAGGTTTTCAAAGCTTGCAGAGAGATTTAGGCCAGTTAGAAGAGTGGGCTGAACAATGGCAGATGGAGTTTAATGCTGATAAGTGTGAGGTGCTACATTTTGGTAGGAATAATCCAAATAGGACATACACGGTAAATGGTAGGGCACTGAAGAATGCAGTAGAACAGAGTGATCTAGGAATAATGGTGCATAGTTCCCTGAAGGTAGAATCTCATGTGGATAGGGTGGTGAAGAAAGCTTTTGGTGTGTTGGCCTTTATAAATCAGAGCATTGAGTATAGGAGTTGGGATGTAATGTTAAAATTGTACAAGGCATTGGTAAGGCTGAACTTGGAGTATTGTGTACAGTTCTGGTCACCAAATTATAGGAAAGATGTCAACAAAATAGAGAGAGTACAGAGAAGACTTACTAGAATGTTACCTGGGTTTCAGCACCTAAATTACAGGGAAAGATTGAACAAGTTAGGTCTTTATTCTTTGGAGCGTAGAAGGTTGATGGGGGACTTGATAGAGGTATTTAAAATTATGAGGGGGATAGATAGAGTTGACGTGGATAGGCTTTTTCCATTGAGAGTAGGGGAGATTCAAACAAGAGGACATGAGTTGAGAGTTAGGGGGCAAAAGTTTAAGGGTAACACGAGGGGGAATTTCTTTACCCAGAGAGTGGTAGCTGTGTGGAACGAGCTTCCAGTAGAAATGGTATAGGCAGGTTCGGTATTGTCATTCAAAGTAAAATTGGATAGGTATATGGACAGGAAAGGAATGAAGGGTTATGGGCTGAGTGCGGGTCAGTGGGACTAGGTGAGAGTAAGCATTTGGCATGGACTAGAAGGGCCAAGATGGCCTGTTTCTGTGCTGTAATTGTTATATGGTTATAAAATGTTGAAAAGAATGTTTCATCTTTAACTTTATGACCTTTGGAGATCAGATAGATAGATAGATACTTTATTCATCCCCATGGGGAAATTCAACTTTTTTTCCAATGTCCCATACACTTGTTGTAGCAAAACTAATTACATACAATACTTAACTCAGTAAAAAATATGATATGCATCTAAATCACCTTCTACTTCATCTTCTACTCACTTAACTATTCACAGTAACAGAAATTTTGGCCAGGGGTGCCCAAACTTCTGCATGCCACTGAATATGCCTTCTCTACTTCATTAAGAGTCTGAGGGGATTCAGTATGCCACCCAAGGCTCTTACAGATTTCTGTAGAAGTACAGTGGAGAGCATTCGGCCTGGTTGCCTTACTGTCTAGTATGGAGGCTCCTATGAACAGGATCACAAGTGGCCTCGAAAAGAGACTGCCGGTTCCCACCACCAAGGATGTCTTCCAAAAGGCTGCATCCATCACTAAGAATCATCAGTATCTTCAACATACCCTCTTCTCATTGCTACCATCATGGAAGAGGTACAGGAGCCTGAAGACACACACACGCACAACAATTCAGAAATAGCTTCTTCCCCTCAGATATCAAATTTCTGAATGGCCCATCAACCCACAAATATACCTCATTATTCCTTCTTTTTATACCTTTTATTTACTTAAAGATAAAAAGATTCATTTTGTTACATGTACACCTGATCATATAGTGAAATGTGTTATTTGGGTCAAATCAAATCAGCAAGGATTGTGCTAGGGGCAGCCCACAAGTGTCACCACACTTCTGGCACCAATATAGCATGCCCACAACATACCCTAATCGTATGTCTTTGGAATTTGGGAGGAAATAGGAGCACATGGAGAAAACCCATGTGATCACAGGGAGAACGTACAAACTACTTACAGACTGTGACGGGAATTGCATTCCAATCTTACAGCTAGTGCTAAATAATAAATAATAAAAAAACTATATTTAGTTTTGTATTTTAGAGTCATTTTATGTTTTTGCCCACCCAGGCCATACTTTTTTCTCTCTGCTGCCATCAGGAAGGTGTACAGGAGCCTCAGGACCCACACTATCAGGTTCAGGAACAGCTATTGGTCCTCAACCATCAGGCACTTGAACCAGAGATGATAACCACTCAACTTCACGTACCCCATCTCTGTACTGTTCCTACAACCTATCGACTCACTCTCATGTTATCAATATTTATTACTTATTTATTTATTATTGTTATTTTGATTGTTTTTTTTCTTTTTTACAGTTTGTTGTCTTTTGCACATGGGTTGTTTGTCCATCTTGTGTGTGATTTTTCATTGATTCTATTATGTTTCTTTGTATAGACTGTGAAGGCCCTTAAGAGAGTGAATCGCAGGGTTGTATATGGTGACATATATATACTTTAATAATAAATTATTTTGAACTTTGATCTAAAGGCAGTTATAATAAATCTGATTCAAGCTCTAAATAAGGTTTATTTGTTCATGTAAAAACTTCAATAATATGTATTAATGTGTGAATGTAATGACATTAAATTTCTGCATATATGTTTGACGGCTGGAGAAGGGAACATGGAACAGGACAGACAAGACAATGGATATATTTGAACCAAATATTCAGGATCTTCCAACTAAACCTGCTGCTGGTTTAGACAAAAGACAGAGAATTTAGATGGTCTCAGAAAACCAAAGGGAAAGGGTTTGGTTCCTTTCAAATCCCTGCTCTACACATACTCTCATAACAGAGATCAGGCATGAATAGGACACTGATGAAACAAGACCTACACACTGCTGGGATGGAAACTGATTTATTGGGGCATCACTGCCCCTACTGAGTCAAGGCCGCCAACATCAGCTCACCAGAATCAATCCTCAGTCCTGGGCTGTTAGAAGGTTGATCAGCCCTGTGGTTTTCCCTTTCACCACACAACTTCGTACATTGGTAAAGATCCTTCCTCTCCCAGGGATGAGGTCTTTGGAACTTCTGTTGGCATTTCAGGCCAAGGTGCAAAGCACAGTACATATAATTACGATCTAGCACATACAGTCACAAAACAATATTAACACAAGTCCCTGAGTGGCTTGACTGACATAAAGTACAGGGTGCATGTTTATGTACGACAGTATAATATTACTGACACTATTTAATAGTCATATATATCTGGAAAAACAGCAATAAATGGTGAAAAGTGACGAGTGCAGGATGAGAGTGTGTCTGTGAGTTAGGGAGTGGTGGGTGGTGGGACGGCTGCAGGGCATTTTGACTGGGTGTACTTGTGTGCTGGGTGGCAGCAGGGTGTTAAGAAGTCTGACAGCCAGGGGGATGAAGCTGTACCCAGTCTAACAGACTGTTGATACACTGTAAGTTGTACTGGAGGAATGTGGACATTCATTTTGATTTCACCAGGAACAAAATATCAAGCCATACCTCAGAAGTATATCTAACTATTGCATTTAATAAGCTGGAGACAGTTCAATATTTTATTTCTTATTTATTTTATTTAGAACCATTGAACCATAGATCATTACAGCACAGAAACAGGCCTTTTGGCCCTTCTTGGCTGTGCCAAACCATTTTTCTGCCTAGTCCCACTGACCTGCACCTGGACCATATCCCTACAAACCCTTCTCATCCATATACCTGTCCAAGTTTTTCTTAAATGTCAAAAGTGAGCCTGCATTCACCACTTCATCTGGCAGCTCATTCCACACTCCCACCACTCTCTGCGTGAAGAAGCCCCCCTAATGTTCCCTTTAAACTTTTCCCCCTTCACCCTTAACCCATGCCCTCTGATTTTTTTCTCCCCTGGCCTCAGTAGAAAAAGCCTGCTTGCATTCACTCTATCTATACCCATCATAATTTTATACACCTCTATCAAATCACCCCTCATTCTCCTACGCTCCAGAGAATAAAGTCCTAACCTAGTCAACCTTTCTCTGTAACTCAGTTTCTCAAGTCCCGGCAACATCCTTGTAAACCTTCTCTGCACTCTTTCAACATTATTAATATCCTTCCTGTAATTAGGTGACCAAAACTGCACACAATACTCCAAATTCGGTCTCACCAATGTCTTATACAATCTCACCATTACATTCCAACTCTTATACTCAATACTTTGATTTATAAAGGCCAATGTACCAAAAGCTTTCTTTACAACCCTATCTACTTGTGACGCCACTTTCTGTACCTGTACTCCCAGATCCCTCTGTTCTACTGCACTCCTCAGTGTCCTACCATTTACCTTGTATGTTCTACCTTGGTTTGACCTTCCAAAGTGCAATACCTCACACTTGTCTGCATTAAAATCCATCTGCCATTTTTCTGCCCATTTTACCAACTGGTCCAAATCCCTCTGCAAGCTTTGAAAACCTTCCACACTGTCCACTACACCTCCAATCTTTGTATCATCAGCAAATTTGCTGATCCAATTTGTCACATTATCATCCAGATCATTGATATAGATGACAAATAACAATGGACCCAGCACTGATCCCTGTGGCACACCACTAGTCACAGGCCTCCACTCAGAGTAGCAATCCTCCACTACCACTCTCTGGCTTCTTCCATTGAGCCAATGTCTAATCCAATTTACTACCTCTCCATGTATACCTTGCGACTGAATCTTCCTAACTAACCTCCCATCTGGGACCTTGTCAAAGGCCTTACTGAAGTCCATGTATACAACATCCACTGCCTTCCCTTCATCCACTTTCCTGGTAACTTCCTCGAAAAACTCTAATAGATTGGTTAAACATGATCTACCATGCACAAAGCCATGCTGACTGTTTCTAATAAGTCCCTGTCTATCCAAATACTTGTAGATCCTATCTCTTAGTATTCCTTCCAATAATTTACCTACTACCGATGTCAAACTTACCGGCCTATAGTTTCCCGGCTTACTTTTTGAGCCTTTTTTAAACAACAGAACTACATGAGCTATCCTCCAATCCTCCGGCACCTGACCCGTGGATATCGACATTTTAAATATTTCTGCCAGGGCCCCTGCAATTTCAACACTAGTCTCCTTCAAGGTCCAAGAGAATACTCTGTCAGGTCCTGGGGATTTATCTACTTTGATTTGCCTCAAGACAGCAAGCACCTCCTCCTCTTTAATCTGTATAAGTTCCATGACCTCCCTACTTGTTTGCCTTGTTTCCATAGACTCCATTCCAGTTTCCTTAGTAAATACAGATGTCAAAAACCCATTTAATATCTCTCCCATTTCTTTTGGTTCCATACATAGCCGACCACTCAGATCTTCAAGAGGACCAATTTTATCCCTTACTATCCTTTTGCTCTTAACTTACCTGTAGAAGCTCTTAGGATTATCCTTCACCCTGACTGCCAAAGCAACCTCATGTCTTCTTTTAGCCCTCCTGATTTCTTTCTTAAGTATTTTCTTACTCTTTTTATACTCCTCAAGCATCTTATTTTCTCCCTGTTGCCTATACATTTTATACATCTCTCTCTTCTTCTTTATCAGAGTTCCAATATCCCTCGAGAACCAAGGTTCCTTATTCTTATTCATTTTGCCTTTAACCCTGACTAGAACATACAAACTCTGCACTCTCAAAATTCTCTTTTGAAGGCCTCCCACTTACCAATCACATTCCTGCCAGAGAACAGCCTGTCCCAATCTATGCTTTTTAGATCCTTTCTCATTTCTTCAAATTTGGCCTTTTTCCAGTTTAGAACTTCAATCTGAGGACCAGATCTATCTTTATCCATGATCAAGTTGAAATTAATGACGTTATGATCACTGGAACCAAAGTGTTCCCCTACACACACTTCCGTCACCTACCCTAACTCATTTCCTAATAGGTGATCTAATATTGCATCCTCCCTGGTTGGTACATCTATATATTGATTTAGAAAACTTTCCTGAACACATTTCACAAACTCTAACCCATCTAGACCTTTAACAGTAAGGGAGTCCCAATCAATGTGTGGAAAATTAAAATCCCCTACAATCACAACTTTCTGTCTCCTGCAGTTGTCTGTTATCTCTCTGCAGATTTGCTCCTCCAATTCTCGCTGACTATTAATGTGGTCACACCTTTCCTGTTTCTCAGCTCCACCCAGATGGTCCCAGTAGACAAGCCCTCTAATTGTCCTGCTGAAGCACTGCGGTAATATTTTCCCTGACTAGCAAAGCCACCCCCCCCATCCTTCATCCCTCTGCCTCTATCACGTCTGAAACATCGGAACCCTGGAACATTGAGCTGCCAGTCCGGCCCCTCCTGTAGCCAAGTTTCAGTAATGGCTATGATGTCATAATTCCACGTGTCAATCCAGGCCCTCAGCTCATCTGCCTTCCCCACAACACTCCTCGCATTGAAATAGACACGCCTCAGAAGATTATTACCACCACACACAACCTTACTATTTGTGACTTTGCATGAACTACTAACATCATTTATTTTTACCCCCTTTCCACTATCTATTCTGGCACTCTGGTTCCCATCCCCCTGCAAATCTAGTTTAAACCCTCCCCAATAACACTAGCAAACCTCCCTGCAAGGATATCCTCCTCAGACAGGATGAAGAGGTCAATACTCCCCAATGCCATTAGGCTTTACAATTCAACCGCCAGGACTTAAGAACTTTTTAAAAGCTATTATTAATGCTTTTTGAGATAGTGATTTAGATGCATATCATATTTTTTACTGAGTTAAGTATTGTATGTAATTAGTTTTGCTACAACAAGTGCATGGGACATTGGAAAAAAAAGTTGAATTTCCCCATGGGGATGAATAAAGTATCTATCTATCTATCTATCTATCTATTGGTCCCCTTGTGGTTCAGGTGTAACCCATCTGTCTTGTACAGGTCCCACCTGCCCCAGAAGAGGTCCCAATGATCTAGAAATCTGAAACCCTGCCCCCTACACCAGTTTCTCAGCCACGTGTTCATCTGCCAGAGCATCCTACACTTACCCTCACTGGCACGTGGCACAGGGAGCAATCCAGAGATTACTACCCTCGAGGTCCTGTTTTTCAACTTCCTACCAAGCTCTCTGTACTCACTCTTCAGAACCTCCTGACTCTTTCTACCTATGTCATTGGTACCGATGTCTACCATGACATCTGGCTGATCACCCTACCACCTCAGAATGCTGTGCATGTGATCAGAGACATCCCTGACCCTGGCACCCGGGAGGCAACAAACCATCTGGGAGTCTCTGTCACGACCACAGAATCTCCTGTCTGTACCCCTGACTATGGAGTCCCCATCACTACCGCTCTCCTCTTCCTCCTTCCCTTCTGCACTGCAGAACCAGGCTCAGTGCCAGAGATCTGGCTGCCGCAGCTTGTCCCAGGTAAGCCACCCCCCCAACAGTATCCAAATTGGTATACCTGTTCTGGAGGAGAATGGCCACAGGGGAACCCTGCACTACCTGCCCTTTCCCCTTCCCTCGCCTGACAGTAATCCAATTACCTGTGCCCTGTTTCTAAATAACCTGTGCCCATAATCTAAATCATCGATATACAGTGTAAAAAGAAGAGGCCCCAACACTGACCCCTGCGGAACACCACTAGTAACCGGCAACCAACCAGAATAGGATTCCTTTATTCCCACCCTTTGCTTTCTGCCTATCAGCCAATGCTCCACCCATTCCAATATCTTTCCTGTAATTCCATGGGCCCTCATCTTATTAAGCAGACTCTTATGCGGCACCTTATCGAAGGCCTTTTGAAAATCCAAATACATAACATCCACAGCCTCTCCCTTGTCAATCTTACTTGAGATTACCTCAAAAAATTCCAATAGGTTGGTGAGGCAGGATCTTCCCTTCATGAAACCATGTTGGCTTGGGCCTATCTTGTCAGGCACCTTGAGGTATTTCATAACCTCATCCTTGAGGATTGACTCCAATAACTTTCCAACTACCGATGTCAGACTAATAGGTCTGTAATTTTCTTTTTGCTGCCTCCCTCCTTTCTTAAACAGTGGAACTACATTTGCGACCTTCCAGTCCTCCGGAACCATGCCAGAGTCTATTGATTCCTGGAAGTTCATTTTCAATGCCTCCACAATCTCCAAAGCCACCTCCTTCAGACCCGTGGATGCACCTCATCCAGTCTGGGAGACTTATCTATCCTTAGTCCATTTAGCTTCCCAGGCACTTTCTCTCCAGTAATCTTGACTGTACCTAATTCTATTTCCTCAGACCTCTGGCTATCAGGTATGTTGCTAATGTCTTCCACTGTGAAGACTGATGCAAAATACTCATTTAGTTCCTCTGCCATCTCTTTGTTACCAATTATAATTTCTCCAGCATCATTTTCAATCGGTCCTATATCTACCTGTATCACTCTTTTACTCTTCATATATTTAAAAATACTCTTAGTATCCTTTTTTATGTTAATTGCCAACTTCCTTTCATAATTCATCTTTTCTTTCCTAATTACTTTCTTAGTTTCTTTCTGTAAGTTATTAAAAGTCATCCAGTCCTCAGTTTTCCCACTAATTTTTGCTTCCTTGTACGCCATCTCTTTTGCTTTTATTTTATCCTTAACCGCTCTCGTTAGCTACATTTGTGCCATTTTTCCATTCATGATTTTCTTTTTTCTTGGAGTATATTTTTCCTGCACTTTCCTTATTTCTTGTAGGAATTTCATCCAATTCTGCTCTACCGTCCCTCCATCTAGCTTACTTTTCCAATCAACTTGGGCCAGTTCCTCTCTCATATCACTGTAATTTCCTTTGTTCCACTGAAATATTGATACACCTGATACCAGCTTCTCCTTTTCAAATTTGAAACTGAACTCAATCATATTATGATCACTACTTCCAAGGGGTTCCATTACCTCCAGCCCCCTAATTGCCTCCGGTTCATTACACAGCACCCAATCCAAAACAGCTGATCCCCTGGTGGGCTTATGGACAAGCTGCTCCAAAAAGCCATCCCGTAGGCATTCTACAAACTCCCTCTCCTGAGAACCAGTACCTTCCTGACTTTCCCAATCCACTTTCATATTAAAATCCCCCATAATTATCTTGACATTTTCCTTCTGACATGCTTTTTCTATTTCCAGCTGTAACTTGTAGTCCACATCCCAGCTGCTGTTTGGAGGCCTGTATATAACTACTATTAGTGTCTTTTCACTCTTGCCATTTCTTAACTCAACCCATGAGGATTCTACCTCTTCTGATCCTATGTCCCTTCTTTCTAGTGATTTGATATCGTTGCTTACCATCAGGGCCACGCCACCCCCTTTACCTACCTTCCGATCTTTCCTATACACAGTGTATCCTTGAACATTCAGCTCCCAATCACATCCATCTTTTAGCCATGACTCAGTGATGGCCACAATGTCATATCTTTTAATCTGTAGCTGTACAACAAGGTCATCCACTTTATTTCTAATGCTGCGGGCATTTAAGTATAGTACATTTAGATCAGTATCTGTTACTGATTTTGTTACATTTCTATTGCACAGCAGATTACCCTGTCTACTCACCTGCTTGTCCCTCTTGCCATCTTTGCTGTACAGTATCTTTGACTTATTTCTATTTTCCTCTTCCTCGACCCTAACACCCTGGTTTCCTTTTCCCTGCCAACCTAGTTTAAACCCTCCCTAACAGCTATATTAAACAATCCCACCAGGATATTAGTATCCTTTGAGTTCAGGTGTAACCCATCGTTTCTGTACAAGTCATACTTACCCCAAAATAGATCCCAGTGATCTAAGAATTTGCAGTCCTGCCCCCTGCACCAGTTACTTAGCCACACATTCATCTGCTTAATTCTGCTACTCTTACCTTCATTAGTGAGTGGCTCAGGCAGTAATCCTCAGATTATTACTCTGGAGGTCCGGCTTTTCAATTTTCTTCTGAGCTCTCAGTAATCTTCCTTCAGGACCTCCTCTCTTTTTCTGTCTATGTCATTGGTACCAACATGTACCAAGACTTCTGGCTGCTCGCCCTCTCTCCTGAGAATACTCTGGACCCGATCCGAGATATCCCGTACCCTTGCACCAGGGAGGCAACACACCATCCGGGTATCCTTGTCCGGCTCGCAGAATCTCTTGTTTGTTCCCCTCACGATGGAATCCCCTATAACTACTGCATTTCTGCTGGCTCTCTTGATCATGGCACTGGGCAGAGTGCCAGAGTCCTGTTCGCTGTGGTCTTCCTCTGTCAGGTCAACCTCTCCAACAGTATCTAAAACGATATATCGATTACTGAGGGGGACTGTCACCAAGGTGCTGTCTACTACCTCTCTATAGGTATTATCAATCACCTCCTCACTTTCCCTAATGAGCTGAAGGTCATCGTTGCAGCTCCAGATCCCAAACACGGTCCATTAGGAGCCTCATCTCAATGCACCTGGTGCAGATGTAATCCTTGGGGAGGCTGGGAGTCTCCCAGGGTCCCCACATCTGGTACTCCAAGCACAACACTAATCCCAGATGCATGCCTCTGATGCTACTGTTATTACTAAATAAATAAACCTGTAACTTACCCCTTTACTATAAGACTCAATGGTCGCAGGAAGCTTCTTCCCGTTTCCGCCTAAACCCGTTGAGCCAAAGCCCTATCACTCTGTACCCTCTCACTCCGCTGCCCGCTGGATATGGCGGTGTTCTTTTTAAGCCTTCCGCGCACTGAAGTCACTCGCCTGTGCAGTCGTGCCTCTTTTATCCCAAGTAGTTAAAAAAATCTGAATTTTCTCCCGAAAAACGGCGACTTACTCCACTGCCTGCTTGCTGTGAATTGAAAAAGGCATGCTCCCCAATCCAGGCAACATCCTTGTAAATCTCCTCTTCACTCTTTCTATAATTTCCACGTCCCTCCTGTAGTGAGACAACCAGAACTGAGCACAGTACTCCAAGTGGGGTCTGACCAGGGTCCTATATAACTGCAACATTACCTCTCGGCTCTTAAACTCAATCCCATGATTGATGAAGGCCAATGCACCGTATACCTTCCTAACCACAGAGTCAACCTGTGTAGCAGCTTTGAGCGTCCTATGGACTTGGACCCCAAGATCCCTCTGATCCTCCACATTGCCGAGAGTCTTACTATTGATGCTATATTCTGCCATCATATTTGACCTTCCAAAATGAACCACCTCACACTTATCTGGGTTGAACTCCATCTGCCTCTTCTCAGCCCAGTTTTGCATCCTGTCAGTGTCTCGCTGTAACCTCTGACAGCCCTCCATACTATCCACAACACCTCCAACCTTGGTGTCATCAGCAAATTTACTAACCCATCCTTCCACTTCCTCATCCAGGTCATTTATAAAAATCACAAAGAGTAAGGGTTCCAGAACAGATCCCTGACGCACACCATTGGTCACCAGCCTCCATGCAGAATATGACCTGTCTACAACCACTCTTTGCCTTCTGTGGGCAGGCAAGTTCTGACAGCAATGTTCCCTTGAATCCCATGCCTCCCTACTTTCTCAATAAGCCTTGCATGGGATACCTTATCAAATGCCTTGCTGAAATCCATATACGGTTCTACCTTCATCAATGTGTTTAGTCACATCCTCAAAAAATTCAATCAGGCTCGTAAGGCATGACCTGCCCTTGACAAAGCCATGCTGACTATTTCTAATCATATTATGCCTCTCCAAATGTTCATAAATCCTGCCTCTTAGGATCTTCTCCATCAACTTACCAACCTCCGAAGTAAGACTCACTGGTCTATAATTTCCTGGGCTATCTCTACTCCCTTTCTTGAATAAGGGAACAACATCCGCAACCCTCCAATCCTCTGGAACCTCTCCCGTCCCCAATGATGATGCAAAGATCATCACCAGAGGCTCAGCAATCTCCTCCCTCGCCTCCCACAGTAGCCTGGGGTACATCTCATCCGGTCCCAGTGACTTATCCAACTTGATGCTTTCCAAAAGCTGCAGCATATCCTCTTCTTTAATATCTACATGCTCAAGCTTTTCAATCCGCTGCAAGTCATCCCTACTATTGCCAAGATCCTTTTCTGTAGTGAATACTGAATCAAAGTATTCATTAAGTACCTCTGTTATTTCCTCCGGTTCCATGCACACTTTTCCACTGTCACACTTGATTGGTCCTATTCTCTTATGTCTTATCCTCTTGCTCTTCATGTACTTGTAGAATGCCTTGGGGTTTTCCTTAATCCTGTCCGCCAAGTCCCTTCTGGGTCTCCTAATTTCATTCTTAAGCTCCTTCCTGCTAGCCTTATAATCTTCTAGATTCCTATCATTACCTAGTTTTTTTGAACCTTTTATAAGCTCTTCTTCTTGGCTAGATTTACAATAGCCTTTGTACACCACGAATCTTCTACCCTACCATCCTTTCCATGTCTCACTGGAACGTACCTACTCAGAACCCCATACAAATATTCCCTGAACATTTGCCTCATTTCTTCCGTACGCTTCCCTGAGATCACCTGTTTCCAAGTTCCTGCCTGATAGCTTCACATTTCCCCATTACTCCAATTAAGTGCTTCCCTAACTTGTCTGTTCCTATCCCTCTCCAATGTTATGGTAAAGGAGATGGAATTGTGATCACTATCTCCAAAATGCTCTCCCACTGAGAGATCTGACACCTTACCAGGTTCATTTCCCAATACCAGATCAAGTACAGCCTCTCCTCTTGTAGGCTTATCTACATATTGTGTCAGGAAACCTTCCTGAACACGCCTAACAAACTCCACCCCATCTAAACCCCTCTCTCTAGGGAGAAGCCAATCAGTATTTGAGAACTTAAAATCTCCCACCACAACAACCCTGTTACTATTACTCCTTTCCAGAATCTGTCTCCCTATTTGCTCCTCGATGTCCCTGTTACTATTGGGTGGCCTATTAAAAACATACAGTAAAGTTATTGACCCCTTCCTGTTCCTAACTTCCACCCACAGAGACTCCGTACACAATCTCTCCATGACTTCCTCTTTTTCTGCAGCCGTGACACTATCTCTGATCAACAGTGCCACACCCCACCTCTTTGCCTCCCTCCCTGTCCTTTCTGAAACATCTAAAGCCTGGCACTTGAAGCCTTTCTAAAACATCTAAAGCCTGGCATTCCTGCTCCTGAGCCATCCAAGTCTTTGTAATGGCACAACATCATAGCTCCAAGTGCTGATCCATGCTCTAAGCTCTTCCGTTTTGTTCATAATATTCCTTGCATTAAAATAGACACATCTCAAACCATCAGTCTGAGCACATCCCTTCTCTATCACCTGCCTATCCTCTCTCTCACACTGTCTCCAAGCTTTCTCTATTTGTGAGCCAACTGCCTCTTCCTCTGTCTATTCAGTTTGGTTCCCACCCCCCAGCAATCCTAGTTTAAGCTCTCCCCAATAGCCTTAGCAAACCTCCCCACCAGGATATTGGTCCCCCTGGGATTCAAGTGCAACCTGTCCTTTTTGTACAGGTTACGCCTGCCCCGAAAGAGGTCTCAATGATTCAGAAATCTGAATCCCTGCCCCCTGCTCCAATACCTCATTTATCCTCCACCTCATTCTATTCCTATACTCACTGTCACATGGCATGGGCAGTAATCCCGAGATTACTACCTTTGTGGTCCTGTTTCTCAACATCTTTCCTAACTCCCTGTAGTCTACTTTCAGGACCTCCACCCTTTTCCTACCTATGTCATTGGTACTGTTACGTACTCGTGATACATGACAGTGGTACCCTTGTCACGTGACTGGGGTTGAAGCTATACCGGACTTGAGGTAATGATCTTGTGATGGTGGAGTGACGTCATCTTCCCGCCAGTAGAGGTCATGTGACAGTTTTTTTTTACAGGGTATAAAAGGAGGACCCCTCCCTGTGAGGTGGGGCAGTTCGTGGCTGGATTTGCCATGTTGACTTCATGCCACTGCGTGATTTAATGTGATGACGCAGTTTAGTTGAAAGATGAAGTTCTATCTAATACCTAAAGTTTAAAAGGTCATTGCCAGCAGTTTCTTTACAATACTGCTAGTTGAGAATCAGTGGAGAGTGAAGATCGGAGTTCGGGAGTTAAAGATCGAGGAGAATCAATTTTCGACGGTGAAACGGGTTCGACCTTGTTTGATCCTTATTCGGAAGGATTTCGTTGACTATTCTCGTGTTAATCCCTGGGATGACCAGAAAGGATTTGAGAATGGTGATAAAGGAAAGGTCAGTGCCTTTAAGCCGTTTTGTTTCATAAAATTCTTCCTGGGAAGAGTTCGACTTTGGAAACTGAAGAAAAACGACGTGAAACAGAATTTAAATCATCTTAAAAAGTCTCTCCTTTTAAATTTTGAACTTTTGGCAATACCACTTTTAAAAACTGTTTGAGCTGCATCGCTTTAAGAACTGTTTAAGCTGCCGCACAGCAGCTGATTTCCGGTTACGTTAGTGTTTGTTTACTTTTGGGGGGTTTGTTTTCAGTGTTTAATAAACGTGTTATTTGTTATGAAAACCCTTGCCTAACTCACAAATATTTATTGTTGCCTGAATACGTAACAGTACCAATATGTAGCACGACATAGGCAGGAAAAGGGAGGAGCTGTTCTCGCTCCCACTTCAGGATATCTTGGACGTGATCAGAAACATCCTGGACCCTGGCACCTGGGATGCAAACCACCATCCGTGTTTCTTTCCTGCGTCCACAGAATCATCTGTCTGTCCCCCTAACCGTAAAGTCCCCTATCACTGCTGCCTTCCTCTTCCTTTCCAAGTAGTTAAGAGTCTGAGCCACAGGGCCAGATTCTGTGCCAGAGGTGCGACCACTGTTACTTCCCCCATGTAGGCTGTCCCCCCCCCCCAACAGTACTGTCAGAAACGAGCCACGCTCCCGAATAATGGCTTTAAGACAAATTCAAGGAAACTAAGTTCATTAACAGTTCTGCAGAGCTGGGCCCCCTCAGAGAAGGGAACCCTGAACCTTACAGGGCAGCAGGTTTTATCCTTCTTCCTTACCACCCCCCTCCCTGACTCGGGAGGTACACAGTGTTTTCCCATTCCATATTTGGAGTTTTTTTTTACACGTTTCTGTAAAACAATAGTCCATATCTCAGGACTTCAATGATTCCACAAACAGTTAATCTTGTCAGGGCTTCTGCATTCATAATTAGATCACACTTGTTTACAGACTTTAACCCAGACATAATTAAATCACATTTGTCCTCTGACTTTAACCCAGACCTCTTTCAGAAACGCACATCTTAATTTTGAATCTTACAATTCCACCCTTTTTCTTTTTAAGATGTGCGTTGCAGCTAGCATTTCTCCTCTTTCCAGGGGGCCCACCATCCTTCCTCCGCCCCCCATGGAGGGTCAACTTTCTTCTTTAATAGCATAAGTTTTAGCTCGTTTGTCCCATGTTACTGCCTGGAGCTGGAATATACTGTGCCTGATCAGTGTTCGTATAGAAGGAATCACACACGGCAAAAGTAAGAGAATCATTAGACCCCCGCCTGCTACTAGGAGAGCGGTGCGCCACCAACTACCTCCCAGTAGCCCGTCTAGCCAACTCATGTTCCCCAGGGATCTCCAGGTTTGTACTGGCACGTGGGCCAGTTTCCGAATTTTGTCGGATATTTTTAACATGGCCTTTCCACTGTCGTCTATCTTAAGGCAACAGTTTGTAAGATTGAACTTCCCACATACCCCGCCTTCAGAGGCCAATAGGTAATCCACAGCCAGCCTGTTCTGGTATATTGCTGTTCGCATCTGACTCTGCTGTTTTGCCAACAGCTCCAATGCCAGTGCCGTGCTGAGGTATTGCTATTGCCTGAAGTTGTGACACACTTTGTCCCATTAGTGCTTGTACACAGGGAATGAGGCAGGGTAAAAGCATCAAACTCATTAATCTACCTCCCACCATCCAGAGTACTGTTCGCCACCAACCGCCTTTATTATAGACCTGATAGTACGGCTTACCATTTTCCCAACACCCTTCTGCTTTTATCATAACAACGGTCATTTACATGCGAGTGGGATACGAAGGATCCAGGGAACACCCTCTGCCCCACTCGTACCACGGTTCTGCACTTGTCACATTTCCCTTCAATTTCCCCGACATATAGAATCAAATATATTACAGTCAATAATGTTACAGTCCACATAGAGTTCATTTTTGCTGCCTTTTTAGCTTCACCACCAACGGTTCTTCACCGGGAACACAGGTCCACTCAGTGCGGCTTTCGGGCTTCACCGGTCCTTTTACCCTGGATGCGTGTGTCCACCCTTTTTCTTTTGTCCGTACAGCTGCCTCTGTTGTTAGCAGGACCTGGAAAGGGCCTTCCCACTGTGGCTGTAACTTCTCCGGCTTCCAGGTCCTTACCAGAACCCAATCTCCAGGCACGATCTGATGTAAAGCAAAGTCGAGCGGCGGAGTCTGGGCCAAAAGACCCTTTTTCCGCAGTTCTGCAAAGGAACGGGACAAGGCCAGTAAATTGTTCTTTACAAATAAATCACCCCCCTGTCGTGTAGGATACCCCTCTATTTTATTCCAATATGGCAGTCCAAAGAGCATCTCATAAGGAGATACTCCTATGTCCTTCCGGAGCGCTGTACGTATTCTCAGGAGAGCGATCGGCAAACACTTGGTCCATGGTAGCTTGGTTTCCAACATCAACTTGGTTAGCTGTGCCTTCAGGGTGCTGTTCATTCGTTCTAGTCTTCCCGAACTCTGGGGATGCCACGGGGTATGGTACTTCCATTCGATATCAAGTGCATCGCAAATTAACTGGTGCGTCTTGGAGGCGAAGTGTGTCCCCGGTCAGAGTCTATGGACCCCACGATTCCATATCTGGGGATTAAGTTCTCAAGTAGTATTCGAGCTACTGTGGGTGCATCTGCCTTAGTAGTTGGGTATGCTTCCACCCAGCGTGTAAAGTGATCCACGATTACCAATAAGTATTTCCATCTCTGCACTTGGGGCAGCTCGGTGAAGTCGATTTGGATCCTATGGAAGGGTCTCATGGCCAGTGGCTGGCCGCCTCTTGGGATGGATCGCATCACTTTCTTGTCTGTTCGCTGGCACGTTGGACATCCAGTTACCTCTTGCTGGGCCAGTGTGTATATTCCTTTGCATACATAGTCCCTCAGAATTGTATCACACATTGCCTGCGCTCCCCAGTGGGTCTGTTGGTGCAGTTGTTGGAGTATGTTGCGGGTCACTTCCTTATTTAGCACCTGTCTTCCATCGGGGATTCTCCATTTACCATCAGTGGCTTTCCGGGCTCCTAATTGGTTCATGTTGTCAATCTCCATTTGAGTAAACACAGGCAGTTTAGTAAGTCCTTCTCTCACTGGTATCAAAGTCAGGAGTTGCACCGGTTCTTCAACTGCTGCCCGTTTGGCCTCCTCGTCCGCCAGACGGTTCCCCACAGCATCAGGTGTCGATCCTTTTTGGTGTCCGGGTACATGCACTACCGCAATTTCAGTCGGTAAGGCCAGGGCTTCCAATGTCATACTTATCATTTGTTCATGTGCCAGTCCTTTTCCCCTGGCCGTTATCAGTCCTCTTTCTTTCCATATCTTCCCAAATGTATGTACTATCCCATAGGCGTATTAGGAGTCAGTGTATACGGTTCCGACTCTCTTCTCCAATATCCTCAGAGCCCTTTGGAGCGCGTATAACTCACAGGACTGAGCCGACCATGAAGGTTGTGTCACACCCTTGGGGACCTAATTTCAAGTTTACCAGGGGTTCCTGCCGATGATTTTTCTTCCCCAAGGGGTGGAACCCCCGACCTCCCTAGTCTTCATCTTCCATCATAGCGTACGAGCGCACTTCCCGTCGGTATCTGGGGCACTCGCGCCTGAAGTGTCCCTCTCCATTGCAATGAAAACATCTTAAAGCCTTCCTTAGCCCTCCTCCTTGCTCCTGGCTACTACCTCGATCCAACCGTGGTCCCTGTCTCTCTCTCTACTATCTGCGGTTACTTGTCGCACTGTCTGGACCATTATCCTTGCCGTCTTCTTTTGTTTCTCTTCGTCCCTTCTTACAAACACTTTCTGTGCCTCCCTAAGTAGTTCACTTAAGGGTTTAGTATTCCAATCTTCTAGTTTTTCCAGTTTTTTTCTTATATCTGGCCATGCTTTCGATACAAATTCAACACGAATCAGCTGTTGGCCAACCTCCGTCTCAGGGTCTTCGATTTGCGGAGCGGTAGGGGGCACATATGGGGCGGCGGGTGGTCGAGCACCTCCCATGTATTCTTTTTCTGTCCCCCTTCATTTATCATTTTCAATTTATAACTATTTGTCGTTGGTAACCAGCATAGGACGTAATCACTTTCTTCGGATTTAACGTTAGGTTTTGAATTCACGTACAGATTAAGGACTTGTTGTACCCAATCCTCGCTAGACCCGAACTTAGGCCACCACACAGCCGACCCTTGGATCGGCTGGCGGGACCAGAATTCACAGTACTGTATCATCTTTTTCTTTGACTTCCCTTTTCGCCTCCCGTAATCCCAATTTTCTAACATCCGTCCCAACGGACTATCAGGGGGTACCCCGGGGTATTTTTCATCATTGGCGCCTGGATTTCCTTTACCCTTTTCTCTCTTAGACCCCTTATTTCCCATCTCGAGGACTTGCCCGGTTCCTATCCACCCGCAGGCTACCCCGTGATTCCGCACTCCTTGCGCACCACGTCACTGCAGGAATTTAATTTGAATGTGACCCACCTAGCTCGATCACTCCTGTCCAATTCCAGAACCTGTATTTCCACGATCGCCCAGGAATCCACACGCAGGCTACCCCGTGGTTCCACAATTCTCGTGCACTACGTCTCTGCAGGATTCACCTGCAGGGTAACCCCGTAGTTCCACAATTCTTGTGTACCACGTCACTGCAGGATCTCTTACCTGGGTCCTGTGCACAGAAATTACTCGATCGCTCACTGTCTCGACTGCCTCGACAACCCCTCTTTGTTTCCTTGAGTCCGCCGGATATCACTCGCTCAAGCCACGCGGGGCGACGAGCAAGGAATCAGGGACCGCCGAACTCGGCAGGGTGCACCTTCTCCGATGTCCTTCCTTGCCCCCCTCACGGCCGGAGTGTGGATCCCGGACGAGCGCCCCAAGTTGTCAGAAACGAGCCACGCTCCCGAATAATGGCTTTAAGACAAATTCAAGGAAACAAAGTTTATTAACAGTTCTGCAGAGCTGGGCCCCCTCAGAGAAGGGAACCCTGAACCTTACAGGGCAGCAGGTTTTATCCTTCTTCCTTACCACCCCCCTCCCTGACTCGGGAGGTACACAGTGTTTTCCCATTCCATATTTGGAGTTGTTTTTTTACACGTTTCTGTAAAACAATAGTCCATATCTCAGGACTTCAATGATTCCACAAACAGTTAATCTTGTCAGGGCTTCTGCATTCATAATTAAATCACATTTGTTTACAGACTTTAACCCAGACATAATTAAATCACATTTGTCCTCTGACTTTAACCCAGACATAATTAAATCACATTTGTCCTTTGACTTTAACCCAGACCTCTTTCAGAAACGCACATCTTAATTTTGAATCTTACAAGTACTCAAACAGGAGTACTTATTGTCAAGGGGTACAGCCACAGGGGTACTCTCTAGTACCTGACTCTTCCCCTTCCCTCTCCTGACTGTGACGCACTTAACTGTCTCCCGTGGTCCCGGTGTGACCACCTGTCTGTAACTCCTCGCTATCACCTCCTCACTCTCCCTGACCAGACGAAGGTCATTGAGCTGCATCTCCAGTTCCCTAACTCGGTCCCTTAGGAGCTGCAGCTCGGCGCATCTGGCACAGATATGGACGTCCGGGAGGCCGGGAGTCTCTAGGATTTCCCACATCTGACACTGAGCACAGAACACCAGCCTTTCTGTCTGTATTCTAAACAGATAACCTACCTCACCTCAACCCTTTATCACCTAAGCCCCATTGAGCCAAAGCCTTCCTACTCTGTCTCCCACTACTCCCCCGCCTGCTCTGTAATTCTGTCTTCCTTTTAAACTCTTCCCACTGTTCTCACTGGCCGACCTCCACGCACTTGCGCAGTTGTGCCCCGTTCAAACCACGGAAGAATGTGGGAGGAAACCAGAGCATCCAGAAGAAATCCACGTGGTCATGAGGAGAATGTATAGCTAGGGTGCCTAAGACTTCTGCATATGTAATGCCCTGGTTCATATTTTTACTGTTATGCTGTAGGTATTTCATTTTGGCAGTTCTGTGAGAGCAGTCTGTTCTGTTTTCGTGCTTGTTTGGGTTACTGTTGAAGATAAGAGATGAGGAAAAATGTGTGCCATCCAATTAGGATGTCAGATTGAGGGGAGGTTGGGCTTGGGGCTTGTGTTTGGTGGGAAATGAAGAGAGAAGATGCCGGAGAGAACCAGTCGCAACATACGATCCGGTGGGAGACCCGTTTGTTCGAGATGGATTGCGAGCGAGGTTCGGAAGGTGGTGTGTGCTTTCACGTTGACCGAGGGCCCAGCGCGTGAGTGACAGAGAAGTTCAAAATGAGCTCCAACTTGTGCACATTTGACTGTTTAATTAGAATGGGCCTTTTTTGTTATTTTTTACTAACCTTCAAGTTAAGATTCATAAATATACGTAATTCCTTCAATTGTATGCAGTGTACTGCCTGTTATTTTGTGGCATTAATTTGTAACAGGGTAGCAAATTACACACATCCACACAAACCGTGGTTTGGGGTGGGATTGCGCGCACCTCAATCTCACGAGTTTGGCGAGGCCGGAGCTTGTCTTCTAGGCTTATGCAGCCAAAGAAACCAGGGTGTTTCACACAGTACTGTAGTAATTTTATGTATGCACTGTACTGCTGCTACAAAAATATCAAATTTCAAGACGTATGTTAGTGATGATATCTACAGGTCGGGTGCCTGACACTTTTGCACAAGTTCCTCGAAAACAGCGGTAGGAATTGAACCTGGGTCGCCGATGTTGTAATGGCACTACACTACCCTGCCACCAATATGAATGAGGGTTATGGTAATCAAGTGTATATTTCACAATAACACAAATAAATGGATAACATTACATAAAGTAATGGTTTCTGGGGTACAGCTTAGTGCACATGCTTTTTAAAATCTGTGGATCATGGTATTGTAGTGGTTAATGCATCGCTTTACTGTGTCTAATGATATATGGGTTAGGGTTAGTGAGCTGTGGACATGCTATGTTAGTGCCGGAAGTGTGACGACACTTGCTGGCTGCCCAGCATAATCCTCACTGATTTGATTTGACACAAGGCTATGCCTTTCACTCTATGTTTCAATGTACTTGTAACAAATTAATCTACTTTTTACCTTGATAATGCTAATCTTATCAGTTTTATCTTTATCTTAATCAAGAAGCCCTGAACTGACACCTGAACCTGCACACACTGAGCTTTCTGTTATTAGAGAGAATGACACCTCCTCCTCTGCACGCACGTCTGTAATAATCAGGATCAACATCACCAACATTCTGGCAGAATTTTTGAAAGATCAGAGATTTTTAAAGCAATTCCTAGAGATAATTCCCAATAACTGTTCATTCTGCATCATTTGAATCTCCCTCAATCTCCACATTGGATATATTGAACCATGCATCTGTGCAGTTCACGGGGTTGGAGAATTCCTAAGATTCAGGACTGCCTGTGAGAAGAAATTCTTCATTATCTCCAAATGAAACAGACAATGATATTTAAAAACTATGATCCCTGTTATGTTTGTTCTTAATGAAGATAAACTGTGGGTAAAGACATTAACACATATTTTATTCACAGGACACTTCAGTAATGGCCTCAACTTGACGTGAGTGCGTGCGACCATCTCACTTCCGGTTCCGGGTGAACTGCCCACGTTGTACACTGGGATCTGAAGTTCTTTATTATGTACACACATAATAACACATCTTCCCCTTTTAAAGAACACCCTAACATAAACCTGCAAGAAACACTAATGCCTTCCAACAAAGGTATGTACATTAACTTCAATTATAATGAGCAAGTACATTCACTCAGCAACTCTCAATGGTCTGATGATATTTTTTGGTCTGCTATTTTTTTTCCATAGATGTATTGCTTTCACTTGCTGTGTTAATATTGGTATCTTTCTAAGAACTCTTATCAACAAATTTATTTTTCACATCTGCATGCCCCTTTGCTGTGCTGACAGATGACCTGCCACAGCTATAGATTGGAGCTTGTGATTGTAGATCCACACGGTTCCATCTCTGGAAGAGGTGTTCCTTGCCATGTCTGGATCTGATAGATATATCAAGCAATTTCCTCTTGCACATATCCTTGCATGGACCATGTGCCGGAATCTTGATCTTGGATTCACACTTGACCTCCAGTCTTTTCACACTCTTGTCGTGAATTTCTAGAATTTCTGGAAGCAATTTGTAAGGCACAGGATGTATTCATCCCAAAGGGGAAGAAGTATTCTAAAAGCAAGATGACACAGCCATGGTCAAAGACAAAATAAAAGCCTAATGAGGGCATATATTAGAGCAAATATTAGTGAGAAATTAGAGGATTGGGAAGCTATTAAACACCAACAGAAGGCAACTAAAACATCATTACTAAGGTAAAGATTGAATATGAAAGTAAGCTAGCCAATAATATAGGATACCAAAAGTTTTTTTTCAGATACATAAAGTGTAAGAGAGAAGCATTAGTGGATATCAGACTACTGGAAAATTATGCTGGAGAGGTAGTAATAGGGGACAAGGAAATGGCAAACAAACTGAATAAATATTTTGCATCAATCTTCACTGTGGAAGACACTAGTAGTATGTAGGAGGTTCCAGGTGTCAGGAGTTATGAACTGTGTGAAGTTACAATTTCAAGGGAGAAGGTTCAGCTTTGAAAGGGAGATAAGTCACCTGGATCAGACAGACTACACCCAGGGTTCTGAAGGAGGTGGCTGAAGAGATTGTGGAGGCATTAGTAATGTTCTTAAAGAATCACTAGACTCTGAAATGGTTCCAGAAGACTGAAAAATTGCAAATGTAATTTCATTGTTCAAGAAGGGAGAGAAGCAGAAGCAAGGAAGTTAGCCTGAACTCAGTAGTACAGAAGATGCTGGAGTCGATTGTTAAGGGTGAGGTATCAGAGTACTTGGAGGCACATGATAAAATAGGCCATAGTCAGCATGGTTTCCTGTTGGAACTCTTTGAAGAACTAACAAGTAGGAGATTCGGTTGATGTTGTATACATGTTGTTTAATATTAAAGGACTTTAAGAAGACCTTTGACAAGGTGCCACATATGAGACTGCTTAACAACCTACAAGCCCATGGTATCACAGGAAAGATTCTAGCATGGATAAAGCAGTGGATGAATGGCAGGAGGCAAAGAGTGGGAATAAAGAAAGCCTTTTCTGTTTGGCTGCCGATAATTAGTGGTGTTCCACAGGGGTCTGTGTTGGGACATATTTTTATTTTATATGCCAATGATTTGGATGATGGAATGGATGGCTTTGTTTCAAAGTTTGCAGATGATATGAAAATAGGTGGAGGGGCAGGTAGTTTGAGGAAATAGGGAGGCTACAGAAGGACTTGGACAGATTAAGAGAATGGGCAAAGAAGTTGCAGATGGAATACGGTGTCAGGAAGTGTATGGTCATGCACTTTGGTAGAAGAAATGAAAGGGTTGACTATTTTCTAAATGGAGAAAGGTTCCAAGGTTGACATAGCCGGAGGTGGTAATGAGGATAAGTTTTCACTACCTATAAAGTGCTTCCACATGGCTTGCGTCTCAAATAGCCTCTGTCAACCAAGTCCAGCTCCCGGCTTTCACGTGGCGGAACTGTTCCTACCAATGGGAGAAGGGGCAAAGGTGGGTCTCTGGCGCCTCAAAACCAGATGCTTCGGGCAGGTGGGGCTCGTTAGTCCTGGTCGACTGCCCACCTAGGAGAAGGAAAACTGATTTTAAAACCTCTGCTGCCTTGCGGCCACACCCAATCATGGGAAAGGTTATGGGAGTAAACCCTGAGAAGAAATCCGGAGCTGGAGTCCCATAGGTGGTCAATAGGGAGGACTTCATCAATCTATTGTCCAGCAACTCCTGCAGCCGAAGAGGCCACCATGTGTAACCATCTTCGTGCCAGTGGGTCCTGACATCCGAGGCTGAGAGAGTAGGACTGTCTCCATGCTAAGGCTTTTTCACTATAATATCTTTCACGCACAGGTCCTTGTGTTGTGCATCTTCGTCTCCTTTCTCTCTTCAAAAGTCCTCCGGCGATGGGAGAGCAGCGAACCAACAGGTGGAGGTGACCACTGAGTTGTAGTTGCAAACCTGCACGTAGGCGGCCTTTGGACAGATGGTCGTTCTCCTCTGAACCCAGGGCAGTAGGGGAGTCCGGCAGCATCCAGGGTGACTGGGTAGCCCTTTTTAGGACAATGCTGCCCACCCTGTAGTCAGGGAGGGGCCTAGAAAAGGTGGCCTAAACATCGCCTGCCCTAGATCATCCAGCCAGTTAACCGCGACTGACGGATCACCCAATCATTGCGGTCAAAATCAAAATCAAAAGAAAAAGATTCTCCGTCTAGGAGCATGGAATGTTCTCACCTTAATGGATAAGGAAAACACTGCAAGACCTGAAAGGAGAACAGCTCTCATTGGTAAAGAACTTGCTCGCTACAACATTGACATCGCAGCACTGAGCGAAACCAGGGTTGCAGATGAGGGATCCATCACAGAGCTTGCCAGCAGCTACGACTTCTTCTGGAGAGGAAGGGTGCAGAACAAAGACAGGATCCACGGAGTGGGCTTCACCATAAGGAGTACCCTGATGAAACTGCTCCCCGACCTGCCTGTTGGCATCAGCAAAAGATTGATGAAGCTACGTCTGCCCCTCAGCCAAAACCGACATGCAACTATTATTAGTGCCTATGCCCCCACCCTGACCAGCCCTACTGAAACCATAGCGCAGATTTACGCTGACCTTGACTCCATCCTGCGCTCAGTGCCGGCCAGCGATAAGCTGATCTTGATGGGAGATTTTAAAGCCCTAGTCGGCCAAGACCATGATCAGTGGAGTGGAGTGCTCGGCAGACACAGAGTCAGGAAGATGAACAGCAATGGCCTTCTGCTTCTCAGCAAATGTGAAGAATATGACCTCACTACCACAAACACAGTGTTCAGAATGGCCAACAAATTCAAGACAACATGGATGCACCCTAGATCCAAACAATGGCATCTGATCGATTATGTTAATGTCCATCAACGTGACATCCGAGACGTAGTCATCACACGAGCCATGCGAGGAGCAGAGTGTTGGACGGACCACAGACTCCTCTGCACCACCCTCAAGCTACACATCGTTCAATCTTACAAAAAGCGTCCAAAGGCAGTACGGCCATCCTTTAACACCTCCAAACTTCAGCACCCTCCATGTCAACACGAATTTCAAAATACTCTTAAACAGAAACCATCAACAAACCAGCCACTCATGGGTAACCCAATCCAGAAATGCAGCCACTTCAAAAATGCTATAACTGAAACGGCAAAATCAACCCTAGGCTGCAGAAAGCGCACCCACCAAGATTGGTTCAATAAGAATAGCACCATCATCGATGACCTACTCACCAAGAAGAACAAGGCATTCAAAGAATGACAGGATGACCCGAGCTCCACCTGCAAAAAGGACAGATTCAAGTCCTATCAGGCACTCGCTCAAAGGGAAATCCGTATAATGCGCGACACATGGTGGACTAAGAAGGCGGATGAGGTTCAGCACTATGCTGACACAAACAACACCAAGCAGTTCTTCAACACCATCAAATCTGTCTTTGGTCCCTCAAAGTCAAGCATAGCTCCTCTGTTTTCTGCAGATGGATCCTCGCTTATCAAGGACAAAAAGGTGATTAACATCAGATGGAAGGATCACTTCAGTCAGCTCCTGAACCGCCCCTCCACTGTCGACTAGTCAGTACTCAACCAGATTCCCCAGAGCCCAGTCCATGAGCACCTCAACAACCCCCACTCCCTGACCGAGGTCAGCACAGCCATCAAACAGATGAGCTGTGGCAAAGCACCAGGCAAGGATGGCATTCCCGCAGAACTGTTCAAAGCCCTCAACCAGGAGTCACTCGAAGCATTCCAGGACGTCCTGGTCAGTATCTGGGAAGAGGAAGTAATGCCTCCTGATGCTGCAATAGTCACCCTATACAAAAACAAAGGCCCACGCACAGACTGTGGGAACTACTGGGGCATCTCCGTACTCTCCATCGCCGGCAAAATCCTGGCTCACATCATCCTCAATAGACTTATTTCAACAGTATCCCAGAATCGCAATGCGGCTTTCGGCCTAAACGCAGTACTGTGGATATGATCTTCACTGTTAGACAAATGCAGGAGAAATGCCTGGAGCAGAACATGAACTTGTACTTTGTCTTCATTGATCTGACTAAAGCGTTTGATACTGTCAACAGAGAAGCCTCGTGGATCATCCTCGGGAAACTTGGCTGCCCTCCAAAGTTCATCAACCTCATCCGCCTCTTCCATGACAACATGACTGGAGAGATTCTCTCAGTTGATGAACCGAGCGGGAAATTTGACATCTCCAACAGCGCTAAACAGGGCTGTGTGCTTGCATCAGTACTTTTCAACCTTTTCTTCACTCAAGTACTAAGTCAAAGACCTAAACCTGGGCATTTATGTCAAATACCGCCTGGACGGGTCACTCTTTGACCTACGTCACCTTGCAGCACACACAAAGACCCTCCAAAAGCTGTTCATAGAAGTGCTCTTTGCAGATGACTGCGCACTCATGGCGCACCAAGAGGACCACCTACAAACAATGGTCAGCAGATTCTCCGCCGCATCTAAATTGTTCGGCTTGACAATCAGCCTCGGTAAAACAGAGGTCCTCCTGCAGCCTGCACCTAACAGCGCCCCGCCACAACCATGCATCACCATCTACGGAACATTGACAACTTCAAATACCTGGGGAGTACCATCTCCAGCGACGGTGCCCTTGATAAAGAAATCACGTCAAGGATCCAGAAAGCAAGCCAGGCACTCAGAAGGCTCCGGGTCAAAGTTCTGCAGCACAAAGACATTCGCCTCTCCACTAAACTGAAGGTTTACAATGCTGTTGTGGTCTCATCACTTCTGTATGGCTGTGAAACCTGGACACTGTATCGCAGACATGTCAAACAGCTTGAACAATTCCACAATCGTGCTCTGCGATCAATCATGCAAATCCGCTGGCAAGACCGTATCTCCAACCTGACAGTCCTGGACCGAGCCAATTCCACAATCATTGAAGCCAAGGTTTTGAAGGCTCAGCTCAGATGGACCGGCCATGTGATCGCATGGATGAGTCCAGAATGCCGCGTCAGTTGTTCTACTGAGAACTGGAACAGGGCAACCGTACCCAAGGTCGCCCAAGGAAGAGGTACAAGGACAACCTCAAGTCAAACCTTAAGTGGGCCAAACTCCAGCCCTGCGATCTCGAACACACTGCTGCTGATCGGTCCAAGTGGCGTAATCTATGCTCCAAGGCAGCAAGCAACTTCCAAGCCAACTGGCACATGTGGCGCCTCAAGGTGAGTCAAGAAAGACTCAGGAAGGCATCCGCTCCTGCCCCAACAGGCAGTGCTCCTTGTCCTATCTGCATCCGTATCTGCGTTTTGGACTTCAGCCTCAGAAGTCATATGCGTGCCCACAGACGCATATGCACAACACATTCGTCTTCCTCGGACTTTGAGAGACTACTACTACTAAATGGACAGAAAATACAAAAATCTGATGTGTAAAGAGACTTGGGAGTCCTTGTGCAGGATTCCCTGAAGGTTAATTTGTAGGATGAGTCAGTGGTGAGGAAGGCAAATGCAGTATTAGCTTTCATTTCAAGAGGACTGAAATATAAAAGCGAGGATGTAATGTTGAGACTTTATAAAGCACTGGTGAGGCCTCACTTGGAGTATTGTGAGCTGTTTTGGGCCCCTTATCTTAGAAAGGATGTGCTGAAACTGGAGAGGGTGCAAAGGAAGTTCACAAAAATGATTCCAGGATTTAACAGCTTGTCATATGAAGACCATTTGATGGCTCTGGGCCTTGTATTCACTGGAATTCAGAAGAATGAGAGGTGACCTAATTGAAAACTATCGAATGCTGAAAGGCCTTGATAGAGTGGCTGTAGAGAGGATGGTTTCTATGGTGGGAGAGTCTAAAACCAGAGGACACAGCCTCAGAATAGAGGGGCGTCCTTTTAGAATGGAGATGATGAGAAATTTCTTTAGCCAGAGAGAGGTGAATCTGTGGAATTTGTTACCACAGGCAGCTGTGGAGGCCAAGTCTTTATGTATATTTAAGGCAGAGGTTGATAGATCAGGGCATGAAGGAATATGGGGGGAAAGCAGGAGATTGGGGCTGAGAGGAAAAATGGATCAGCCATGATGAAATGGTTGAGCAGACTCGATGGGCCAAATGAACTAATTCTACTCAAATATCTTATGGTCTGGTCTTATGGTGATACTATTTCTGTTTTTCTTTCCCCTTCTCTTTAGCCAATTTGACCTTGTGTGCTCCTTCAGGAGTCAACAGGTTTTTGTGTACTGGAAGGTGTATATTATGCATTGACCCATCAGTATTTGGGCTGGTAGAAATGCCTTTCTGCAGTGGCGCAATTCTGTAAAATCATCAGACTTTTGTAGAAGTCCTCTCGTCTACCTTGACTGAACTCGCTGGTAGGCCTTTAGATTTTGGGTGATGTGGGCTTGAAGTTACAGGTCGAAACCCCCCCAAACATTAGCAAAGGACTCAAATTCACAGCTTGAGAAGAGCGGACCACTTCACATTGAATTCGATGCCTCACAAACACTGTTTTCAGGAAGGCGATGACTGCTTTGCTGGATGTTGATTGGAGTGTTGCAACCTCTGGGTAATTGGAAAAGTAGTCTGTAGCAAGAATACAATCAAACAAATCCACTCCAACTTTGAAGTACGGCCTGTCTGATACAGGATGTTGTGTAAGTGGTTCTGCTTGCCGCTTTGGTCTGTAGATAAGGCATATTTCACATGAAGGAATGGTCCGGCTGATGTCTTGGTTCAACCTTGGCCAGTACATCACAGCATATGGTTCCATTTATTATCAGAGAATGTATACAGCCTGTATACACCGAGCCCTACATTTACACAGTGGACAGTCATTCTGAGCTGCTGGCCATATAGTATCAGAGTACTTTCATTGTTCCATCTGTCCCTGCTAAACTATGTGTATACCTGTCTGGACACGCCCCTCTGCTAACTGCTCCTGTGGCTCCTCCCACAGACCGCGGTATAAAGGCGATTGGGGCACTGCTCCTCCCTCAGTCTCTGAGATGTCGTGCTCCCTTTTTGCTGCTAATAAAAGTCTATCGTTCACCTCCCGTCTCCGAGAGTTATTGATGATGCATCAATTTTATTAGCAGCAATTTTAAAACATGGAGAGCATTTTATGACCCGACAGATTGGATCTCGACCCTCAATCCCAGGAAGCCGGCGACGCTTTCGAACTCTGGCTAGTATGCTTCAAATCGGACCTGGAGGAGATTCAAGTGACCAAGCCTGCCACGATGCGCAGGGTTCTCCTCTCCAGGGTCAGTCCACGGGTCTACTCCATGATCAGGGACCTCCCAAGCTACCAGAGTGTGATGGATGCCCTCAAAAGACAGTACCTGCGGCTGGTGAACACCATCTACGCAAGACATCGCTTAGCGACACGGCAGCAGCGGGCCGGAGAGTCGAGCGCTGAGTTTGTCCGAGCCCTACAGACACTCGTGCGGGCCTGCGATAGCGGCGGGCTGACGGCGGAGCAGCATGCAGAGCTCGTAGTGAGAGATGCCTTCGTTACGGGAATCAGGTCAGTGTACGTGCGCCAGCGGCTGCTGGAACATGCCGATCTTATCTTACATTCGGCGATTGAGCTGGCCGACACACTGGAGTCCGCTCTGCACAATGCTGACGCTGTCCAGGCGCGCGATCTCCCGCCGGTCCCGTGGATGCTGCAGACCCCACAACCCACCGGCGAATCGACCTCGGCTGCTGCCAGTCACAAGTCCATGAAGTCCCCACAACCCGCCGGCGAATCGACCTCGGCTGCTGCCAGTCACAAGTCCATGAAGTCCCCACAACCCGCCGGCGAATCGACCTCGGCTGCTGCCAGTCGCAAGTCCGTGCAGTGTTACTTCTGCGGACTCGAAAAGCACCCCTGAAAACGCTGCCCGGCCCGAGAAGCTACCTGCTCCAGCTGTGGAAAGAAGGGCCACTTTGCCAAGGCCTGTAAGTCTAAACCACGAGCGGGGTCGGGCAGCGCTGCGTGCGAGGCATGGGGCTGCCATCTTTGTCGGCACCACCTCGCCCCACCTCTGACCCACCGGTGCTTACTGGGCACCAAGACGGTGGTTCAACTCTGGCCTCCGTGACCCTCGACCAAAGCGCTCCACACCAGCTTGCAAGGTCAATGATGGACATCCTGGTGGAGGGGCACAGGACTAGCTGCCTGTTTGACACGGGCAGCACTGAGAGTTTTATTCACCCGGACACGGTGCAACGCTGCGGACTTGTGACACAGCCGGTAAGCCAGAGGGTCACCATGGCTTCTGGATCGCATTCCACAGACATCCAGGTGGGTTGTGTAGCGACATTGGTGTGCAGGGCACAGAATATCGGGACTTTACATTACTGGTCATGCCTCAACTGTGTGCCCCTGTGCTATTGGGGCTCGACTTCCAGAGCCACCTGAAAAGTGTGACAATGGAGTATGATGGGCCCCTCCCCCCACTCACTGTCAGGAATCCTCAGTTTTGTGGGACTTCGTCATATACCCCGCTACTGACCACACACACACACCGACCCACACATCCCACCCAGCACCATGCCGACAGCTGCGCTACTGACACCACTTGCAGCCTCTCCACCCTCAAGATCCCTCCCCCACCACTGTTCGCCAACCTGACCCCCGACTGTAAACCTGTGGCAACTAAAAGCAGGAGGTACAGCGCAGGGGACAGGGCCTTCATTAAGTCAGAGGTGCAGCGGCTGCTCAGGGAGGGGATCATTGAGCCAAGCACAAGTCCTTGGAGGGCCCAGGTGGTTGTTGTTCGGACTGGGCAGAAAAATAGGATGGTCGTGGACTATAGCCAGACCATCAATAGGTTCACGCAGCTTGACGCGTACCCCCTACCCCGCATCGTGGATATGGTCAATCAGATAGCTCAGTACAAGGTGTACTCGACCATAGACCTAAAATTCGCTTACCATCAGCTCCCCATCCACCCGGAGGACCGCCCCTACACTGCCTTCGAGGCGGGCGTCAGGCTCTATCACTTCCTGCACGTCCCCTTCGGTGTCACGAATGGTGTCTCTGTCTTCCAGAGGGAAACGGAATGGATGGTGGACCAGTGCCAACTGAAGGCCACGTTCCCATATCTGGATAACATCACCATCTGCGGTCACGACTGGCAGGATCACGACACCAACCTCCAACGATTTTTCCAAGCGGCCAAAGCTCTTAACCTTACCTATAACAGGGACAAATGTGTGTTCAGAACCACCCGACTTGCTCTTCTTGGGTATGTCGTGGAGAACGGGGTCATTGGCCCTGCCCCGACCGTATGCGTCCCCTGTTGGAACTCCCTCTTCCCAACACCCTCAGAGCCCTCAAACGGTGCCTGGGCTTCTTTTCCTATTACGCCCAATGGGTTCCCCATTACGCAGACAAGGCCCGCCCCCTGGTCAAGTCTACCGCATTTCCCCTCTCTGCCAAGGCCTGTGCGGCCTTCAGCCGCATTAAAGGGGACATTGCCAAAGCAACGATGCATGCGGTGGACGAGACCATTCCCTTCCAAGTAGGGAGTGACGCCTCCGATTTCGCGCTTGCTGCTACCCTCAATCAGGCAGGCAGGCCAGAAGCATTCTTCTCTCGTACCCTTCAAGGCCCTGAAATTTGGCACTCCGCGGTGGAGAAAGAAGCCCAGGCCATAGTGGAAGCTATTAGGCACTGGAGGCACTATCTCGCCGGCAAAAGGTTCACCTTGCTGACCGACCAGCGCTCAGTTGCGTTCATGTTTAGCAACCAACAGCGGGGCAAAATCAAAAATGATAAAATTTTGCGGTGGAGAATAGAACTCTCCACCTACAACTATGACATCCTGTACCGGCCTGGAAGGCTCAATGAGCCCCCTGATGCCCTATCCCGGGGAGCGTGTGCCAGCGCACAGCTCGACCAGCTATACGCCCTCCATGCAGATCTTTGCCATCCGTGGGTCACCCGATTTTACCATTTCGTGAAAGCCCGGAACCTGCCTTACTCCCTTGAGGAAATCAGGACGATGACCAGGGACTGCCAAGTCTGCGCTGAGTGCAAACTGCACTTCTACCGTCCTGAAAAGGCACAACTTATCAAGGCCACCTGCCCCTTTGAGCAACTGAATGTCGACTTTAAGGGCCCCCTTCCCTCCACCGACCGCAATATGTACTTACTTAACATAATCGACGAGTACTCGCGGTTCCCCTTTGCCATCCCCTGCCCCGATACCACTGCCACGTCCGTCATAAAAGCCCTGCGCCAGCTCTTCACTCTGTTCGGATATCCCTGCTATATCCACAGTGATAGACGGTCCTCGTTTATGAGTGACGAGCTGCGCCAATACCTGCTGGCTAGGGGTATTGCTACTAGTCGGACCACGAGCTATAATCCCCAGGGAAATGGACAGGTGGAGAGGGAGAATGCCACTGTGTGGAAGGCCACACTCTTAGCCCTTAGGTCAAAGGGATTGCTGGTCTCTCGCTGGCAGGAGGTCCTCCCCGAGGCGCTCCACTCCATCCGCTCCCTGTTATGCACGTCCACCAATGCCACCCCTCATGAGCGACTCTTTTCTTTTCCCAGGAAGTCTGCCACTAGGACCACCCTACTGGCTTGGCTGACGTCCCTAGGGCCAGTGCTGCTCCGGAAACATGCGAGGAGCAATAAATACTCCCCGACGGTCGAGAGGGTTCACCTACTACATGCGAACCCCCAGTACGCCTACGTGGTCTTACCTGATGGGCGGGAGGACATGGTCTCTGTCCGCGACCTGGCGCCCGCAGGAGCACCAGACCCCTACCCCGAACACTCCACAGTGACTATGAACCCCGTACCCACCGAAGTGTTAACCCACGAAACACCGCGCACACCAAGCCCTATACAGACTCCTCATGACACTCCCATACCGGGCACCACGCACACGCATGAGGGATTACTGATGCCTAATGGGCTGGCACCTCAAGTCAGGCCGGAGCCAGCACAACCACCATCACCAGTGCAATCACCATCGATGTTACATAGATCAACCGCCTGATAGACTTGTCCTGTAAATATACTTGTAAGAAACTTTTCCCCCTTGGGCCTCTCTTTTAAAACAAAGAGGGGGGAGTGAATGTGGTAAACTATGTGTATACCTGTCTGGACACGCCCCTCTGCTGACTGCTCCTGTGGCTCCTCCCACAGACTCCTGTATAAAGGCGATTGGAGGCACTGCTCCTCCCTCAGTCTCCGAGATGTCGTGCTCCCTTTTTGCTGCTAATAAAAGCCACTTCCAGTTCACTTCCAGTCTCTGAGAGTTATTGATGGTGCATCATTCTGTTTCTGCTACTTCCCTAATCTGCACTGTTCTATCAGGAGATACTGGAATGTAGGTGACAATCATGTCAACATAGGCCTGTATATCTGCATTAACCTCTTGGTCACTCTTTTCTTTCTTTTCAACTGCTTGAGACAGTGCATCAGCACCAAACATGTATTTTCCTAATATGTAGATAATCTTCACATCATATTTCTGCAGCCTTATAAACATGCGCTGTATCCTCATGGGACTGTCATTCAATGGTTTGGATATAATTGAGACCAGTGGTTTATGGTCTGTCTCCACTTCAAAATCTTGTCCACAGATGTACTGATGACATCTTTCCCATATATATATACGTGCTGGCGAGCTCTTTCTCTGTCTGTGCATATTTGGCTTCCACACTTGTTAAAGCCCTTGACTCACAGGCCACAGGTTACCATGTGTCATCATGCTGCTGCAGTAGTACTGCTCCAAGACCATGCCAGGATGCATCAGCTGAGATCCCAGTACACTCATTTTCTGCTCAGCAAGTGATCTAAGTGGTGTTGACACAGTTGATGGTCAAGGGATGAACTTAGCCAGGTAAGTCATCATCCTCAAGAGATGTTTTGGGACCTCTCCATGTTTTTAATGGCTGACATCTTTCTTTAATTTGCTGGCGATACAACCGTTGTTGGTAGAATCTCAGGTGGTGATGAGAGGGTGTACAGGAGTGAGATATGCCAACCAGTGGAATGGTGCCACAGCAACAACCTGGCACTCAACGTCAGTAAGATGAAAGAGCTGATTGTGGACTTCAGGAAGGATAAGACGAAGGAACATGTACCAATCCTCATAGAGAGATCAGAAGTGGAGAGAGTGAGCAGTTTCAAGTTTCTCGGTGTCAAGATCTCTGACCTGGTCCCAACATATCGATGTAGTCATAAAGAAGGCCAGACAGCAGCTATACTTCATTAGGAGTTTGAAGAGATTTGGCATGTCAACAAATACACTCAAAAACTTCTATAGTTGTACCGTGGAGAGCATTCTGACAGGCTGCATCACTGTCTGGTATGGAGGGGCTACTGCACAGGACCGAAAGAAGCTGCAGAAGGTTGTAAATCTAGTCAGCTCTTTCTTGGGTACTAGCCTACAAAGTACCCAGGACATCTTTAGGGAGCAGTGTCTCAGAAAGGCAGTGTCCATTATTAATAACCTCCAGTATCCAGAGCATGCCCTTTTCTCACTGTTACCATCAGGTAGGAGGTACAGAAGCCTGAAGGCACACACACTCAGTGATTTCGCCTCTGCCATCCGATTCCTAAATGGACATTGAAGCTTTGGAAACTACCTCAATTTTTTTTAATATACAGTATTTCTGTTTTTGCACATTTTAAAAAATCTATTCAATATACATAATAGATTTACTTGTTTATTTATTATTTTTTTATTTTTTTTCTCTCTGCTAGATTATGTATTGCATTGAATTGTTGCTGTTAACAAATTTTACAACACATGCCGGTGATAATAAACATGATTCTGATTCTGAGTCGGGCTTCACTCCCTCTTCAGATGTGACATCTCCTATGAAGATCAGTGTCTTAATGACAAACTCACATTTCTCTTTACTTAATTTCAAATTGACATTCCGTGTCACATCAAACACTTGTCTCAGTTGTGCATCAGTGTTATCTTTGGTGGACCCCCAATCGATTATGTCATCCATCATGGCCTCGACACCAAGTATGCCCTCAAAGATCATGTGGATGGTTTTATGGTAGACCTCTGGTGTGGACAGAATCCCATTTAGTAACTGAAGGAAGTGATATTTTTCTTCTGGTGTGTTAAAAATAACAGTCTCGACTTGCCTCATCAAGCTTTATCTGCCAAACCCCAGATGACGCGTCGAGCTTGCTGAACCACTAGGCACCTGTAAACTGGGACATGATCTCCTCCTGTGTTGGCAATTTAAAAAGCTCTCTCTTGATGGCTTTATTGAGATCTCTTGGGTGAAGACATATCTGCATCCATTTTTTTTGCACAGTGACCAGTGAACTCACCCAATCTCTTGGTTCTTCAATTTTCTGTATGACATTCATCCATTCCATGTGTACCAGTTCTTGTTTAAGTTGGTCTCGAAGTGGGAACAGAACTTTCCTGCATGCGTGGTTAACAGGAGTCACTGTCTCAGCGATATGAATTGTGTCTAAACCAGGTAAGTATCCAAGCCCCTCAAAGACATCTGTGTACAGTTCCATGAATCCTGTGTGATCACCTTTGGTATGTGAAGCACTATGAAAACTCTTTTCACCAGGTTGAGCTTCTCACACGCACTCAGACAGAATATTGGCTGTACTCTCTTTTCTGCAATCAGTCGCTGCAACTTTAAGGGCTGTCCTTTGTTTGGCTGGTGATGCAGTGACATCAGCGCCGGACTCCAGAACGGAGGTTCCTGGGTTCAAATCCAGTTCCCGAGAATGCTTTCCATCCGTGCCAGGTTGAGTGTTGAGCTCGCAACTCTACCTCGTAAAAATAAAGAAAAGTACTGCGAAATATTTATGTGAGGAGTGGTGCACCACGCAGTCTTTCATTCCGTGCCTTGTAAGGCATGAAAATGCCCGACATTGGCCTCTCAAGCCTGAGTCAACGTCATCATCATTTGTGCTTGAAGGTCACTATACAGCCTCCTTTAACTGGAACGTTCTCTCCAGTATAGCCTGTCACTTTTAACTTCACTGGGTAAATCTTGTTCTTTACTGTGGGAGTCTTATAATCATCCATGGATACCAGATTCACCTGGGCTCTGGTGTCAAGCTTGAATGTTATTACTGTCTCATTCAGTCACTGGAATGACCCATCCTGTTTGACCAGCACCAGCAGTCTGTAGAGAATGAACAAAGAATTCCTCCATTTCCTCATCAACCATGTGCATCTTTCTCTTGGTAGCCCCAGTTTTGCAGCACTTTGCAAAATGATTCTTCTTCCCACAGTTATTGCAGGACTTTTCACAAACAGGACACATCTTTAGAATGTGACTACCTCCATATTTGCTGTTTGAGTCTACCTCTCTGCTTTGCTGTTGCTTTGTCCCTCTGATTTCACAGCATGCACTGTGCAATGCCTTGGCTTGTGTTCATATAGACTCTGCTGCCCTGCACATATCCACAGCCTTTTCCACTGTTAAATCTTTTTTCACGGAGTAATCTTTCTCTGAGCCCGTAATTTGAAGTTCTGCAAACTATCGTGTCACTAATTGAGTCTCTCAAAATCCACAGGGCTTACTCAGTGTGTGAAGTTCAGCTAAGTATTGGTCAGAGTTAACACCTTGTTTCTGGTCACACTTAAAGAACTTATCTTTCAAATGTGATGTTTTTACTTGGGACAATATCTCCTCAAATGTTGTCATCAGAGTGTCCGATGTCAATGTAATCCAGGTTAATTAAACCCAAAGATGTAATGCTAGAAAGTTCTACCTGTGGAGGGATGAAAATGAGGTTTACCGATTTAAAACAAAAGAGAAAATTTTGAAAAAAAAGCTATGCGAGGGTAGGGTGAGCTGGGCACAGGACAAACGAGAGACACATTTAGAAGCTGAATTAGAAGCTGAAGACATGAACTGTTAAGAGTGGAATTAGTAGTGAGTAACTTTACACTACTAGCTTGAAAACCTCAGGGTGAAACTCCTGGAGGAGAGACAATAGCGATAAAAGATTTGTTGAAGCTACAGCTATAACGTGCAGCATCTTTAACAAGACAATATCGTCAGAGGCAAGTGTCCAAAATCCCTACGTGTAGTCGGGAATTAGTTCTGTAAAACCATACTAAAGGATTTGGTCAAGTTTTTGTAAAGTTTGTGAACTGACTTACTGTTACTGATCAACTATTTCATGAACCAAGAAACAGGATGGCAAACCACCCAAGCTGACGAACCAGTGCAGGAATGAAATGTGTAATGATGCAGAGGATTTAGATGTTTAAGTTTATTTTCATTCGAAGAATCCGAATTTGATTTTCTGCAAGAACTGATTATTTTTGCAAAGACTTTGATAAGTTACCGAATGACATTTACTTTGCTTAAGAGTTGTGATGTTGGAGAATTGTCCACGAGAAGAGTTAAGCTGTGTAGATATATAATTTTTGAATTTGAATTTAAACATGTAGATATACTGCCTGGAACTGAAACTGGAGTTAACTATAATATTTGAGAATAGGAATTATATTTGGTTTTCTAAATATATTTGGTAGTCTGTAAACTTTTAAATAGGGAATAACACTAGATCTAATTAGTTAGATTAGAGTAATAAAGGAATCTCATTGATTAAAATTAAAAAGGAATTTATTGTGGCTTGATATCTAAGATTTGGAACTTAAACAGAATGTTGGAATATGGAATTGTTCTTGCTCATGTAAATATTTTGTATACATATTGTTTTTTTCTTATAAACAAAACCTTATCTCCAGAAGTATGTGGTTTCCATTCACTGCCTCCTTCCAATACCAGAATCTTCTGATGGCCTACCAACACCTAGTGTAATTTGATTTCCTCAGAGTGTGGCGACTATTCACACATGATAAGACCGGTGCTACACAGGTATTACATCAAGGCTGTCTCATCAATTTGAAAGTTGCTATAGATGTCCAAAGCATCTTTGTCAATTACAGGTAGAAAGATAGACACTTTCATAAATTGGGAACAGATTTTCTCAGGGAAATGTTAAGTGCCTTGCCTTGCTTGGAAAGGGTACAGAGGAGATTTACCAGGATGCTGCCTGGTTTAGAGAGTATGGATTATGATCAGAGATTAAGGGAGCTAGGGCTTTACTCTTTGGAGAGAAGGAGGATGAGAGGAGACATGATAGAGGTATGCAAGATATTAAGAGGAATAGATAGACTGGACAGCCAGCACCTCTTCCCCAGGGCACCACTGCTCAGTACAAGAGGACATGGTTTTAAGGTAAGAGGAGGAAAGTTCAAAGGGGATATTAGAAGAATGTTTTTTACTCAGAGAGTGGTTGGTGCTCGGAATGCACTGTCAGTGGTGGAGGCAGATACACTAGTGAAAGTTAAGAGACTACTAGACAGGTATATGGAGGAATTTAAGGTGGGGGGTTATATGGGAGGCAGGGTTTAAAGGTCGGTAAAACATTGTGGGCTGAAGGGCCTGTATTGTTCTATGTTCTATTGTTCTATGTACAGAAGAAATGTGGCAAATGTTCAGGGGATATTTGCGTGGAGTTCTGCATAGGTATGTTCCAATGAGACAGGGAAGAGGAACCGTGGTGTACAAAGGCTGTCGTAAATCTAATCAAGAAGAAAAGAAGAGCTTACAAAAGGTGCAAAAAACTAGGTAATGATAGAGAGCTAGAAGATTATAAGGCTGGCAGGAAAGAGTTTAAGAAAGAAATTAGGAGAGCCAGAAGGGGCCATGAGAAGGCCTAGGCAGACAGGATTAAGGAAAACCCCAAGGCATTCTATAAGTATGTGAAGAGCAAGAGGATAAGATATGAGAGAATAGGACCAATCAAGTGTGACAGTGGAAAAGTGTGTATAGAACTGGAGGAGATGACAGAGGTACTTAATGAATACTTTGCTTCAGTATTCACTATGGAAAATGATCTTTGCGATTGTAGAGATGACTGACAGTGGATTGTAAAGTTTGAGCATATAGACATTAAGAAAGAGGATGTGCTGGATCTTTTGGAAAGCATCACGTTGGATCAGGACCGGATGAGGTGTGCCCCAGGCTACTGTGGGAGGCGAGGGAGGAGATTGCTGAGCCCCTGGCAATGATCTTTACTTCATCAATGGGGACGGGAGAGGTTCCAGAGGATTGGAGGGTTGCAGATGTTGTTTCCTTATTCAGAAAAGGGATTAAAGTTAGCCCAGGAAATTATAGACCATTGAGTCTTACTTCAGTGGTTGGTAAGTTGATGGTGAAGATCCTGAGAGGCAGGATTCATAAACATTAGGACAGGCATAATATGATTAGGAATAGTCAACATGGTTTTGTCAAGGGTAGGCCGTGTCTTACGAGCCTGACTGAATTTTTTGAGGATATGACTAAACACATTGATGAAGGAAGAGCAGTAGATGTAGTGTATATGGATTTCAGCAAGACTTTTGATAAGGTACCCCATGCAAGGCTTATTGAGAAAGTAAGGAGGCATGGGATCCAAGGGGGCATTGCTTTGTGGATCCAGAAATGGCTTGCCCACAGAAGGCAAAGAGTTGTTGTTGTAGATGGGTCATATTCTGCATGGAGGTGAGTGACCAGTGGTGTGCCTCAGGGATCTGTTCTGGGACCCCTACGCTTCATGATTTTTATAAATGACTTGGATGAGGAAGTGGAGGGATGGGTTAGTAAGTTTGCTGATGACACAAAGGTTGGGGGTGTTGTGGATAGTGTGGAGGGCTGTCAGAGGTTACAGCGGGACACTGATAGGATGCAAAACTGAGCTGAGAAGTGGCAGATGGAGTTCAACCCAGATAAGTGTGAGGTGGTTCATTTTGGTAGGTCAAATATGATGGCAGAATATAGTACTAATGGTAAGACTCTTGGCAGTTTGGAAGATCAGAGGGATCTTGGGGTCTGAGTCCATAGGATGCTCAAAGCTGCTGCGCAGGTTGACTGTGTGGTCAAGAAGGCGTACGGTGTATTGGCCTTCTTCAACCATGGGATTGACTTAAAGAGCCGTGAGGTAATGTTGCAGCTATATTGGAATCTCATGTGGATCGGGTGGTGAAGAAAGCTTTTGGTATGCTGGCCTTTATAAATCAGAGCATTGAGTATAGGAGTTGGGATGTAATGTTAAAATTGTACAAGGCATTTGGCCAAATTTGGAGTATTGTGTACAGTTCTAGTCACCAAATTATAGGAAAGATGTCAACAAAATAGAGAGAGTACAGAGGAGATTTACTAGAATGTTACCTGGGTTTCAGCACCTAAGTTACAGAGAAAGGTTGAACAAGTTAGGCCTTTATTCTTTGGAGCATAGAAGGTTGAGAGGGGACTTGATAGAGGTATTTAAAATTATGAGGGGGATAGATAGAGTTGACATGGATAAGCTTTTTCCATTGAGAGTAGAGGAGATTCAAACAAGAGGACATGAGTTGAGAGTTAAGGGGCAAAAGTTTAGGGGTAACACAAGGGGGAACTTCTTTACTCAGAGAGTGGTAGCTGTGTGGAACGAGCTTCCAGTAGAAGTGGTAGAGGCAGGTTTGGTATTGTCATTTAAAGTAAAATTGGATAGGTATATGGACAGGAAAGGGTAGGTTATGGGCTGAGTGCAGGTAGGTGGGACTAGGTGAGAGTAAGTGTTCGGCATAGACTAGAAGGGCCAAAATGGCCTGTTTCCATGCTGTAATTGTTATATGGTTATATTGGACCCTGGCCAGACCCCACTTGGAGTACTGTGCTCTGTTCTGGTCACCTCAGACAGGAAGGATGTGGAAGCCATAGAAAGGGTGCAGAGGAGATTTACAAGGATGTTGCCTGGATTGGGGAGCTTGCCTTATGAGAATAGGTTGAGTGAACTCGGCCTTTTCTCCTTGAGCCACGGAGGATGAGAGGTGACCTGATAGAGGTGTATAAGATGATGAGAGGCATTGATTGTGTGGATAGTCAGAGTCTTTTTCCCAGGACTGAAATGGTTGCCACAAGGGCACACAGGTTTAAGGTGCTGGAGAGTAGGTACAGAGGAGCTGTTAGGGGTAAGTTTTTTTAAAGCTGAGAGTGGTGAGTGTTTGGAATGGGCTGCCGGTGACAGTGATGGAGGTGGATACGATAGGGTCTTTTAAGAGACTCCTGGTACATAGAGCTCAGAAAAATAGAGGGCTATGGGTAAACCTGGTTAATTTCCAGATTAAGTACATGTTCGGCACTGCATTGTGGGTCGAAGGGCCTGTATTGTGCTGTAGGTTTTCTATGTTTCTATGAACTTTTAACGCCGCGAGCAGCTGGCGTTACACATTGTGTCATTCAGTGGCTGGAATGGGAACTTGGGGAACAACAAAAAATTGCTGTTTATGACCTCTGCATTGTGCTGAAATGCATCTGGGAACGGCTCTCTCACGATGTAAACAGAAAAGATAACGTCAACTCTAATTAGCTTAGGAGTAGGTAATGGAGGCAGCAGTTAGGGCAGTTGAGTGCTCCGTTTGCAGTATGTGGGAAGTCAGGGTGAGCACAATTGTCCCTGATGACTACACCTGCAAAAGGTGCATCCAGCTGCAGCTCCTGACAAACCGTGTTAGGGAACTGGAGCGGGAGCTGGATGAACTTCGGATCATTCGGGAGGCAGAGGCAGAAATAAACAGGAATTACAGGGAGATAGTCACCCCTAAGAGTCAGGAGATAGGTAGTTGGGTGACTGTCAGGGGAGGGAAGGGGAGTAGACAGAATGAGCAGAGCACTCCTGTGGCCATTCCCATCAACAATAAGTATACTGTTTTGGATACTGTTGGTGGGGACGACTTACCAGGGACAAGTTGCAGTGGTTGCGTCTCTGGCACCGAGACTGGGCCCTGAGCTCAGAAGGGAAGGAGGGAAAAGAGGAGAGTAGTAGTGATAGGGGATTCGATAGTTAGGGGGACAGATAGGAGGTTCTGTGGAAGAGATCGAGAATCCGGATGGTCCATTGTCTCCCTGATGCCAGGGTCCGCGATATCTTGGATCGAGTTCTCAGTATTCTCAAGAGAGAGGGTGAGCAGCCAGATGTCATGGTCTATGTAGGGACCATTGACATGGATAGGAAGAAGGAGGAGGTCCTGCAAAGAGAGTTTAGGGAGTTAGGTGCAAAATTGAAGGACAGGAAATCCAGGGTTGCAATCTCAGGATTGCTACCCGTGCCACGTGCTAGTGAGGCTAGAAATAGGAAGATAATGCAGCTAAATACATGGCTAAGGAGTAGGTGCAGGAGGGAGGGCTTCATGTTTCTGGACAATTAGGCCTTGTTCCAGGGAAGATGGGATCTGTTCCGACGGGACAGGTTGCACCTGAACTGGAGGGGGACTAACATCCTTGCGGGAAGGTTTGCTAGTGCTGCTCCGGGGGGGTTAAACTAGATTTGCAGGGGGAGGGGAACCAGAGTGTCAGAGCAGATAGTGAGGTGGAGGAGGATAAAGGTCATGCGAGAGCTGCAAGTATAGTGCACGGAGTAAAGCCAGATCTATCATATAAAAAGGCTTTAAGGAAAGAGAAACAGAATAAAGGGTGTAAAGGTAGTAAGGTAGAAGGGCTAAAGTGTGTGTACTTCAATGCAAGAAGCATCAGGAACAAAGGTGATGAACTGAGAGCTTGGATACATACATGGAATTATGATGTAGTGGCCATTACAGAGACTTGGCTGGCACCAGGGCAGGAATGGATTCTCAATATTCCTGGATTTCAGTGCTTTAAAAGGGATAGAGAGGGTGAAGGGGAGGAGGAGTGGCATTACTGGTCAGGGATACTATTACAGCGGCAGAAAGGGTGGGTAATGTAGCAGGATCCTCGAGTCAGTATGGGTAGAAGTCAGGAACAGGAAGGGAGCAGTTACTCTATTAGGAGTATTCTATAGGCCCCCTGGTAGCAGCAGAGATACCGAGGAGCAGATTGGGAGGCAGATTTTGGAAAGGTGAAAAAATAACAGGGTTGTTATCATGGGTGACTTTAACTTCCCTAATATTGATTGGCACCTGATTAGTTCCAATGGTTTAGTCGGGGCAGAGTTTATTAAGTGCATCCAGGACAGATTCCTGCCACAGTATGTTGACAGGCCGACTGGGGGAATGCCATACTAGATCTAGTATTAGGTAACGAACCAGGTCAGGTCACAGATCTCTCAGTCGGTGAGCATCTGGGGGACAGTGACCACCACTCCCTGGCCTTTAACATTATCATAGAAAAGTAATTGGGGAAGGGCAAATTATGAGGCTATAAGGCTAGAACTTGCGGGTGTGAATTGGGATGATGATTTTGCAGGGAAATGTACTATGGACATGTGGTCGATGTTTAGGGATCTCTTGCAGGATGTTAGGGATAAATTTGTCCCAGTGAGGAAGATAAAGAATGCTAGGGTGAAGGAACCATGGGAGACAAGTGAGGTGTAGAATCTAGTCAGATGGACAAAGGCACCATACGTGAGGTTTAGGAAGAAAGGATCAGATGAGTCTATTGAGGAATATAGGGTAGCAAGAAAGGAGCTTAAGAAGGGGCTGAAGAGAGCAAGAAGGGGGCATGAGAAGGCCTTGGTGTGTAGGGTAAAGGGAAACCCCAAGGCATTCTTCAATTATGTGAAGAACAAAAGGTTGACAGGAGTGAAGGTAGGACCGATTAGAGATAAAGGTGGGAAGATGTGGAGGCTGTGGAAGTGAGCGAGGTCCTCAATGAATACTTCTCTTCGGTGTTCACCAATGAGAGGGAACTTGATGATGGTGAGGACAATATGAGTGAGGTTGATGTTCTGGAGCATGTTGATATTAAGGGAGAGGAGGTGTTGGAGTTGTTAAAATACATTAGAACGGATAAGTCCCTGGGGCCTGACAGAATATTCCCCAGGCTGCTCCACGAGGCGAGGGAAGAGATTGCTGAGCCTCTGGTTAGGATCTTTATGTCCTCGTGGTCCACGGGAATGGTACCAGAGGACTGGAGAGAGGTGAATGTTGTCCCGTTGTTTAAAAAAGGTAGTAGCGATAGTCCAGGTAATTATAGACCAGTGAGCCTTGCGTCTGTGGTGGGAAAACTGTTGGAAAAGATTCTTAGAGATAGGATCTATGGGCATTTAGAGAATCATGGTCTGATCAGGGATAGTCAGCATGGCTTTGTGAAGGGCAGATCATGCCTAACAAGCCTGATAGAGTTCTTTGAGGAGGTGACCAGGCATATAGATGAGGGTAGTGTAGTGGATGTGATCTACATGGATTTTAGTAAGGCATTTGACAAGGTTCCACACAGTAGGCTTATTCAGAAAGTCAGAAGGCATGGGATCCAGGGAAGTTTGGCCAGGTAGATTCAGAATTGGCTTGCCTGCAGAAAGCAGAGGGTCGTGGTGGAGGGAGTACATTCGGATTGGACGGTTGTGACTAGTGGTGTCCCACAAGGATCTGTTCTGGGACCTCTACTTTTCGTGATTTTTATTAACGACCTGGAGGTGGGGGTAGAAGGATAGGTTGGCAAGTTTGCAGATGACACAAAGGTTGGTGTTGTTGTGGATAGTGTTGAGGATTGTCGAAGATTGCAGAGAGACATTGATAGGATGCAGAAGTGGGCTGAGAAGTGGCAGATGGAGTTCAACCCAGAGAAGTGTGAAGTGGTACACTTTGGAAGGACTAACTCCAAGGCAAAGTACAAAGTAAATGGCAGGATACTTGGCAGTGTGGAGGAGCAGAGGGATCTGGGGGTACATGTCCACAGATCTCTGAAAGTTGCCTCACAGGTAGATAGGGTAGTTAAGAAAGCTTATGGAGTGTTAGCTTTCATAAGTCGAAGGATAGAGTTTAAGAGTCGTGGGGTAATGATGCAGCTCTATAAAACTCTGGTTAGGCCACGCTTGGAGTACTGTGTCCAATTTTGGTCGCCTCACTATAGGAAGGATGTGGAAGCATTGGAAAGGGTACAGAGGAGATTTACCAGGATGCTGCCTGGTTTAGAGAGTATGCATTATGATCGGCGATTAAGGGAGCTAGGACTTTACTCTCTGGAGAGAAGGGGGATGAGAGGAGACATGATAGAGGTGTACAAGATATTAAGAGGAATAGATAGAGTGGACATCCAGTGCCTCTTCCCCAGGGCGCCACTGCTCAGTACAAGAGAACATGGCTTTAAGGTAAGGGGAGGGAAGTTCAAGGGGGATATTAGAGGAAGGTTTTTTACTCAGAGAGTGGTTGATGCGTGGAATGCACTGCCTGAGTCAGTGATGGAGGCAGATACACTAGTGAAATTTAAGAGACTACTAGACAGGTATATGGAGGAATTTAAGGTGAAGGGGATATATGGGAGGCAGTGTTTAAGGGTCAGCACAACATTGTGGGCCAAATGGCCTGTACTATGCTGTATTGTTCTTTGTTCTATATTACAGTGTCACCTGGAAGCATAATAGCTCCGGAAAGTCAAGTCGGCAGGAATCAGAAGCTGGCCAATAGCAGTAACACTGCGAAGAAATACAATCACTACCCTCAAAAAAGCAAGAGTATTCCGAAAAGCTTAAACCAAGACGCCTGTATCTCCAGTCTAATAATACCCAGTCCATTCTCATACTGATGGATTTTTTTACCCGCAGAATAATTTAAGAATGAACACTGTTTTGGTCAATTATTTTTTATATCTCCCGTAGACACAGTATTGCCTCATTTTGATGAATTGTAATGTGATATTTTTACCGGAAAATGCAGCACCCCTCCCCCACCTCGGTCCCTGACGGATTTGAATTAAGGCGTGAGATGAACTGCATCCGAACTCTGTCACGTTGTCAGAGGACGAGCATGTAGCAACAGCCCAACTATTGTCCACCTTCAAAGCAGGATTGCTGTGATTCCACTCTGTTCTTCAGGCATTGGCCCTCTACTGTTGGAAGCTAAATCCACCTTTAAACTATCAAGGAGATGACTTGAAATTATTCCAATGCATTCCACCTTCCTTTCAAAATAAATTTCTAGCCATTTTAAAGTTCAATGTGTTCTTTGAAGTCAACTATTCATTCACACATGTATTGAAATTATTAGACACCTATTTTGTTTATTTCTGTCAAATGTCTGTCGTTAATATGTCTCTTGATCACCTCCATAATTCCTTATTTGAAGTCTCTTAAAGGCACAAATCCAGCCAATTGTGCCTCTCTCACTTTCTCCCCCACCCCCTCTTCCTCTCAGTGTCATTCTGCGCCTGAATACATTCAGTCTTTTACTTCTTACATAAACAAACTAAATTCCAAATTAATTTTTGGAATAAAAACGAAATTGTTTCCTTGAAAGTAGTGTGAAATTATTTTAACATTTTTAATAAAAAATATCGTTAAGAGATGGAACGTGAAATTATTGTCTGAAATGTGCAATTATATTCCGAACGCTGAACTATTTAAAAGCAGTGAGCGGCTGTGATTTAGAAGCACGTTGTGTTGCTTCATGGTTGGAAAGGAAACTTGACAAAGTGCAAAAAAAAAATGATGTTATATTACCTGCGCACTATACTGCACTGTATCTGGGACCTGTTCTCACGCGTTGTAAAAACAGACCCACCCAGTACAAGTAACAGCAACGTTACAATGTCACGTGGTACGATTTATATTATTAACATGACTCATGTGCATTACAGCTCTAGAAAGTCAAGTCGGGGGCATCAGAAGCTAACTCTGAAACCCAATAGCAGGATGGCTATCAAGAAATACAATCAGCGGCCATCAAAAAGCAGTCAAATTTGGAAGAGCTTTAAATCCAGTCTATTCCCCAGCTATTGCGCACCTATTGGTGGAAGTAGACACCACAGAATAATATAAGAATGTACACTGCTTCAGATTAACAATCCCGAAACACAGAAGCCGGTGAAGATGTTAATCAGCAGAATCGAAGTAAAGCAATCAATGTTGTCTCCATCCACCTACAATGGCGAAAAACCCGCCAGCACCATCGCATCACTCCAGGACTCCACTGACTCCGCTCTCCAATCATTGGGCCGCTCCTATTGGAATTGAAGCCACAGAATATTTCAAGAACATGACTTAAAATGGTTCAAATGATTTCCATATTCTTTTAAAAATAAAGTTATCTCCCTTTTAAAGTTTAATGTGCTCTTGGATCTCGATTATTTATTAACACGTACGTGGGGATTAAGTTCAAAGTAAAATGCATTATCAGATTCACCACATGCAACCTTTTCCTGTGGCCATAGTTAGCAGATTTGATAAGCGATCTCGCAGTAAAGGAGCCATTAGGAGGTAGTGATCACAATATGATAAGTTTTTATCTGCAATTTGAGAAGGATAAGGGCAGCTCGGAGGTGTCAGTGTTGCAGATGAACAGGGGAAACTATGGAGCCATGAGGGAGGAGCTGGCCAAAGTTGACTGGACGGATAGCCTAGCAGAAAAGACAGTGGAACAGCAATGGCAGGTATTCTTGGGAATAATGCACAAGGTGCAAAATCAGTTAATCCCCAGAGAAGGAAGGATTCAAAGGGGGGAAAGGGGCCACAGTGGTTGACAAAGGAAGTCAGAGATTGCATAGCATTAAAAAAAAGGAAATATGACAGAGCTAAGGTGAGTGGGAGGACAGATGATTGGGAAGTTTTTAAGGAACAGCAGAACTTAACTAAAAAGACAATACGGGGAGAAAAAATGAGGTACGAACGCAAGCTAGCCAGGAATATAAAGGAAGATGGCAAAAGCTTTTTTAGGTATGTGAAGAGAAAGAAGATAGTTAAGAACAACTTTGGGCCCTTGAAGAATGAATTGGGTGAAATTGTTATGGGAAACAGAGAAATGGCAGAAGAATTTAATGAGTACTTTAGATCTGTTTTCACTAAGGAAGACACAAGCAATCTCCCAGATGTATGGATGGGCCAAGGACATAGGGTAACAGAGGAAATGAAACAGATTGACATTCGGAAGGAAACGGTGATGAGAAGACTGATGGGACAGAAGGCTGACAAATCCCCAGGTCCAGATGGTCTGCACCCTAGGGTACTAAAGGAGGTGGCCCTGGAAATTGCGGATGCATTGGTAATCATTTTCCAATGTTCCTTAGATTCAGGATCAGTCCCTGAGGATTGGAGAATGGCTAATGTTATCCCACTTTTTAAGAAAGGAGGGAGGGAGAAAACAGAGAACTATCGACCTGTCAGCCTGACATCGGTGGTGGGAAAGATGCTAGAGTCCATTATTAAGGATGAAATAGTGGCATATCTAGATAGCAGTGATAGGATTGGGCCGAGCCAGCATGGATTTACCAAGGGTAAACCATGCTTGACTAATCTGTTGGAGTTTTTCGAGGATGTAACCAGGAAGTTAGACGGGGGAGATCCAGTGGATGTAGTGTACCTCGATTTTCAGAAGGCATTTGATAAGGTCCCACATAGAAGATTGGTGGGTAAAATCAAAGCTCAGGGCATCGGGGGGAAGGCATTGACATGGATAGAAAACTGGTTGGCAGATAGAAAGCAAAGGGTAGCGGTGAATGGATGTTTCTCGGAATGGCAGGTGGTGACTAGTGGGGTGCCACAGGGCTCGGTATTGGGACCACAGCTGTTTACCATTTACGTTAACGATTTGGATGAAGGCATAGAAAATAACATCAGCAAATTTGCTGATGATACTAAGCTGGGTGGCAGTGTGACATGTGATGAGGATGTTAGGAGAATTCAGGGTGACTTGGATAGGCTGGGTGAGTGGGCAGATACTTGGCAGATGGCGTTTAATGTGAACAAGTGTGAGGTTATCCACTTTGGGAGTAAGAACAGGAAGGCAGATTATTATCTGAACGGTGTAGAGTTGGGTAAGGGAGAAATACAAAGAGATCTCAGAGTCCTTGTTCATCAGTCACTGAAGGTGAATGAGCAAGTGCAGCAGGCAGTGAAGAAGGCTAATGGAATGTTGGCCTTTATTACAAAGGGAATTGAGTACAAGAGCAAGGAAATCCTCTTGCATTTGTACAGAGCCCTGGTGAGACCACACCTGGAGTATTGTGTACAGTTTTGGTCTCCAGGGTTAAGGAAGGACATCCTGGCTGTAGAGGAAGTGCAGGTTAAGTGCAGGTTCACGAGGTTAATTCCTGGGATGTCTGGACTGTCTTACACAGAGAGGTTAGAGAGACTGGGCTTGTACACGCTGGAATTAAGGAGATTGAGAGGGGATCTGATTGAAACATATAAGATTATTAAGGGATTGGACAAGATAGAGGCAGGAAATATGTTCCAGATGCTGGGAGAGTCCAGTACCAGAGGGCATGGTTTGAGAATAAGGGGTAGGTCATTTAGGACAGAGTTAAGGAAAAACTTCTTCTCCCAGAGAGTTGTGGGGGTCTGGAATGCACTGCCTCGGAAGGTAGTGGAGGCCAATTCTCTGGATGCTTTCAAGAAGGAGCTAGATAGGTATCTTATGGATAGGGGAATCAAGGGATATGGGGACAAGGCAGGAACCGGGTATTGATAGTAATTGATCAGCCATGATCTCAAAATGGCGGTGCAGGCTTGAAGGGCCGAATGGTCTACTTCTGCACCTATTGTCCATTGTCTATCTATAGAGCAGCCACTGTAAACACGATCAATGGAAAACAAACTGTGCAAATGCAAATATAAATAAATAGCAATAAATAAACGAGCATGAAATAACAAGATAAAGAGTCCTTCAAGTGAGACCATTGGTTGTGGGAACACCAGAAGTGGAATAAGTGGAGTTAACCCATTTTGTTCAAGAGCCTGATGGAAGAGGGGCAGTAACTGTTCTTGAACCTGACATGAGTCCTGAGGCACCTGTACCTTCTACCTAATGGCAGCAGTGAAAAAAGAACAGGGTCTGGGTGGTGAACACAACTCAACAACTCATACGGATGTGCTCATTGTTTGGGTGGGTTTTACTGGGCAGAATCCAATACCTTTTGTAGGATTTTCTGCTCAAAGACATTGGTTTTCCCATACCAGGCCGTAATGTAGCCAGTCAGCACTCTTTCCACCGCACATCTACATCTACAGAGGTTTGCCAAGGTTTTTGATGACATAACAAATCTCTGTAGTCTCCTGAGGAAGGTAGAATCTCAGATGGAGATAAGAGGGTGTACAGGAGTGAGATATATCAGCTAGTTGAATGGTGTCACAGCAACAAACTTGCACAATGTAAGATAAAAAGACCTGATTGTGGACCTCAGGAAGGGTAAGACGAGGGAACTCAAACCAATCCTCATCGAGGAATGAGAAGTGGAGAGAGTGAGCAGTTTCAAGTTCCTGGGTGTCAAGATCTCTGAGGATCTAACCTGGTCCCAACATATCAATGCATCTATTAAGGCAAGAGAACAGATGTACTTCATTAGGAGTTTGAAGAGATTGCTTTGTCACCTAAGCTTTTGAGAACACTCCAAAACTTCTATAGATGTACTGTGGAGAGCATTCTGACAGGCTGCATCACTGTCTGGTGTTCTGGGGCGGGGGTGCCAGGGGTTACTGCACAGGGCCGAAAGAAGCTACAGAAAGTTGTAAAATTAGTTAGCTCCATCTAGGACACTGGCCTCCATAGAATCCAAGACATGTTCAAGGAGTGATGCCTCAGAAAGATGACATCCATTATTAAGGACCCCCATCAAAAATGACATATCCTTTTCTCACTGCTACCATCAGGAAGGAGGTACAGAAGTCTGGAGGCACACACTCAGTGATTCAGGAACAGCTTCTTCCCCTCTGCCATCAGATTCCTAAATGGACATTGAACCCATGAACACGACCTCACTACTTTTTTTAAATTTCAGGGTTTTTTTTGCATTCTTTATTTTAACTTACCTATTTAATGGACATATATATATATTTACTGTAATTTAGTTTTTTCTCTACATCTATTTATCATGCATTTCATTGTACTGCTGCCGTAAAGTTAATGAATTTCACGACATATGCCAGTGATATTAAACCAGATTCTGATTCTGAGTTGTCTACCACAACTGTAATTCGATATCTACCATCAGGCTGATCAACACCTCCACGCATTAACCCACCCTCCAATGAGAGCTCACATCACGTTATATACAATCAGTGTATGTATGTAACAGTTACTTGTACATTATATTTTACATGTCTGCTGTCAGAAACGAGCCACGCTCCCGAATAATGGCTTCAAGACAAATTCAAGGAAACTAAGTTTATTAACAGTTCTGCAGAGCTGGGCCCCTTCAGAGAAGGGAACCCTGAACCTTACAGGGCAGCAGGTTTTATCCTTCTTCCTTACCCCTCCCCTCCCTGACTCGGGAGGTACACAGTGTTTTCCCATTCCATATTTGGAGTTGTTTTTTTACACGTTTCTGTAAAACAATAGTCCATATCTCAGGACTTCAATGATTCCACAAACAGTTAATTTTGTCAAGGCTTCTGCATTCATAATTAGATCACACTTGTTTACAGACTTTAACCCAGACATAATTAAATCACATTTGTCCCTAAACATAATTAAATCACAGTTGTCCCTTGACTTTAAACCGGACCTGTCAGAAACGCACATCTTAATTTTGAATCTTACAATACCACCCTTTTTCTTTTTAAGATGTGCGTTTCAGCTAGCATTTCTCTCACTCCCAGGGGGCCCACTTTCTTCTTTAATAGCATAAGTTTTAGCTCGTTTGTCCCATGATGGGATATCGCTACTGCCTGGAGCTGGAATATACTGCGCCTGATCAGTGTTCGTATACAAGGAATCAAACACGGCAAAAGTAAGAGAATCATTAGACCCCCGCCTGCTACTAGGAGAGCGGTGCGCCACCAACTACCTCCCAGTAGCCCGTCTAGCCAACTCATGTTCCCCAGGGATCTCCAGGTTTGTACTGGCACGTGGGCCAGTTTCCGAATTTTGTCGGATATTTTTAACACGGCCTTTCCACTGTCGTCTATCTTAAGGCAACAGTTTGTAAGATTGAACTTCCCTCATACCCCGCCTTCAGAGGCCAATAGGTAATCCACAGCCAGCCTGTTCTGGTATATTGCTGTTCGCATCTGACTCTGCTGTTTTGCCAACAGCTCCAATGCCAGTGCCGTTTGATTGGTTATCACTCCCACCACTGCCTGCAGTCTAATAATTCGGTTTAACATGTAGACAGGAGTGCGATACCCCCACGACCCATCCTGGGCCCAGGTCGCTGGCCCATAGTATTCAATGATGCAAGCCGGTGGCCACTCATCACCCCACTCGCCCACCTTTATCTCCCGTGTTTCTCTCCTTAATGAATCAAACAGCTTAATTCCCAGCTTCCGGTCACCCTCCTGATGCAGGAGGAAGAACTCCGGTCTTTCCTGGGACAGCTGAGACTTCTCATGGTCCCCCCCTGTCCCATGTATCCTTTATTATAGACTTGGCAATAAGGTTTACTATTCTCCCAACATGTTTCTCTCTTGCTTAGATCATAGCATCGATCATTCACATGCGAGTGGGACACAAATGATCCTGGGAACACCCTCTGCCCCACTCGTACCACGGTTCTGCACTTGTCACATTTCCCTTCAATTTCCCCGACATATAGAATCAAATATATTACAGTCAATAATGTTACAGTCCACATAGAGTTCATTTTTGCTGCCTTTTTAGCCTCACCACCATCGGTTCTTCACCGGGAACACAGGTCCACTCAGTGCGGCTTTCGGGCTTCACCGGTCCTTTTACCCTGGATGCGTGTGTCCACCCTTTTTCTTTTGTCCGTACAGCCGCCTCTGTTGTTAGCAGGACCTGGAAAGGGCCTTCCCACTGTGGCTGTAACTTCTCCAGCTTCCAGGTCCTTACCAGAACCCAATCTCCAGGCACGATCTGATGTAAAGCAAAATCGAGCAGCGGAGTCTGGGCCAAGAGACCCTTTTTCCGCAGTTCTGCAAAGGAACGGGACAGTGCCAGTAAATAGTCCCTTACAAAGATATCACCCCCTTGCAGCGTGGGGTACCCTTCCACCTTATTCCAATACGGGAGTCCGAACAACATCTCATATGGGGATATTCCTATGTCCTTGCGGGGCGCTGTTCGTATTCTTAAAAGGGCAATAGGGAGACACTTAGTCCATGGTAGTTTGGTTTCTAACATCAACTTGGTCAGTTGTGCCTTTAGGGTGCTGTTCATTCGTTCTACTCTTCCCGAACTCTGGGGATGCCACAGGGTATGGTACTTCCATTCGAAATCAAGTGCATCGCAAATTAACTGGTGCGTATCTCCTTCTTGGTACGTGGTAGTGACATTCCCGTTATTCCAGCTATCCTTTCTGGGGTAATGCATCGCTGTCCTTTACTGACCCGGTGTCCCAGATACCTTACTTCCTTTTCTACAAATTGTAACTTTTTCTTTGAGACCCGTAGCCCCTGCTTCCCCAGGAAGTTCAGTAGTCTGATGGTGTCTTCCTGCACCCCTTCCTGTGTTGGCCCGGATAGTAATAGATCGTCCACATACTGTAGCAGTTGGCTCTCTGGAGCACATTGGAATTCTGCTAGTACTTGCTCCAAGACCTGCCCAAATAGGTTAGGTGATTCGGTGAACCCCTGTGGCAGGACCGTCCACCGGAGTTGTCTTTTCCGCCCCGTCGTAGGATTTTCCCATTCGAACGCAAACATGTCACGACTGCTCTCTTCTAGCGGGCAACTCCAGAAGGCATCTTTTAGATCTATTACACTGAACCATTCATGGTCAGGGGAGATCTTACTCATCAGCGTGTAAGGGTTGGGCACTACCGGGTATCGGGTTTGGACTACTGCATTTAGGCCCCGCAGGTCTTGTACCATCAGATACGTCCCATCTGGCTTTCGCACCGGGAGTATTGGGGTATTATACGGTGACATACATTCCTCCAGTAGTCCGTCAGCGATCAGTCCTTCAATCACTGGCTGCAGCCCTTTTCTTCCTTCCATTGAAATAGGGTACTGTTTTCTCCGTACTGGCGAACTGTTAGGTAATAGTGAGATTTGCAAGGGGGGACGTTCAAACCCCCCCGGTTCCCTTCCTGGTACCATACCTCCGGGCTTATTTTCCTATCGTCTTCTTCCCTGAGGGCAAACAGCTGTACCATTATCTTCCCGTTCCTGGGCACAGTCCCGATGCCTAGCCTGACTTGCAGATCCCGCCCGAGCAGGTTGAATCTCGCAGAGGGTAACAAAAGTAGGTCCTGTCCCGTTACCCTATCCTCATGTTCAATTTTCACGTTTTCTATAACAGGTACTTGTATTATTTTGCCTCCAATACCGGATACTCCCATTACCTTTGTTCCGGTTCGGGCGCCGGGAGGTATCTGGATTACGCTAGATCTTTCGGCACCCGAATCTACCATAAAGGTTGTATCTGACCCTTGGGGACCTACTTTTAAATTTACCAGGGGTTCCTGCCGATAATTCATCCCCAAGGGGTGGAACCCCCGACCTCCCTAGTCTTCATCTTCCATCATAGCGTACGAGCGCACTTCCCGTCGGTATCTGGGGCACTCGCGCCTGAAGTGTCCCTCTTCGTTGCAGTGAAAACATCTTAAAGCCTTCCTTAGCCCTCCTCCTTGCTCCTGGCTACTACCTCGATCCAACCATGGTCCCCGTCTCTCTCTCTACTATCTGCGGTTACTTGTCGCACTGTCTGGACCATTATCCTTGCCGTCTTCTGCTTCTCTTCATCCCTTCTTACAAACACTTTCTGTGCCTCCCTAAGTAGTTCACTTAAGGGTTTAGTATTCCAATCTTCTAGTTTTTCCAGTTTTTTTTTTCTGGCCATGCTTTCGATACAAATTCAACACGAATCAGCTGTTGGCCAACCTCCGTCTCAGGGTCTTCGATTTGCGGAGCGGTAGGGGGCATATATGGGGCGGCAGGTGGTCGAGCACCTCCCATGTATTCTTTTTCTGTCCCCCTTCATTTATCGTTTTCAATTTATAACTATTTGTCGTTGGTAACCAGCATAGGGCATAATCACTTTCTTCGGGTTTAACGTTAGGTTTTGAATTCACGTACAGATTAAGGGCTTGTTGTACCCAATCCTCGCTAGACCCGAACTTAGGCCATCACACAGCCGACCCTTGGATCGGCTGGCGGGACCAGAATTCACAGTACTGTATCATTTTTTCTTTGACTTCCCTTTTCGCCTCCCATAATCCCAATTTTCTAACATCCGTCCCAACGGACTATCAGGGGGTACCCCGGGGTATTTTTCATCATTGGCACCTGGATTTCCTTTACCCTTTTCTCTCTTAGACCCCTTATTCCCCATCTCGAGGACTTGCTCGGTTCCAATCCACCCGCAGGCACCCCGTAATTCCACAATTCTCGTGCACTACGTCTCTGCAGGAATTTAATTTGAATGTGACCCACCTAGCTCGGTCACTCCTGTCCAATTCCGGAACCTGTATTCCCGCGATCGCCCAGGAATTCACCTGCAGGCACCCCGCAGTTCCACAATTCTCGTGTACTACGTCTCTACAGGAAGAATCACCTGCAGGAACCCCGCAGTTCCACAATTCTCGTGTACTACGTCTCTACAGGAGAAATCACCTGCAGGAACCCCGCAGTTCCACAATTCTCGTGTACTACGTCTCTACAGGAGAAATCACCTGCAGGAACCCCGCAGTTCCACGATTCTTGTGTACTACGTCTCTACAGGAATTCAATTTCTTACCTGGGTCCTGTGCACAGAAATTACTCGATCGCTCACTGTCTCAACTGCCTCGACAACCCCTCTTTGTTTCCTTGAGTCCGCCGGATATCACTCGCTCAAGCCGCGCGGGGCGACGAGCAAGGAATCAGGGACTGCCGAACTCGGCAGGGTGCACCTTCTCCGATGTCCTTCCTTGCCCCCCTCACGGCTGGAGTGTGGATCCCGGACGAGCGCCCCAAGTTGTCAGAAACGAGCCACGCTCCCAAATAATGGCTTCAAGACAAATTCAAGGAAACAAAGTTTATTAACAGTTCTGCAGAGCTGGGCCCCTTCAGAGAAGGGAACCCTGAAACTTACAGGGCAGCAGGTTTTATCCTTCTTCCTTACCACCCCCCTCCCTGACTCGGGAGGTACACAGTGTTTTCCCATTCCATATTTGGAGTTGTTTTTTTACACGTTTCTGTAAAACAATAGTCCATATCTCAGGACTTCAATGATTCCACAAACAGTTAATTTTGTCAAGGCTTCTGCATTCATAATTAGATCACACTTGTTTACAGACTTTAACCCAGACATAATTAAATCACATTTGTCCCTAAACATAATTAAATCACAGTTGTCCCTTGACTTTAACCCGGACCTGTCAGAAACGCACATCTTAATTTTGAATCTTACATCTGCTTTTATATTTATTGTGTTCTTTATGCTTAATGTGTTTTGATGATGCATTGGATCCGCAGCAACAACTGTTTCATTCTCTTTTACACTCGTGTACTGAAGAATGACAATAAATGATCTTGAATCTTGAATATCCAATGGGGTGACATTTAAATGACATGGAGTCAAATGGGGCAGGAAAGCAATACTGAGACCACTTTGTTTTTGAGAGAAGCATACTCCAATTAGCACACACCTACTTCTCATTACTTATATTTCTCTGTTGACAGATGCTGCCTGAAGATATCAAATGTTTGCAATATTTTTAGTTTTCCACGATTCTGGAAGGTGGGAAGGTTGAATTTTTTGTGTGTGGGATTACATAATGGTCTATAAGAGGATGTTGTAATGTGAACAAAGTCACTGGAGAGACACTGAAGCTAGTGGAGACACAAGTGTTTTATTCAACAAAAATGAGACGCTGTTGGAGGAAGATGTCTCCTGACCTAATATTACATGACATTTTTTTGTATTCTGATGAGCAAAGATAACATCAGGACAGTTCTATAGTTAGAATGTATTTACAATTCTTATTTTGAATTACATATATTTGTCACACACCTCCTTCTTCACACCCACACTGCAGACACCCAAGATGAATGTTAATCAGCATTGTCTGGTTAGCAATTAACTCCAGTGCATAGCTCCAGGAAAACTATTGTTCAGGGCTGTATTTTAAATTTAATCTATAGTTCACATTCAAGTCTGAAGATTGGTTGCTGGTTAAGTAAATATTTGCTATTTACCCTAACTCCAGAATACATCTTAACTGCCCCTCTTCTTGGTTTTTCTGGACAAAAATGAATTTGTTCCAGGAAAGGCTAAACTTTAAGGAGGATCTAATCAAAAAGGGCAGAAAAAATACTGTTCTTAGGACTACCTTCCCCAATTACCTATCACATCCTTATGTGCATCGACATCTACGCAATCATCCCTAATGGCTCCTTACAAGACTCTAAGCAGAGATTGTTCCAGAAATTTGACAGTCTTTCAAAATGCATCTTCATCATTTGTATGCCAGTTGCCTCATCTCCTACTGGCCTACTGCAGTTTTGATCACATTCTTCATCTTTACCCTTTCATTCTCTGATAGCTAAAACTTTCTCTTCCAGGGGCACCAGCCGGATAAATGTATTAGGGTTCGCATGCCCTCTGATCGATGAACAGAAGGGGTTGGGGTGCCCTCTATTTGAATGACTTCAAAGACCTCTCCCCGGTGGCACCCCTTCCAAACTATCCAGTCGATCGCTGGCCAACCACTGAAAGGGCCCAGCTCATTTGTATTCACTGCCCATTCAGGCTGGGGGTGACTGCTTTCAGATGCAATGTGCAATTTCTTCTCTTTCTCAGTCTGCCGTGCCATCAAAGTTGAGAACCTGATAGAACATAGAACAATACAGGCCCTTCAGCCCACAATGCTGTGCCGACCCTCAAACCCTGCCTCCCATATAACCCCCCACCTTAAATTCCTCCATATACCTGTCTAGTAGTCTCTCAAATTTCACTAGTGTATCTGCCTCCACCACTGACTCAGGCAGTACATTCCACACACCAACCACTCTCTGAGTGAAAAACCTTCCTCTGATATCCTCCTTGAACTTCCCTCCCCTTACCTTAAAGCCATGTACTCTTGTACTGAGCAGTGGTGCCCTGGGGAAAAGGCGCTGGCTGTCCACTCTATCTATTCCTCTTAATATGTTGTATACCTCTATCATGTCTCCTCTCATTCTCCTTCTCTTCAGAGAGTAAAGCCCTAGCTCCCTTAGTCTCTGATCATAATGCATACTCTCTAAACCAGGCAGCATCCTGGTAAATTCCTCTGTACCCTTTCCGATGCTTCCACATCCTTCCTATAGTGAGGCAACCAGAACTGGACACAGTACTCCAAGCGTGGCCTAACCAGAGTTTTAAAGAGCTGCATCATTACCCCGCGACTCTTAAACTCTATCCCTCGACTTATGAAAGCTAACACCCCATAAGCTTTCTTAACTACCCTATCTACCTGTGAGGCAACTTTCAGGGATCTGTGGACATGTACCCCCAGATCCCTCTGCTCCTCCACACTTCCAAGTATCCTGCCATTTACTTTGTACTCTGCCTTGGAGTTTGTCCTTCCAAAGTGTACCACCTCACACTTCTCTGGGTTGAACTCCATCGACCACTTCTCAGCCCACTTCTGCATCCTATCAATGTCTCTCTGCAATCTTTGACAATCCTCTACACTATCCACAACACCACCAACCTTTGTGTCATCTGCAAACTTGCCAACCCACCCTTCTACCCCGACATCCAGGTCGTTAATAAAAATCACGAAAAGTAGAGGTCCCAGAACTGATCCTTGTGGGACACCACTAGACACAACCGTCCAATCCGAATGTACTCCCTCCACCACGACCCTCTGCCTTCTGCAGGCAAGCCAATTCTGAATCCACCTGGCCAAACTTTCCTGGATCCCATGTCTTCTGACTTTCTGAATAAGCCTACTGTGTGGAACCTTGTCAAGTGCCTTACTAAAATCCATGTAGATCACATCCACTGCACTACCCTCATCTATATGCCTGGTTGCCTCCTCAAAGAACTCTATCAGGCTTGTTAGGCATGATCTGCCCTTCACAAAGCCATGGTGACTGTCCCTGATCAGACCATGATTCTCTAAATGCTCATAGATCCTATCTCTAAGAATCTTTTCCAACAGTTTTCCCACCGCAGACATAAGGCTCACTGGTCTATAATTACCCGGACTATCCCTACTACCTTTTTTGAACAAGGGGACAACATTCGCCTCTCTCCAATCCTCCGGTACCATTCCCGTGAACAACGAGGACATAAAGATCCTTGCCAGAGGCTCAGCAATCTCTTCCCTCGCCTCGTGGAGCAGCCTGGGGAATATTCCATCAGGCCCCGGGGACTTATTCGTCCTAATGTATTTTAACAACTCCAACACCTCCTCTCCCTTAATATCAACATGCTCCAGGACATCAACCTCACTCATATTGTCCTCACCGTCATCAAGTTCCCTCTCAGTGGTGAATACCAAAGAGAAGTATTCATTGAGGACCTCGTTCACTTCCACAGCCTCCAGGCACATCTTCCCACCTTTATCTTTAATTGGTCCTATCTTCACTCCTGTCAACCTTTTGTTCTTCATATAATTGAAGAATGCCTTGGGGTTTTCCTCTACTCTACATGCCAGTTCCTTCTCATGCCCCCTTCTTGCTCTCTTCAGCCCCTTCTTAAGCTCCTTTCTTGCTACCCTATATTCCTCAAGACTCATCTGATCCTTGCTTCCTAACCTTCACGTATGCTGCCTTCTTCCATCTGACTAGATTCTCCACTTCACTTGTAACCCATGGTTCCTTCACCCTACCATTCTTTATCTTCCTCACCGGGACAAATTTATCCCTAACATCCTGCAAGAGATCCTTAAACATCGACCACATGTCCATAGTACATTTCCCTGCAAAAGCATCATCCCAATTCACACTCGCAAGTTCTAGCCTTATAGCCTCATAATTTGCCCTTCCTCAATTAAAAATGTTCCTGTCCTCTTCTGTTCCATGATAATGTTAAAGGCCAGGGAGCGGTGGTCACTGTCTTCCAGATGCTTACCCACTGAGAGATCTGTGACCTGACCTGGTTCATCACCAAATTCTAGATCTAATATGGCATTCCCCCTAGTCGGCCTACTGTGATAGGAATCCGTCCTGGACGCACTTAACAAACTCTGCCCCGACTAAACCATTGGAACTACCGTAGATGTCGGATTATAAGCCACTACTTTTTTCCCACATTTTGAACAGCTTTGAACACTGCGGCCTTTACTACGGTGCGGCTAATGCATGATTTTTTTTCATGCCGCCAAAAACATTTTGCCTCGTAACAGTAGACCAATAAAATTGATGAGTAGTTCACAGAGGTCCAATGAAATTGTACGATAAATCAAGCGCACTTTCACAATTATTGTAAATCAGTCATTTGTACTCACCCTCATCAACATGGAAAACACTCGAAGAAAAGCATTGTGCTGCCTTTATGGCAGTTATTTAGTTTATAATATTTTCGCTTAGTAATTCATTTTCTAGTTAAAGTTAGAAGTGTTTTAACTATATTTGTTTTCTGTACTACATCCCGGGATGCTATGACATCACACCCGGTTTCGCCGCGTCTTGTGGGAAATACCGGTTTGCGATAAACGGGAAGGTGGGGGCGAGCGGCATTAGATCTGAGCGAACGCTGCTTTTAAGTTAAAGGCGATCAATAACTTTTCCTGGTAGGCTGCAGTATATATATTTTTTACCAGTCATTAGGAGATATTGGAATGTTGTTCAGTAAAAAAGTATACGCAACGTAATTTGTGTTACTGATACATATGTATATTTAAAAGTAGCCGCGTTACAGGCACGGTTTGAAAAAAAGCATTTGCAATATGTATTTGTTTATGTTACCATATGGATTTAATTAAAAGTTAAAAAATCCTCACGTGTAATATCTTTCTGTGTAAATATCTCATATTACAACGTGGGACACCTGCGGCCTAAAATCCGGTGCGGCTTGTACAAGTACAAAATTGATTTTCTTTCTAAAATTAGAGCCAGCGGCTTTTAATCAGGTGCGCTCTGTAGTGCGAAATCTACAGTAATCAGGTGCCAATCAATATTAGGGAAGTTAAAGTCACCCATGATAACAACCCTGTTATTTTTGCACCTTTCCAAAATCTGCCTCCCAATCTGTTCCTCGGTATCTCTGCTGCTACCAGGGAGCTTATAGAATACCCCCAGTAGAGTAACTGCTCCCTTCCTGTTCCTGACTTCCACCCATACTGACTCAAAAGAGGATCTTGCTACGTTACCCACCATTTCTGCAGCTGTAATAGTATCCCTGACCAGTAATGCCACCCCTCCTCCTCTTTCCCCCTCTCTATCCCTTTTAAAGCACTGAAATCCAGGAATATTGAGAATCCATTCCTGCCCTGGTGCCAGCCAAGTCTCTGTAATGGCCACTACATCATAATTCCATGTATGTATCCAAGCTCTCAGTTCATCACCTTTGTTCCTGATGCGTCTTGCGTTGAAGTACACGCACTTTAGCCCTTCTACCTTACTACCCTTACACCCTTTATTCTGTTTATCTTTCCTCAAAGCCTCTTTATATGTTAGATCTGGCTTTACTCCATGCACTATACTTGCAGCTCTCACATGACCTTTATCCTCCTCCACTCTAGTTCCCCTCCCCCTGCAAATCTAGTTTAAACCCCTCGGAGCAGCACTAGTAAACCTTCCCGCAAGGATGTTAGTCCCCCTCCAGTTCAGGTGCAACCCGTCCCGTCAGAAGCCCTCCCTCCTGCACCCACTCCTTAGTCACATATTTAGCTGCATTATCTTCCTATTTCTAGCCTCACCAGCACGTGGCACGGGTAGCAATCCTGAAATTGCAACCCTGGAGGTCCTGTTCTTCAACTCTGCACCTAACTCCCTAAATTCTCTTTGCAGGACCTCCTCACTCTTCCTACCCACGTCATTGGTCCCTACATGGACTACGACATTTGGCTGCTCACCCTCCCTCTTGAGAATACTGAAAACTCTATCCGAGATATCGCGGACCCTGGCACCAGGGAGGCAACTGACCATCCGGGATTCTCAATCTCTCCCACAGAACCTCCTATCTGTCCCCCTAACTATCGAATCCCTTATCACTACTGCTCTCCTCTTTTCCCTCTTTCCCTTCTGAGCTGAGGGTCCAGTCTCGGTGCCAGAGACGCAACCACTGCAACTTGTCCCTGGTAGGTCATCCCCACCAACAGTATCCAAAACAGTATACTTATTGTTGATGAGAATGGCCACAGGGGTGCTCTGCTCATTCTGTCTATTCCCCTTCCCTCCCCTGACAGTCACCCAGCTACCTGTCTCCTGATTTTTAGGGATGATCTCCCTGTAACTCCTGTCTATTTCTGCCTCTGCCACCCGAATGATCCAAAGTTCATCCAGCTCCATTTCCCTAAAACGGTTTGTCAGGAGCTGCAGCTGGATGCACCTTTTGTAGGTGTAGTCATCAGAGACACCAGTGCTCGCCCTGACTTCCCACATACTGCAAACGGAGCACTCAACTGCCCTAACTGCTGCCTCCATTACCTACTCCTAAATTAATTAAATTAATGAAAGGAACTTACTCGGCCTTACCTCACTGGGAGCAAGCTCGTCCTCAGCCTCTGCTCGCCGAAGCCTCTCGAGCCAAAGCCTTCCTTCTGTTACGTATTCAGGCAACAATAAATATATGTGAGTTAGGCAAGGGTTTTTATAACAAATAACACGTTTATTAAACACTGAAAACAAACCCCCCCAAAAGTAAACAAACACTAACGTAACCGGAAATCAGCTGCTGTGCGGCAGCTTCACAGTTCTTAAAGCGATGCAGCAGAAACAGTTCTTAAAGCGATGTTGAAAAAAAAACAGTTCTTTAAAGCGATATGCCGAAAGATCAAAATGTTCACAGTCCATTTAAAAGGAGAGACTTTTTAAGGCGATTTAAAATTCTCTTCCACGTCGTTGTCCTTCGATCCCCGGCGTCGAATTCTTCCCACGTAGAATTTTATGAAACGTAATGGTTTAAAAGCACTGACCTCTTCTTCCACACTATTCTCAATCTCCTGCTTTCCCGCAGAGATTATCACGAGAACAGTCAACGAAATCCTTCCGAATGAGGATCACACAAGGTCGAACCCAATCCACCGTCGAAATTCGATTCTCCTCGATCTTTAACTTCCTAAACTTTTATCTTCACTCTCCACTAGCAGTATTGTAAGAAACTGCTGGCAATGACCTTTTAAACTTTAGGCATTAGATAAAACTTCATCTTTTAACTAAACTGCGTCATCACATTAAATCACGCAGTGGCATGAAGTCAACTTGGCAAATCCAGCCACGAACTGCCCCACCTGACAGGGTGGGGTCTTCCTTTTATACCCTGTAAAAAAAAACCTGTCACATGACCTCTACTGGCGGGAAAATGACTTCACTCCACCATCACAAGACCATTACCTCAAGTCCAGTATAACTTCAACCCTAGTCACGTGACAAGGGTACCACTGTCACGTGTCACGGGTACGTAACACCTCCCTCCAAAAAAACATTTTTGGTCTGACAAGAACAAAAATTTTAACAATTACTTACAAGAAAAACAAATGTATAAATTTTATAACATACACAATATACAATACCATCACATAACAGCTTACAACTCACAATACAGTAGGAGTGTTACAATCAGAAAAATAACCCCTCCAAAAAAAAATTACATTGTACATTCAACATCGAGATAGACAATCAGCAACCACATTATCTTTACCTTTAACATGAGTTATCACAATATTGTACTCTTGCAACATCAAACTCCAATTTAATAATCTTCTGTTTTTGTTTTTCATCTTACTCAGAAAAACTAACGGATTATGATCAGTGTAAACAGTAAGTGGTTTTTGAGTTGTACCAACATATACCTCAAAATATTCTAAAGCTAAAACAAGAGATAACAATTCTTTCTCTATTGTCGAATAATTTCTTTGATGCATATTAAATTTCTTAGAAAAGTAAGCTACTGGATGATCAACCTCATCACCCTCATTCCTTTGCATCAATACTGCTCCCGCAGCCTCATCACTAGCATCTACAGCTAATGAAAAAGGTTTTTCAAAGTCAGGTGCCTTAAGCACAGGTTGTTGACATATCATTGTTTTCAATTTTTCAAATGCTTCTTGACAAGGCACTGTCCACACAAACCTCACATTCTTCTGCAAAAGGTTAGTTAATGGAAGGGCAACATTAGCAAAATTCTTACAAAATTTCCGATAATATCCTACCATTCCCAAAAATCTTCTGAGAGTTTTTTTCCCCGTCGGAGTGGGAATCTCTAAAATTGCCTGAACTTTTGCCTGAACAGGAGCTACCTTACCTTGACCCACAACATAACCAAGGTAAGTCACAGTGGCATGTCCAAATTCACTCTTAGCTAAATTAATAGTTAAGTTAGCTTTTGAAAGCCTTTCAAACAATTTCTCTACCGCAATAATGTGTGCTTCCCAAGTATCATTTCCTGTCACTAAATCATCAATATAAGCATCAGTATCTTTCAATCCCTGAATCACAGAGTTAATCATCCTCTGGAAAGTACCTGGGGCATTCTTCATCCCAAATGGAAGAACATTATACTCATATAACCCAGATGGAGTTACAAATGCAGAAATCTCTCTACCTCTGTGCGTTAATGGAACACACCAATACCCTTTCAATAAATCAATCTTTGTAAGGAACTTTGCTTTTCCAACTTTATCTACACAATCATCTACTCTAGGAATTGGATATGTATCTGTTTTCGTTACAGCATTCACCTTCCTATAGTCCGTACAAAACCTAATACTACCATCTGGTTTTGGCACCATAACACATGGCGAACTCCAATTCGAGTTAGAATGTCTAATAATATCATTCTCTAACATGTATTCAATTTCTTTCTCAGCAAGTTCACACTTTTTCATGTTCATCCTATATGGATGTTGTTTGATAGGTTTGGCATCTCCAACATCTACATCATGTGAAGCTATAGTAGTCTTTCTCGGAACATCTGGAAACAAATCCTTATATTTAAAAATCAATTCTTTCATCTGTTGTTTCTGCTCTAGCTGTAAATGTGCTAATTTCTCATCCATATTTTCCAGAATGGTTGAATTTGGTAACCTAACAGAAACAATGTTGGATTTAGAATGAAAGTCAGATGAATCATCTATCATGTTCCCAGTTACATCAAACTCATTCTCACTAACCACAACAGTCACAGTATCAGATTGTTTCCCAAAATATGGTTTTATCATATTTATATGGTAAAGTTGTGTTGACCTTCTACGATCTGGAGTTTTTAATTACGTAATCCACATCATTGATTTTAGACACAATTTCATAAGGACCATGAAATCTAGCTTGTAAAGGATTTGTCTGCACTGGGAAAAGAACCAACACCTTATCTCCAGGCTTAAACATCCTCATCCTAGCTTCTTTATCATACCAAGTTTTCATTTTCTCCTGAACCAACTTTAAATTTTCCTTGGCTAAGCTACAAGCTTTATGTAACCTGTCCTTAAATTTCAAAACATAGTCCAACAAATTAGTGTGCACTTCCTTACTAATCCACTGTTCTTTCAATAAAGCTAAAGGTCCTCTAACTCTATGCCCAAACACAAGTTCAAATGGACTAAAACCTAAAGATTCCTGTACCGATTCCCTTACTGCAAATAAAAGTAAGTTTATACCCTCATCCCAGTCACTTTCATTTTCCACACAATATGTCCTAATCATATTCTTGAGAGTAGAATGAAACCTCTCCAAGGCACCTTGCGATTCTGGATGGTATGCAGACGAAGTGATTTGCTTAGCTCCCAATTTATAAACTATCTGTTGAAACAATCCAGACATAAAATTACTGCCTTGATCAGTTTGTATTTCCTTAGGCAATCCAAAATAAGTAAAGAATTTTATAAGAGCCTTTGTCACAGTTTTAGCTTTTATATTCCTAAGTGGTACTGCCTCTGGAAACCTAGACGAAGTACACATGATAGTCAACAAATACTGATAAACCAGTTTTTGTCTTTGGTAATGGACCAACACAATCTACAATAACTTTAGAAAACGGTTCACCGAATGCTGGAATAGGTTGTAATGGAGCTACTGGTGTAACCTGATTTGGTTTACCCACAATTTGACAAGTATGGCACATTTTACAAAACATCGCCACATCTTTTCTTAGACCAGGCCAGTAAAAATGTTTTAAAATTTTGTCCACAGTTTTCCTTACCCCTTGATGTCCACCTAAAGGCACACTATGAGCTAAAGTCAAAATCTCATTCCGATAAACTTTAGGAACAACTACCTGGTAAACAACATTCCATTCCTCACTTGCAGGAATTGTAGGCGACCTCCACTTCCTCATCAACACTCCTTTTTCCAAGTAATTTCCTACTGACACCTTCTCAATTTCACTACCTAGTAAAGCTTGTTCCCTTAATTTTATAATCTCAGGATCTCTATTCTGCTCTGCTATCATCTCCTTCCGAGACAGAGATAAATCTTCATAGTCAGACTTACTCCCAGAATCTTGTTCAAACAACGAAGGTAAGAAAGTCTCTGACACATCCTCAAAACTCGAATCCGGAGTTGAACAGTCATGAGTAACAACCTCATTCTGCACATCAATCTTTTTAGCCATAGCTCTAGTCACAACACAGGAAGAATCTGTGTTAGAATTCATCTCTGGTTCCTCTGACTCCATTGTCAAATGCACTTCAGGAAAAACTTGTCCACCTGCCAAGTCATTACCTAACAATAAAGAAATACCCTTCACAGGTAAGCTATGCTGTAATCCTACTTTAACAAATCCTGTAACTAACCCTGATTTTAAATTTACTTTATGTAAATGTACAGGCATAAAATCACTCCCAACACCTCTTATGTAATTTACCTCACCAGTATCACTCTCTTCATTAAACTTCAATACACTGTCCAACATCAGTGATTGAGAAGCTCCAGTATCCCTAAGGATTTTTATCGGCACCAGAGTAGATCCTTCTTTCAAGGATACAAACCCTTCAGTTATAAAATGATCATATCCCTTTCTAACTTGGTCAGACTCTAACAAATCCTCATTTGTGTTTACCAAACCCTGTAATTTTACAGGTGCTTCAGTATGTTGCACACAAGCATCTGGAACTGCTTCCTTCTCTTTCTTCTTCAATCTGAAACAGTTAGCTATTACATGGCCAGGCTTCTTACAATAGTTACAAATAAGACCAAACTGTCTTTCCTTCACAGGTTTTCCTTCCTCCTTACCTTTCTCATTAACCTCTGATTTAATTTCTGATTTACCTTGAGTCTCCATATTATTTTTCCTCTTAAAAATTCTACCCTGAGGAAATTTATTCTTATGGATCAAAACATACTCATCAGCTAATCTAGCACAGTCCTGCAATTTATCAGTATCCCTCTCATTTAAGTAGGTCCTTACTTCAACAGGAATACTTCTTTTAAACTCCTCCATTAAAATCAGCTCTCTCAATGTATCATAGTCCTCATTTACATTTTTAGAAGAAACCCATCTCTCAAAACACACAGCTTTATCATAGGCAAATTCCACATAAGTCTTTTCTACAGACTTTTTCAAACTCCTGAATCTTTCTCTATATGCTTCTGGGACTAATTCGTACGCTTTGAGAATATGCATCTTCACAATATCATAATCAAGTGCTTGCGCAGCAGTTAAAGCTGTGTAAACTTGTTGTGCTTTGCCTTTAATTACACTCTGTAACAACACTGACCATTTATCTCTCGGCCACTCTGACATCCGAGCAATAGTTTCAAAATGTTGAAAATATCTTTCCACTTCTGTTTCACTAAATGGTGGGACCAATTTAATTTCTTGACTAGCAACAAACGGCTTTTTAGAACCAGCAGACTGATTCCCAGACCTTAATTCCTCCATTGCATAATCAAACTCCCACTTTTTCTGTTCAGCTTCCAATTTACAACGCTCCAATTCTGCTTTACTTTGATCCAACTTCATTTGTTCAATTTGCAACTGCATCTCCATATTACTTATTGGAAACGATTCTAAAATCGATTCATCAAAATCACCCGAAGCCACAAAGTGTGATGCGATTTTTCTCTGTATAACAGCTTTTGATGTAGTCGTCAAAATACCTTTAAGTTGCAATCTACTAGCTATCTCAGTCACCTCAGTTTTTTTCGCCTTCGCTAACAAATCCGCGTCTGGCGAATCCAGAAACTCATCAATATTCATCGTTGCCGAATACCACTCACAAGCCAATCAAACAAAAGAATCGAGTATTCCCCGTTTCCAAAACACCGATTCAAAAGTTAACAAGCATTTAAACTCAAACGATCCAATCCAGACGCAGTCCCCATATTTATGTTACGTATTCAGGCAACAATAAATATATGTGAGTTAGGCAAGGGTTTTTATAACAAATAACACGTTTATTAAACACTGAAAACAAACCCCCCAAAAGTAAACAAACACTAACGTAACCGGAAATCAGCTGCTGTGCGGCAGCTTCACAGTTCTTAAAGCGATGCAGCAAAAACAGTTCTTAAAGCGATGTTGAAAAAAAAAAGTTCTTTAAAGCGGTATGCTGAAAGATCAAAATGCTCACAGTCCATTTAAAAGGAGAGACTTTTTAAGGCGATTTAAAATTCTCTTCCACGTCATTGTCCTTCGATCCCCGGCGTCGAACTCTTCCCATGTAGAACTTTATGAAGCGTAACGGTTTAAAAGCACTGACCTCTTCTTCCACACTATTCTCAATCTCCTGCTTTCCCGCAGAGATTAACACGAGAACAGTCAACGAAATCCTTCCGAATGAGGATCACACAAGGTCGAACCCAATCCACCGTCGAAATTCGATTCTCCTCGATCTTTAACTTCCTAAACTTTTATCTTCACTCTCCACTAGCAGTATTGTAAGAAACTGCTGGCAATGACCTTTTAAACTTTAGGCATTAGATAAAACTTCATCTTTTAACTAAATTGCGTCATCACATTAAATCACGCAGTGGCATGAAGTCAACTTGGCAAATCCAGCCACAAACTGCCCCACCTGACAGGGTGGGGTCTTCCTTTTATACCCTGTAAAAAAAAACCTGTCACATGACCTCTACTGGCGGGAAAATGACGTCACTCCACCATCACAAGACCATTACCTCAAGTCCAGTATAACTTCAACCCCAGTCACGTGTCACGGGTACGTAACACTTCTCTGTCACCCACTACTCCATCGCCTGCTCTGTTAATCTGCTCACTTTTTAAACTCTCCTGCTGTCTCAGAGGCCGACCTTCACATGCTTGTGCAGTCGTGCCCCGTTCAAACTGCTAAAGAAATGTCCCTGCTGTAACTTGGATCCATTCCCATCTATTTTCCCCCAGTATCTTTTCTATTCTATGCTATACAACTAATTATCTACCTTCAGCAAACAACCTTCATTACACAGTACCATTAACATTGCACTTTAACATGCTAGTCACGGCTTTCTGTCATGCACTCTCGGTGTCCTCTGCCTTTGCGTTTGCTGTGGGTCTGCTTCTATCAACTGTGGTCAGGTCTGGTGCAGCTGGCTGGTGTTCATCACTTAGGTTTTCTGTAATTACACTGTTACTGGGTACACTCTGTCATGTGGGCTGAGTCCAGTGACTGCAATGCCGGATTTGTACACCAACACAGGCGTCATTCTTCAAGAGCACCACCTGGGAGTGAAACCTGTCTTTTCAGCCAACTCCCTTACCATGACTTGGTCACTTGGCCATGGGAGGACTATCTTCTCTCTCCCCCTAGCTTTCTCCGATCCGCAATATATCGCTGCTGCTTTGCTAGACCCCTCAATGTGGTCCTTCACATCTCCCTGTAATCTTACTAACTTGGCATTTGTAGTTTCTGTTGCATCTTGTTCTTCCGCTGCCCTGCTCACACTGAGTCTGCCCTCTCGTTCCCTTTCTGGCGAGCCTTTACGGTGATCACCTCAGGCAGCTGCACTATTTCTAACCACTCCTGACTGCTTGGCCTCTCTCCTTGGGACGCCCTGGCATGATTCCCACACATCGCTGTCTCTCTTCTCTGTTTGGGGCTGCTGTCTTTCTGTGGGCCATGTTAGCTGCTTTGAGGGTCATACACGTTCACTGTCCCTGTCTTGTCCATGTTATTTCTCCTTTCCCTGAGTCTATGATAGCACCTGCCTTATCCCCAGGATAGTACCTTCATTGTTTGTGCACACCCAAAAATCTACAGGAATCTGCAATCCCTCAACCTCAAGTACCTAAGGCTGACCTCACCACCCTCATTGTTTCACCTCCTGTAACTCGCCTCTCCACTCGTGGGCAAGTTACCGATACCGACGACCCCGTGTCCACTAACATTTCACATTGCTGCTCCCCAATAAACCTCTTGTGTACATCTGTGGATGACCACCATTGGCCATAGAGGCTGCCATCAGCGTTTGCCTGCCCTCACTAGCTCTATAATATAGTCAACAGTTAAATCAGAAAGAGAGGGTACAGCTGTGGATTCCACCTGCTTTGGTGAGTGATTTTCACATCTCTCTTTTCAGGACACTACCTCCAACCATGGTCCGAGAAGTCGCAGCTGTAAAAATCATCTCCTTTACCTTTCCACGTCTATTCCAGCAGTTCCTTGCTACGTGCCCTAGTTGCTGGCACTCAAAGCAAGTTCTCTGTGAGAACACAGCAGCTACATTCACTACAGCCACTTTACAACTTCCCCTCCCCCTCCTCTGGTCTATCTCACCGGCCCATGATACTATCACGGATTCAGATTTCTGAATGGACAATGCTTTTTTTTGCTCTCTTAATCTTTTAAATAAAATATATACTGCATATAATTATATATATTTCTTATCGTAATTTATTGTTTTTATATTATGCATCGTGCTACACTGCTACTGCAAAACAACAAATTTCATGACATGATAGTGATTCTGACCTGGTTCTGATTGAACACTGAGAGATTCAGAAAGGCCATTTACAAACGCTGGAATATTTCCCAAAATTACTCAGAATTTCTCGTTAAAAATTTTGTTCTTTTAACAAAGATACTAGAATGTTAGTGATGTAAATTGTCATTATTGCAGAGGAGGAGGTGTGTTTAGAAACATAGAAAACACATATCACAATACAGGCCCTTCGGCCCACAAAGCTGTGCTGAACCTTAGAACTACCTAGGGTTACCCATAGCCCTCTATTTTTCTAAGCTCCATGTAGCTATCCAGCGTCTCTTAAAAGACCCTATCGTATCTGCCTCCACCACCGTTGCTGGCAGCCCATTCAAATTGATGCTCCTGGGCACACAGTTGTCTTTACGAAAATCTACTTTTCTTCAGCAGAATGCAGCTCATAAGAATTGTCAAGATTAAAAATTCAAGATTGCTTATTGTAATTCATCAGTACACAACTGTAAAGGAGAACAAAGTGATTGTTACTCTGGATCCAATGTTGCATAAAAACACAATAAATATAAATATAAAAGTAATCCTATAAAACACAATGTACGAGTAAGTGCTGAGTGTGTCTATATACATAAGATTAGCTTTTATAGATAGACATAGTGATACTAGGTGTAGGAGTATCTGAAATACAAAGTGACAGAAAATGATAAAGTGACTCAGCACTATAACAGTAATGTAATGGAAATGAGAAAAAAAAATCACTATCAAATAAGAGGCAAAATTTAAAAAAAATGAATACACTTTTATTAATCAATTTTGCACCACTATCTTCAATGTACAAGCATCGGCTCATAAATTAGGACAATTTTCTTACTTGATGTCCTGTCAACATTGAGGGGCAAGTGCAGGTTTAATTCTGACATATGTACTCTGGCCAGAGTTTACTGCACAACGATTAACCTTTGAGTAGTTTACACCCAGCAATGGGTTTACAAGCAGTTTGTTAGATCTCCTAACCCAATCACCACCTAGCTACCCCTCACTATTACAATGACATGTGAGGAAATCTAGTCAGAACAGGGCTGAACTCAGGAGTGATGTCTCAATGAGGGAATAACCATCAACGTGCACTGTCCGTACAAAAAACTCCCCAACGACAGGGCAAAATATGCTTGGAAATCTAAGGGTTAATTCCATTGCTAACCTGACATTAAAACTTGTGTCTGGAGCAAAGGAATATAAATGAACTGATGTCTGAAAGCAGAAGTTATTTCTAAATAATGTTATTCACCATCTAATCCATTCTACTCAGAATGGACAGACTGGGTAAAGGAGCTCGACAATGGTGAGTTCTCCTGATAACACAACAGCAAACTCTCCCTGTAAGCAAGGGGCTCAGGGGGTTACAGGTGAACATTTAAGCATAATCGTAGTGGCTGCCATGATACAAACAAAAAGAGATTCCATACATGCTGGAAATCCAGAGCAACACACACAAAATGCTGGAGGGAATTAGCAGGTCTGGCAGCATCAATGGAGCGGAATAAAGAGTCAGCATTTTGGGCCGAGAGGTTCTGAAGAAGGGTCGTTTATTCCTCTCTATAGATGCTGCATGAACTGCTGAGTTTCTCCAGCAATTTGTGCCTGCCATGTCAACTGTTCAACAAAATCCATGACTGTTGGTATGCCACTGGATCAATTTCATTTAAATCCGAGTGTTTTGGATCATTCCATCAAGATCCAAATCCGCCCACCAGTATTCTAAAGGCTTTTGGGCCTAGTTCTTCTCCCTGCTCCCCAACATTTGTGCTGATTGGAGTGACACAATGACCCAAACAGTGAGAGGGAAAGGCACCTCCCCTCCAGCTTCTGTCTTGATGCAGTCTAGTCATCCAACTCCAGGCCGAATTCACCATACAGATCCTTGATGGTGACCCCTCTGACTATAGCTGGAGCAAAGACAACAAAGGGAAATTATTACAGGAGCTGGCTCAGTAAGGCAGAGACAGCAGCAGTGATAACCCTGGAAGCTGTGATTTACAGTATGTGAAGCTATACCATGCAAACAATTACTTCAACAGGAACGCACTGGTTTTGAAAACAGAGTTTGCTATGTATTTCTGTATGCATGAACAAAGCCATCTTCGTTTTTGCGGTAACTAACTCCAGTTCATGTAGAGACCAAAATAAAACATCTACTTGATTAATGCAATATCTTTAATATCTCCAGCCATTTTACAGAAGGGCTACCAGGCATGCATGTGCATATTTCTCTTTTGCAATTTAATCACTCATGGCTTTCATTGGCCTTTGGACAATAGAGAACAAGACAGACCCTTACTGATTTTCTTAAGAATGAGAGGGGATTTTAGAAAATAGTATAGCATAAGAAGGGGCTCTTTAACTCAAGCTGTCTGTGCAGAACACAATGCCAAATTAAATTTAATCTTTTCTGCCTGTACATAATTCATACTATGGAAAGTGGAAAGCGGCCAGTGAGTGAGTGGGTCAGTGAAGGAGTGGAGATTTAAGGCTTTGACTCGAGAGATTCTGGCAGTTTTGGCAGTTGGACTGTGCAATCAAGTCAATCAAGATTTGAATAGCTCAGCAGAAAGCCGTTGATTAGATAATCAAGATTTGAATAGCTCAGACTCAGCAGAAAGCAGCTGATTGGGCAATCGAGGTCAGGTGACCAAGCAGTTTGAAAAGCTCAAACAAATAAATAGAGGGGTAGCTCAAGCAAAGCAGCCTGTGGAAAGCAGCCAGTGAAGGAGTGGAGATTTGAGGCTTTGACGAGAAGAGGCGGAGGACGAGCTTGTTCCCAGTTAGTCTTTACAATGCCTCCTGAGATGGTGATGTGCCTCTCCTGTGAGATGTGGCAGTCTTGGGGGAATTCCCCTCTCCCGCAGTCACATCTGCCTGAAGTGCATGCGGCTGGGCGATCTGGAAGACCGTGTGAGGAATCTGGAGCAGCAGCTGGATGACCTTCGATTCATAAGGGAGAATGAGGCAGCCATAGATGAGAGCTACAGGGAGGTAGTCACACCTAGGCTGCCGGAAGCAGGTCGTTGGGTGACAGTCAGAGGGGGGAAAGCGAAGGATAGTAGACATGTAGTGCAGAGCACCCCTATAGCCATTCCTGTGAATAATAAGTTTACTGTCCTGGATACTGTTGGTGGGGATGACTGACCAGGTGTGAGTCACAGTGGCAGGGCCTCTGGCACTGAGTCTGACCCTGTGGTGCGGAAGGATGGGACGGAGAAGAGGAGAGCTGTTGTCATTGGGGACTCTATAGTCAGGGGAGCAGACAGGAGATTTTGTGGACGTGAGAAGGACACCTGCATGGTTTGTTGCCTCCCGGGAGGCACCAAACATGTCTCTGACCGGGTGCATGACATCCTGGTACGAGAGGGAAAGCTACCAGAAGTCGTGATACATGTTGGTACCAACGATGTAGGCAGGAAGAGGGATGAGGTCCTGAAGTGTGAGTTTCGGGAACTAGGCAGAAGGCTGAAGAACAGGACCTCGAGGGTGGCGTTCTCAGGATTGTTGCCAGTACTACATGATAGTGATGGTAAGAATTGGAGGAAATGGCAGTTGAATGCGTGACTGAGGAGTTGGTGCAGGGGGCAGGGTTTTAGATTTTTGGACCATTGGGATCTCTTCTGGGGAAGGTGGGACCTGTACAGATTGGATGGGTTGCACCTGAACTCGAGGGGGAGCAATATCCTTGCTGGTAGGTTTGCTAGCATGGTTCGGGAGGGTTTAAACTAAGTTGCGAGGGGGATGGGACCCGGTGTGATACAGCTGTGAAAGAAGTGCATGGAGTAAAGCCAGATCTAACATATAGAGAGGCTTTGAGGAAAGAGCAGCAGAATAAAGGGTGTAAAGGTAGTAAGGTAGAAGGGCTAAAGTGTGTGTACTTCAAGGCAAGAAGCATCAGGAACAAAGGTGAAGAACTGAGAGCTTGGATACATACATGGAATTATGATGTAGTGGCCATTACTGAGACTTGGCTGGCACCAGGGCAGGAATGGATTCTCAATATTCCTGGATTTCAGTGCTTTAAAAGGGATGGGGGGGGGGGGGAGAGGAAGGAGGGGTGGCATTACTGGTCAGGGATACTATTACAGCTACAGAAAGGGTGAGTAATGTAGCAGGATCCTCTTTTGAGTCAGTATGGGTGGAAGTCAGGAACAGGAAGGGAGCAGTTACTCTATTAGGAGTATTCCATAGACCCCCTGGAAGCAGCAGAGATAGTGAGGAGCAGATTGGGAGGCAGATTTTGGAAAGGTGCAAAAATAACAGGGTTGTTATCATGGGTGACTTTAACTTCCCTAATATTGATTGGCACCTGATTAGTTCCAATGGTTTAGTCGGGGCAGAGTTTGTTAAGTGTGTCCAGGACGGATTCCTGTCAAGTATGTTGACAGGCCGACTGGGGGAATGCCATACTAGATCTAGTATTGGGTAATGAACTGGGTCAGGTCACAGATCTCTCAGTCGGTGAGCATCTGGGGGAAAGTGACCACCGCTCCCTGGCCTTTAGTATTATCATGGAAAAGGATAGAATCAGAGAGAACAGGAAAATTTTTAATTGGGGAAGGGCAAACTGAGACTATAAGGCTAGAACTTGCAGGTGTGAACTGGGATGATGTTTTTACAGGGAAATATACTACGGACATGTGGTCGTTGTTTAAGGATCTCTTGCAGGATGTTAGGGATAAATTTGTCCTGGTGAGGAAGATAAAGAATGGTAGGGTGAAGGAACCATGGGTGACAAGTGAGGTGGAAAATCTAGTCAGGTGGAAGAAGGCAGCATACATGAGGTTTAGGAAGCAAGGATCAGATGGGTCTATTGAGGAATATAGGGTAGCAAGAAAGGAGCTTAAGAAGGGGCTGAGAAGAGCAAGAAGGGGGCATGAGAAGGCCTTGGCAAGTAGGGTAAAGGAAAACCCCAAGGCGTTCTTCAGTTATGTGAAGAACAAAAGGATGACAGGAGTGAAGGTAGGACCGATTAGAGATAAAGATGGGAAGATGTGCCTGGAGGCTGTGGAAGTGAACGAGGTCCTCAATGAATACTTCTCTTTGGTATTCACCAATGAGAGGGAACTAGATGACGATGAGGACAATGAGTGAGGTTGATGTTCTGGAGCATGTTGATATTAAGGGAGAGGAGGTGTTGGAGTTGTTAAAATACATTAGGACGGATAAGTCCCCGGGGTCTGACGGAATATTCCCCAGGCTGCTCCACAAGGCGAGGGAAGAGATTGCTGAACCTCTGGCAAGGAACTTTATGTCCTCGTTGTCCATGGGAATGGTACCAGAGGATTGGAGTGAGGCGAATGTTGTCCCCTTGTTGAAAAAAGTTAGTAGTGATAGTCCGGGTAATTACAGACCAGCGAGCCTTGCGTCTGTAGTGGGAAAGCTGTTGGAAAAGATTCTTAGAGATAGGATCTATGGGCATTTAGAGAATCATGGTCTGATCAGCGACAATCAGCATGGCTTTGTGAAGGGCAGATCGTGTCTAACAAGCCTGATAGGTTTGTCAGGTTGGAGGCCGGTGACTAGTGGTGTGCCTCAGGGATCTGTACTGGGTCCAATGTTGTTTGTCATATACATTAATGATCTGGATGATGGGGTGGTAAATTGGATTAGTAAGTATGCAGATGATACTAAGGTAGGTGGCGTTGTGGATAATGAAGTAGGTTTTCAAAGCTTGCAGAGAGATTTAGGCCAGTTAGAAGAGTGGGCTGAACGATGGCAGATGGAGTTTAATGCTGATAAATGTGAAGTGCTACATTTTGGTAGGAATAATCCAAATAGGACATACATGGTAAATGGTAGGGCATTGAAGAATGCAGTAGAACAGAGTGATCTCGGATTAATGGTGCATAGTTCCCTGAAGGTGGAATCTCATGTGGATAGGGTGGTGAAGAAAGCTTTTGGTATGCTGGCCTTTATAAATCAGTGCATTGATTATAGGAGTTGGGATGTAATGTTAAAATTGTACAAGGCATTGTTAAGGCCAAATTTGGAGTATTGTGTACAGTTCTGGTCACCAAATTATAGGAAAGATGTCAACAAAATAGAGTACAGAGAAGATTTACTAGAATGTTACCTGGGTTTCAGCACCTAAGTTACAGGGAAAGGTTGAACAAGTTAGGTCCTTATTCTTTGGAGCGTAGAAGGTTGAGGGGGACTTGATAGAGATATTTAAAATTGAGGGGGATAGATAGAGTTGACATGGATAGGCTTTTTCCATTGAGAGTAGTGGAGATTCAAACAAGAGGACATGAGTTGAGAGTTAGGGGCAGAAGTTTAAGGGTAACACGAGAGGGAATTTCTTTACTCAGAGTGGTAGCTGTGTGGAACGAGCTTCCAGTAGAAGTGGTAGAGGCAGGTTCGGTATTGTCATTTAAAGTAAAATTGGATAGGTATATGAACAGGAAAGGAATGGAGGGTTATGGGCTGAGTGCAGGTCGGTGGGACTAGGTGAGAGTAAGCATTCGGCATGGACTAGAAGGGCCAAGATGCCTGTTTCCATGCTGTAATTGTTATATGGTTATATATAGAGCTCCTTGAGGAGGTGATCAGGCATATAGATTTGGGTAGTGCAGTGGATGTGATCTACATGGATTTTAGTAAGGCATTTGACAAGGTTCCACACAGTAGGCTTATTCAGAAAGTCAGAAGGCATGGGATCCAGAGAAGTTTGGCCAGGTGGATTCAGAATTGGTTTGCCTGCAGAAGGCAGAGGGTCATGGTGGAGGGAGTACATTCGGATTGGATGGTTGTGACTAGTGGTGTCCCACAAGGATCGGTTCTGGGACATCTACTTTTCGTGATTTTTATTAACGATGTGGGGATAGAAGGTTGGTTTGGCAACATTGCAGACGACCCAAAGGTTGGTGGTGTTGTAGATAGTGTACAGGATTGTTGAAGATTGCAGAGAGACATTGATAGGATGCAGAAGTGGGCTGAGAAGTGGCAGATGGAGTTCAACCCGGAGAAGTGTGAGGTGGTACACTTTGGAAAGACAAACTCCAAGGCAGAGTACAAAGTAAATGGCAGGATACTTGGGAGTGGGGAGGAGCAGAGGGATCTGGGGGTACATGTCCACAGATCCCTGAAAGTTGCCTCACAGGTAGATAGGGTAGTTAAGAAAGCTTATGTAGTGTTAGCTTTCATAAGTCGAGGGATAGAGTTTAAGAGTCGTGATGTAATGATGCAGCTCTATAAAACTCTAGTTAGGCCACACTTGGAGTACTGTGTCCAGTTCTGTCGCCTCACTATAGGAAGGATGTGGGAGCATTGGAAAGGGTACAGAGGAGATTTACCAGGATGCTGCCTGGTTTAGAGAGGCTGGATTATGATCAGAGATTAAGGGAGCTAGGGCTTTACTCTTTGGAAAGGAGATGAGAGGAGAAATGATAGAGGTATACAAGATATTAAGAGGAATAGATAAGAGTGGACAGCCAGTGCCTCTTCCCCAGGGCACCACCGCTCAGTACAAGAGGACATGGCTTTAAGGTAAGGGGAGGGAAGTTCAAGGGGGATATTAGAGGAAGGTTTTTCACTCAGAGAGTGGTTGGTGCGTGGAATGCACTGCCTGAGTCAGTGGTGGAGGCAGATACACTAGTGAGGTTTAAGAGACTACTAGACAGGTATATGGAGGAATTTAAGGTGGGGGTTATATGGGAGGCAGGGTTTGAGGGTTGGCACAATATTGTGGGCCGAAGGGCCTGTAATGTGCTGTACTATTCTATCTATGTTCTATGTAATATCCAATTCCCTGCATTTTCATGTGTCTACACTACCCCAGAAGTGTGCTCCAGACACCCACCACTCTCTAGTAAAACACTTGCTATTCACATCCCCTTTAAAGAGAGGGAGGAATGGGGCTTGTTTCACTGATGTTGCTTGTTCTGCTCTGTGTTGTCATGCAGAGAATTGTGAGCATGCTATGTTGGCTGCCCCCAGCACTTCCTTGGGTATAGAGTCATAGACTAGAGCACAGTAAGAGGCCATTCAGCCTATCTAGTCTGAGCTGAAGTATTAACCTGCTTCATCCCATTGACCTACACCCGGACCATAGGCCATCCACGTACCTATCCAAATTTCTCTTAAATGTTGAAATCAAACCCGCATCCACCACTTCCGCTCACGGCTCGTTCCACACTATCACCACCCTCTGAGTGAAGAAGTTCCCTGCAGGTTCCCTTTAAACATTTCACCTTTCACCCTTAACCCATGACCTCTAGGTGTCATTTCACCTAACCTCAGTGGAAAAACCTCTATACCCCTCATAATTTAGTATACCTCTTATCAAGTCTACCTTCAGTCTCCTATGTTCTAGGGAATGAAATCTTAAGCTAAACAAACTTTTCCCATTAACTCTGGTCCTCATATCCTGGCAATACCCTTCATAATTTTCTCTGCACTCTTTCAATCTTATTGATATACTGTATGTCGGTTGTTGGTTGATAATAGAAATTACACATTTCACTGCATGCTTTGATGTATGTGCAATAAATGAATCTGAATATTTAAGAGGCGTTTGGATAGTTACTTAGATAGGAAATGTGCAGAGGGTTAAGGGCTTACCAGAAGCAGATGGGACTAGCCTAGCTGGTCGTCAGGGTTGGCATGAACAAGGTGGGCAAGAAGGGCATTTTTCTGTGATATATGATAGTGTAAGGAGAGATTTAAATACAATTCCTCCTTGGTATATTCTAAACTGAAATGGCGTCTGTAAGACAAAATGACAGTACCCGAGAAGTGGGATTATTTTGAGAAAGTTAAAGGAGTACAAGTCTACAGACTTGAGAGAAGATAACAATGAACAGGTGTTTGTCCGGGGAAGGCGAGATCATAGTGCAGGTGCAGCTCCCAAATAAGACCTTATCTTGGGAAAGCACTGGGGTAAGAGTTTTGAATGGATCTTGAAGGGTATAAAAAGAGGCACTTTCTCTGATGAAGGTTCTAATGAAGTCCCAAAATATCAACTATTTCTTTTGATGGATACTGCCTGATCTGCTGAGTTCTTCAAGCATTTTATGTGTGTTGCACTTTCTTTGTATAGGGGGAAATCTTCTCTTAGGCTAGGTCACAACTAGTACCAGTGCTAAGAGATGGAGAAGGGTAAGAGAGAGAAGATGGCGTGAAAAGTTGTCAGGTCTGTGGTTCCCTCTGGCATTCTGTAGATCTTATCATTCAGTGGATAAGTATTAGCTTGTTTTCTGTACTGCTATTTCATTAACCATTTGCTTTCCATTTTGTATTGCATATTTTATACAATTCTAATAGTGATTTCTTGTGATTTAACACGTTAGTGACTCCTTTGTTTGCTATTGTACTTTGCTGGATCAGAAAAGAATATGGAACGAATTTTAATATATTTATTACATATTCTATAAAGAGATCATAATCCTATTAACAGAGGGACATTTTGATTTTGGGGGATATGGTCCATTTCCCTTGATTTCTGGATGATATGTCACTTTCAACTGACCGTAACAAGTTCTTACCCAGTTTTCCCAACAGAATCTGACCTACATCTTTGACGTCATTGTACTCATGGAGCTGGTCAATGTGCTGGCCAAGTTCTTCGAGAGTATATCCTCTGCAACCAAAGAAGTATACTAGTGATTCCTGTACACACGCAGTCACATCTTGTACTTAACCTTAACGTTGAGGTACAGTCGGCCCTCCTTATCCGCGAATTCAACCAACCGCGAATTGCGAAAACCCGGAAGTGCTCTTCCGGCACTTGTTGTTCGAGCATGTACAGTCGTTTTTTTCTTGTCATTATTCCCTAAACAATGCAGTATAACAACTATTTTACATAGCATTTGCATTGTATCAGGTATTATAAGTAATCTAGAGATGATTTAAAGTATACGGGAGGATGTGCGTGGGTTATCGTGGATCGGGATCAAAAAAATTCGGAAGTTCTCTTACTAAGTTGGAACAGGCACATCCGGTATTATTTAGCGTCAGTTAGTCAAACGTTTGCATTCGTATATAGTATGTATTTTACCTTTCTATGCATATAAGACACTTAAGAACATATGTTTCAGCGCTGGGCTCGGGAAGTTCCCGAGTTCGATCCAGTGACAGACCGCTCCCGAGTGCGCTCTCCATCCGTGCCAGGTTGATGTCAAAGATCAAAAACCACAAAACCACAAAACCCAATAATTAAACCACTGTGTTGCTTGGTAATAATTGTAGCTTTCATTGGGGCAGGGCCTTTCTCACTTTATCCATTAAAATTGCTCCGGTCATTGACCGACGTAGCCTAACACTTTTCCAATGACCGAAGGCGTTTCACTTCTTTCCGATCGCTTTATTATTTCCACTTCATTTTCAATCGTGATCGTGATTATTTTCGTGAACAGAAACACTGCAGATTCAGAGCTCCGCCGCCGGGTCGTAATGTCCATCGCACTGAGACAGGTTAAATAAGGTCTGGGGTTCCATTGGGTCCTAAGGTCCACCGCATTGATACAGGTTGAATAAGGGACTTGAGCATCCGCAAGGGGTCCCGGAACCAATCCCTCACGGATAAGGAGGGCCGACTGTACCTCCACATTGCAAATTCAGGGCAGCATATCATACAGGGTAACATGATAACTTTTTATCTCCAATATAGCTACAAGAACAAGTCAAAGGTTGGGAATCCTGTGGTGATTAACTCCCCAAAACCTGTCCACCATCTACAAGGCTTGTCAGCAGTATGATGGAATACTGTCCACGTCTGGATAAGTGCAACTTTAACAGCACTTAAGAAGCTCAGCATAATACAGGACATAGCACCCCACTTACGGGCTCTCCATCCACAACCATTCACTCAGTCCACCACCACACAGTGGCAGCAGTTCTTACCATTCACAGGACACACTGAAATAACTCATCTTAGAAAGCACTTTCCAAACTCACCAAATCACATAGTGGTTAGCACAATGCCTTACAGCACCAGTAACCCAGGTTCAATTCCACTGCCATCTGTAAGGAGTCTGTATGCTCTCCATGATCGTGTGGGATTCCTCTGGGTGGTCCAGTTTTCTCCCACATTCCAAAGACATACGCGGTAAAGTTAGTAAGTTAGCATGCTAAGTAAGTTAGCATGCTATGTTGGCGCCAGAAGAGTAGCAACACTTTCTGGCTGCTCCCAGTGCATCCTCTGACCACGTTGGTCATTGGTGCAAACGACACATTTCACAAAATCTATCGATATCTACACGACAAATAAAGCTAATTGTTAATCTTTATCTTTTCATCTTTAATCTCTACCGGCTGGGAGGACAAGAGCAGCAAAATCACAGGAACACCACTGCCTGGAAGTTGCCTCCAAGTCACACACCATCCTGACTAGGAACTATATCACCATTCCTACACCAGTGCAGTGTCAAAATCTTTGAGCTCTCTCTCTTACACTTCAAGGGGTGGTACTCTGTACTTCCTAAACTCTGTTTGTAATAACTAGAATATAGAAAACCTACAGCACAATACAGGCCCTTTGGCCCACAATGCTGTGCTGAACATGTACTTATTTTAGAAATTACCCAGGGTTACTCATAGCCCTCTATTTTTCTAAGCTCCATGTACCTGTCCAGTAGTCTCTTAAAAGAACCTATCGTATCCACCTCCACCACCGTCACTGGCAGCCCATTCCACGCATTCACCACTCTCTGAGTAAAAAACTTACCCCTGACATCTCCTCTGTACTTACTTCCAAGCACTTTACAACTGTGACCTCTCGTGTTAGCCATTTCAGCCCTGGGAAAAAGCCTCTGACTATCCACACGACCAATGCCTTCTTAACACAAACATCTTGTATACCTCTATCAGGTCACCTCTTATCCTTCGTCACTTCAAGGAGAAAAGGCCAAGTTCACTCAACCTATTCTCTTAAGGCATGCTCCCCAATCCAGGCAACATCCTTGTAAATCTCCTCTGCACCCTATCATTTTCACATCCTTTCTGTAGTGAGGTGAGGTGACCAGAACTGAGCACAGTACTCCAAGTGGGGTCTGACCAGGGTCCTATATGGCTGCAACATTACCTCTCGGCTCCTAAATTCAATCCCACGATTGATGAAGGTCAACTGTATGCTTTATATGTATGCTTTAACTGTATGCATACACTGTATGCCTTCTTAACCACACAGTCAACCTGCATCGCAGCTTTGAATGTCCTATGGACTCAGACCCCAAGATCCCTCTGATCCTCCACACTGCCAAGAGTCTTACCATTAATACTATATTCTGCCATCATATTTGACCTACCAAAATGAACCACCTCACACTTATCTGGGTTGAACTCCATCTGCCACTTCTCAGCCCAGTTTTGCATCCTATCAATGTCCCGCTGTAACCTCTGACAGCCCTCCACACTATCCACAACACCCCCAACCTTTGTGTCATCAGGAAATTTACTAACCCATCCCCCCAATCACAAAGAGAATGGGTCCCAGAACCGATCCCTGAGGCACTCCATTGGTCACCAACCTCCATGCAGAATATGACCCATCTACAACCACTCTTTTCCTTCTGTGGGCAAGCCAGTTCTGGATCCACAAAGCAAGGCCCCCTTGGATCCCATGCCTCTTTACTTTCTCAATAAGCATGGGGTACCTTATCAAATGCCTTGCTGAAATCCATATACACTACATTCACTGCTCTACCTTCATCAATATGTTTAGTCACATCCTCAAAAAATTCAATCAGGCTCGTAAGGCACAACCTGCCCTTGACAAAACCATGCTGACTACTCCTAATCATATTATACGTCTCCAAATGTTCATAAATCCTGCCTCTCAGGATCTTCTCCATCAACTTACCAACCACTGAAGTAAGAACTAGAACTGTGTTTTTTTTAAAGTCACAATTCATTTATCTCTCTGGATACATATACTCCAACTTCCTGAATCGGATGAGTATTAGGGTCCCAATAACTACCTCTGCTAGTCTCAATAGGCAACTCATCCATTCCTACACCGAATAATATGGTGCTCCTGAGGGAAAAGACTAAATTATCTGTATACTGTTCAATACAGTGCAGACACAAGACAGTTGGCTGGAAATCTAGAACACACCCAAACTGCTGGAAGCACTCACCAGGTCAGACAGCATCGATGGAGGTTGAAGGACAGTCAACATTTGGTTTCCCAAAGTTCCAGCATTTTGTGTGTAGGACCTAAAGATTATATCTAATAACCTACCTTGAGGTTTTCCAAAACATTGACTCTCCATTTGCTTCTGAAGATGCTACCTTACCCACTGAGTTCTCTCTGAATTTTATCTGTTAGACTGAGTGAATAAATTCATTTTTCAGAGGACTCAAGGTCGTCCACAGTGACATACGTATACTTTGATAATAAACTTAATTCGAACAAAGTTCTAAATTTGACAGATTTAAGTCATGGTATAAATGGAACTATGTCTGATAATAACCCATCTTCAGAATTTCTACAGGAAAACTGCAATTGCTACAAGTCTACAATAAACAGAAAATGCTGAAAATAGTCGACAGGCAGTCAGCATCTATGGAGAGAGAGAAATCAAGTTTACACTTGATCTTTCTTAACAAAGGGTCTTGGCTGACCCAATTGTAGACTCTTAACTGCCCTCTAAGATGACCAGGAACACAAAGTACACTGCAGATACTGTGGTCAAACCAACACGTACAAACAAGCTGGATGAACTCAGCAGGTCGGTCAGCATCCGTTGACTGCCCATTTCAACGGATGCTGCCCGACCTGCTGAGTTCATCCAGCCTGTATGTACGTGTTAAGATGACCGGGAATGTCACTGTTCAAGGACACGATGAAAGGTCATCCAACTGAAATGTTACCTCAGTTTCTCTTTGCACAGACACTGCCTGACAAGCTGACTGTCACCAGCATTAATTGTTTTATTCCTAGAAAAGAAAAATTGAGTTCTATGTTCAATATTTGAATTGAGGGAAGAGTTAGATTGATTTTGGAATATGTTAAAAGAATTATAGGCTGAAGGCCCTGTACTATTTATGTTCTAAATAGCATAGCAGGTTTTTGGCCTCTTGTCAAAAATTTGCATGATCAAGGCAAACAACAAACTTACTCTGAGATCAGTTCAGCAATCTGCCGGTCCAGCTCTTCAGATTTCTTCTTCAGATTTGCAAGTTCAGTCTGAAGATCAGTAGCATTGAGCTCTGTACTCCGGTGGGTTGATAGAGACTGTAGCTGAGAGAAAATTTAGTGACAGCAGTAATGAATGGGCTTGGATCTAAAATATTAACTGTTTCTTTCTCTACAGATGCTATCTGATCTAATGAATGTTTCCAGCATTTTTTTGCTTTTATTTTAAAGGAAGAAATTAAACAGTAGATTCAGTATGAAGTATAGTATCTCACAGTTAATAAAGTAAAAGGAAATTAGTTTCTCTTTTCAAAGGGAGAAAATGGACAGGAAATTGCTTAAGAACTTGATTTTCATAATGAAAAGTTTAAAAATAACTTAATTCTTAATAAAAATTGAAAATGCTAGGTTAGCATAACCAGAGAAGTGTTGAGATGGGTAATAAATCAGCCATGATCGATTGTCAGAGCAGACTCAATGGGCCAAACAGCCCAATTCTCCTCTTTTATCTTATGCTATCTCCATTACAATACCAACGACCCAGGATCATTTCTGTCACTGTTTGTAAGGAGTTTGTATGTTCTCCCCATGACCATGTGGGTTTCCTTTGGGTAACATGTTTCCGCCCACATTCCAAAGATGTATGGGTTAGTAGACTACCTGGTCACATTTGATGGTTGGTGTAATTGGACAACACAGGCTCGTTGGACTGGAAGTGCCTGTTACTGTGCTGTACCTCTAAATAAAATAAACACTGCAGATCTAAAACAAAACCAGGAAATGCTGGAAACACTCAGCAAGTCAGGCTGCATCTGTGGGAAGAGAAACAGATAATGTTTCAGACCTGTCATCAGTCTGGAACTTTAACTCAGTTTTACTTCACACAAATGCAACATGATCTTCCAAGTATTTCCAATCTTTTCTGGTTTTGTTTTAAACTTCATTACTTTAATCTGTCTTTTCAAATCTGCCTGCAGACCCACTTGAGAGGGCATTCAGATACTCACTGGTGACTTAAAGCTTGCAGTTAATTTTTTGGATGGTCCAACAGGTGTCCTGTGAACAAGAGAAACACCATTAGTCAAAACATATACTACAATATTTTGACTTGGCCCACAACTGTCTTTTTACATCTTGGTTCATCGATCAAGAAAGATTTCATATTATCTTGCCACATGAATACACCCAACTCTTGTGAGCCAGGGCATTTTTCTTTGGAGCAAAGGAGGATAAGAGGTGACTTGATAGATAAGAGGCACAGATCACGTGGACAACCAGAGACAATTTCCCAGGGGGTATAATTTTAAGGTGATTGGATGAAAGCATGGGGGGGGGGTGGATGTCAGAGTAAGTTAAAAAAATACAGAATGGTGGGTGTTATATATGCAATATATAACAGTATATGCAATGCCATGGGTGGTGTTGGAGGCAGATACATTAGGGATATTTAAGAGACTCTTAGATAGGCACATGGATGATATAAAAATGGAGGGCATGTGGGAGGAAAGGGTCAGATTGATCTGAAGAGTACATTAAAAGGTCGGCACAACATCTTGGGGCAAAGGGTCTGTACTATGCTATAATATTCTAAGTTCTTCCTCAAGGGACACCTCTGTCCTACTTGGAACTCCATGCAGTGATGATGATCACAGCGACAATGCTTCTGATTTAACTTTTCTGTGGCTCAAAATGAGCTTACTTTAACCTCTTACCCAATGATCTTTCCTTCTACTATCAAGGCCTTTGCAAGGCCTTTGACAAAGTTCCACATGGAAGGTTAGTTAAGAAGGTTCAGTCGTTAGGTATTAATGCTGGAGTAATAAAATGGATTCAACAGTGGCTAGATGGGAGATGCCAGAGAGTAGTGGTGGATAATTGTTTATCGGGATGGAGGCCGGTGACTAGCGGGGTGCCTCAGGGATCTGTTTTGGGCCCAATGTTGTTTGTAATATACATAAATGATCTGGATGATGGGGTGGTAAATTGGATTAGTAAGTATGCCGATGATACTAAGGTAGGAGGTGTTGTGGATAATGAGGTGGGTTTTCAAAGCTTGCAGGGAGATTTATGCCGGTTAGAAGAATGGGCTGAATGTTGGCAGATGGAGTTTAATGCTGAGAAGTGTAAGGTTCTACATTTTGGCAGGAATAATCCAAATAGAACATACAGGGTAAATGGTAGGGCATTGAGGAATGCAGTGGAACAGAGAGATCTAGGAATAACAGTGCATAGTTCCCTGAAGGTGGAGTCTCATGTAGATAGGGTGGTGAAGAAGGCTTTTGGAATGCTGGCCTTTATAAATCAGAGCATTGAGTACAGAAGTTGGGATGTAATGTTAAAATTGTACAAGGCATTGGTAAGGCCAAATTTGGAATATTGTGTACAGTTCTGGTCACCGAATTATAGGAAAGATATCAATAAATTAGAGAGAGTGCAGAGACGATTTACTAGGATGTTACCTGGGTTTCAGCACTTAAGTTACAGAGAAAGGTTGAACAAGTTAGGTCTCTATTCATTGGAGCGTAGAAGGTTGAGGGGGGATTTGATCGAGGTATTTAAAATTTTGAGAGGGATAGATAGAGTTGACGTGAATAGGCTGTTTCCATTGAGAGTAGGGGAGATTCAAATGAGAGGACATGATTTGAGAGTTAGGGGGCAAAAGTTTAAGGGAAACATGAGGGGGTATTTCTTTACTCAGAGAGTGATAGCTGTGTGGAATGAGCTTCCTGTAGAAGTAGTAGAGGCCAGTTCAGTTGTGTCATTTAAGGTAAAATTGGATAGGTATATGGACAGGAAAGGAGTGGAGGGTTATGGGCTGAGTGCGGGTAGGTGGGACTAGGTGAGATTAAGAGTTCGGCACGGACTAGGAGAGCCGGAATGGCCTGTTTCCATGCTGTGATTGTTATATGGTTATATGGTTATCAAATTGCTGAAAGTTCATGAATTCATTCGTTATTTTTGTACTGCCACACAACTACTTTCACATCCTACAAGTCAGTGATTCTGAGTTCCAATGAAAGGTTGCAGGTCGGAAATATTCATGGTTTCTGTTTCCACAGATGCTGCCTGACCTACCAACAGTTCCGAGCATTTGCTGTAACACACGTAAAATGCTGGAAATTCAAAGCAACACACACAAAATGATGGAAGAACTCAGCAGGCCAGGCAGCATCTATGAAGAGGAATAGAGTTGATGTTTCGGGCTGAGGCCGAAGTGTTTCAAAGGAAAGCTCCTCCAACATTTTGTGTGTGTTACTCTGGATATCCAGCATCTGCAGAATCTCTCCTGTCAAGTATTTGTTTTTATTTCAGATTTCCAGACTTCTTTGTCCTCTACAAACTGCCAGCATTTACACTGTGGTGTTCTGAACTGACATTTTCCACATCACTGCAGATGGAAGATCTGCTCATAGCTTTACAGCCCAAGTGAAACATTCATTTCTATTAAGCCTCTCCTCTGTCATCAGCAACAGAATGACATACATGGACATCACTATTCAACTCCTCTTAAATCTTTTATTTGAAATGAATGAAAAACGCTGCTCATTTGCCATCAAAATAGTTCTTTAACAATTCAATTGATTTTGTCTCAATTACACTAAACTGGCATCCGGTCTCCACTTGTCAGCCCTTCATTTGAATTTGAATTGATTTGATATGTTCTCTGATGTGAGTTTCCAGATTGATGCATGGAGACTTCTGACATGATGTCCCAGAAGATTATCTCTCAGACAACTGGTAAAACATTTACTTAAGACATGAGAGCAGAATTAGGCCATTCAGCACATTAGGTCTACCCATCATTCCATCATGGCTGATTTATCATTCCTCTCAACCCCAATCTCCAGCCTTCTCCCAGTTACCTTTGACACCCTTGCTAATCAAAGTTTAAACTAAATTTATCAAAGTATATATGCATCACCATACACTACTCTGCGATTCATTTTCTTGCAGGCATTCACAGTCAATACAAAGATACAATAAAATCAATGAAAAACCACATATAAAGGCAGACAAACAAGCTATGTGCAAAAGTCAAACTGTGCAGATACAAAAAATAAATACACAATAAATAAAATTGACAACACGAGATGTACAGTCCTTGAAAGTAAGTTGTCAGGTTGAGGAATCAGTTTAGTGTTGAGGTGAGTGAAGTTATTCAAGAACTTAACTTCTGCTTTAAATATAACCAATATTTCTCCACTCTGGTATTGCCTGGGAGAGGCACATTTCAAGGCAAAGGCAGAATGGAGCACTGCCAAGATTGATCTCGAGTATTAATCTTGACAGTGCCTAATAAGTACCACACTTCATAGGCTTGTTGACCAATACTTTGGATTGGTAGGACACATACAACCTTAAATCTATTTCTTCTATACCTTTTTCAACACAAGTCAACCAACCCTTCTTTAACAAATATAGAAACATACTCAGTGGCCACTTTATTAGGTACACCTGCTTGTTAATAGAACATAGAATAGTACAGCACATTACAGGCCCTTCAGCCAACAATGTTGTGCCGACCCTCAAACCCTGCCTCCCATATAACCCCCACCTTAAATTCCTCCATATACCTGTCTAGTAGTCTCTTAAATTTCACTAGTGTATCTGCCTCCACCACTGACTCAGGCAGTGCATTCCACGCATCAACCACTCTCTGAGTGAAAAACCTTCCTCTAATATCCCCCTTGAACTTTCCTCCCCTTACCTTAAAGCCATGTCCTCTTGTACTGAGCAGTGGTGCCCTGGGGAAGAGGCGCTGGCTATCCACTCTGTCTATTCCTCTTAATATCTTGTACACCTCTATCATGTCTCCTCTCATCCTCCTTCTCTCCAAAGAGTAAAGCCCTAGCTCCCTTAATCTCTGATCATAATCCATACTCTCTAAACCAGGCAGCATCCTGGTAAATCTCCTTTGTACCCTTTCCAATGCTTCCACATCCTTCCTATAGTGAGGCGACCAGAACTGGACACAGTACTCCAAGTGTGGCCTAACCAGAGTTTTATAGAGCTGCATCATTACATCGCGACTCTTAAACTCTATCCCTCGACTTATGAAAGCTAACACTACATAAGCTTTCTTAACTACCCTATCTACCTGTGAGGCAACTTTCAGGGATCTGTGGACATGTACCCCCAGATCCCTCTGCTCCTCCCCACTCCCAAGTATCCTGCCATTATGCCATAATGCAAATACTTAATCAGCCAATCATGTGGTAGCAATTTAATGCATAAAAGCATGCAGGCACTGTCAAGAGGTTCAGACCAAATATCAGAATAGGGATGAAATGTGATCTAAGTGACTTTGACCGTGGAATGATTGTTGGTGCCAGACGGAGTGGTTTAAGTATTTCAGAAACTGCTGATCTCTTGGAATTTTCCCACACAACAGCCCTCAGAGTTTACAGAGAATTGTGTGAAGAACAAAAAAAAACATGAATGGCAGTGCTGTGGGCGAAAACACCTTTCCAATGACAGAGTTCAGAGGAGAATGACCAGACTGTTTCAAGCTGACATACGTTATAACAGTGGTATGCAGAAGAGTATCTCTGAATGTACAACACGTCGAACCTTGCAGCAGAAGACCACACAGGGTTCCACTCCTGTTCCTAATAAAGTGACCACTGAGTGTAGAACACAGCACAGTACAGGGCTTTGTAGGCCTGTGCTCTGCTACGAGGCAGAGCAGAGTTGATAGACCAAGTGGCTTAATTCTGCTCCAATGTCTTATGGTCTTTCAGCCCACAATGTTGTGCAAACTCTTTAACCTACTCCAAGATCAATCTAACCCTTCCTTCCCACAAAGCCCTTCATGTTTCTTTCATCCTTGTGCCTATATAGGATCTCTTAAATGTTCATAATATCTGATCATAAATCATTGCAGAACTAGCAACTCAAACTGACATTGATTTTCAGTGTCAGAGAGCAAGGAAAAAGATGCCCTTCAGCCCAACTCATTAATGCCAAACAAAATGTCCACCTATGCCATTCTGATTTGCCTGGAGACATGCAACAGCAACTGGATTTTTTTTAAAAATGGGGCTGTTAGAAATTCGCAGAAAGAATCAATCCTCACATTAAACAAAAGGGTTTGTTAGAGGACAGTGAAACTATTGCCAGTAATCTTAGGAATGGAAATCAATTAACAGACTTAAGATGACTGGCATGAGAAGCAGAGAGAACAAGAAGCATTTTGAAAGTGAGCATTGTAATCAATTTGTCATGAGAAGTATATTCTCTGAAGAAAGGTACTGAGATGAGATGTAACTTGGAAAGCAATCTAACCAGTTACACCACCATCTGGGGAGGGTTTAAACTAATTTGGCAAGGGGTGGGAACCGGAGTGAAGAGACTCAGGATAGGACGGATGGTTTAAAAAAAAAGCAAAGATAGTATGCAGTTAGACTGTCAGGAAGGACAGGCAGATGATGGGACTAAATTGCAAAAAGTAGGGTGAGCACCAGTGCATTAGGAATGCAGAATCAAAAAGGGTAGCAAATAGAGCATTCAAAGTGTTATATCTCAATGTACGGAGTATAAGAAATAAGGTGGATGATCTTGTTGCAGTATTACAGATTGCCAGGTAGGATGTTGTGGCCATCACTGAATTGCAGCTGAAGGATGATTGTAGTGGGGAGTTGAATGTCCAAGGTTACACATTATATCAGAGGGATAGGAAGGTACGCAGAGGGGGTGGCGTGGCTCTGCTGGCATCAAGTTAGTAGAAAGATGTGGCTTAGGATCAGAAGATGTTGAATCCTTGTGGTTGAGCTAAGAAACTGCAAGGGTAAAAGGACCCCAACGGCAGTTATATACAGACCTCCAAAAGTAGCTAGGATGTGGACCACAGAGACAAGTTAAAACGGCAATGTTGTAATAGTCATGGGAGATTTCAACATGCAGGTCAATTAGGAAAATCAAGTTGGTAATGGATCTCAAGAGAACGCGTTTGTTGAATGCCTACAAGATAGCTTTTTAGAGCAGTTTGGCATTGAGCCTACTAGGGGATCAGCTATACTGGATTGGGTGTTAGTTAATGAACCAGAGGTTATTAGGTAAAAGAACCCTTAGGAGACAGGAGAAAGTAAAGTCTAACATAGCAGTATTTCAGTGGTATAAAGGAAATTACAGTGGTATGAGAGAGGGGTTAGCCGAAGTAAATTGGATGAAATGCTGGCAGGGATGACAGCAAAGCAGCAATAGCGCGAGTTCTGGGAAAAATGAAGAAGGTGCAGGATAGATGTATTCCAAAATTAAAGAAATACTCAAATGGCAAAATAGTACAACTGTGGCTGACAAGGGATGGAAAAGCAAAAGACAGGGTATATACAAAATAAAAATTAGCAGGAAGATAGAGGATTGAGAAGCTTTTAGAAACCTACAGAAAGCAACTAAAAGAATCATTAGGAGGGAAAAGATGAAATATGAAAGCAAGCTAGTAAACAATATCAAAGTGTATAGTAAAAGCTTTTTCAATATGAAAAAAAAGAGAGATTAATGTGGATATAGGACCACTAGAAAATGAGGCCAAAGAAATAATAACGGGGGGGGGGGGGGGAAGACAAGGAGATGGCAGATGAACTAAATGAGTATTTTGCATCAGTCTTCACTGTGGAAGATACCAGCAGTGTGCCAGATGTTCAAGGGTGTGAGGGAAGAGAAGTGAGTGCAGTTACTATTACAAGGCAGAAGGTGCACAAAAAGCTGAAAGACATAAGCATACATTAGTCACCTGGACCAGAAGAACTACACCCTAGGGTTCTGAAAGAGGTAGCAGTAGAGATTGTGGAGGCATTAGCAATGATCTTTCAAAAAAATATTGGACTCTGGCATGGTGCCAGATGACTGGAAAATTGCGAATGCCACTCCACTCTTTTAAGAAAGGAGGGAGGCTGCAGAAAGGGAATTAGAGACCAGTTAGCCTGACCTCAGTGGTTGGGAAGATGCTGGAGTCAATTGTTAAGGATGAGGTGATGGAGTACCTGGTGACACAGCATGGTTTCCTTAAGGGAAAACCTTGCCCGATGAACCTGTTGGAATTCTTTGAGGAGACTACACGTAGGATAGATAAAAGGGATGCAGTGGATGTTGTATTTTTGGATTTCCAGAAGGCCTTTGACAAGGTGCCACACCTTAGGCTGCTTACCAAGCTAAGAGCCCATGGTGTTACAGGAAATTTACTGGCATGGTTAGAGCATTGGCTGATTGGTAGGAACCAACTAGTGGGAATAAAATGATCCTTTTCTAGTTGGCTGCCAGTGATTACTGGTGTTCCGCAGGGGTCGGTGTTGGGACCACTTCTTTTTATGCTGTATATAAATGATTTAGATGATGGAATAGATGGCTTTGTTGCTAAGCTTGCAGATGATACGAAGATTTGTGGAGGGGCAGGTAGTTTTGAGGAAACAGGTAGGATGCAGAAAGACTCAGACAGATTAGGAGAATAAGCAAGAAAGTGGCAAATGAAATACATAGGAAAATGCATGGTCATGCACTTTAGTAGTAGAAATAAATATGTAAACTATTTTCTAAACCGGGAGAAAATCCAAAAATCTGAGATGCAAAGGGACTTGGGAATCTTTGTGCAGAGCACCCTAAAGGTTAACTTGCAGGTAGAGTCAGTGATGAGGAAGGCAAGGGCAATGTTAGGATTAATTTCAAAAGGTCAGAATACAAAAGCAGGGATGTGATGCTGAGGTTTTATAAGTCAACTGTGAGGCCTCACCTTGAGTATTGTGAACAGTTTGGGCTCTTTATCTAAGAGGTGTGCTGGCATTGGAGAGGGTCCAGAGGAGGTTTGCACGGACAATTCCAGAAATGTAAGTGTTATCGTACGTGGAACGTTTGATGGCTCTGTGCTTGTATTCGCTGGAATTTAGAAGGATGAGGGGGAATCTCATTGAAACCTTTCCAATGTTGAAAGGCCGAGACAGAGTAGGTGTGGAAAGGATGTTTCCCATGGTGGGGAGTCTAGGACAAGAGGGCACAGCTTCAGGATAAAGGGGGGGGGTCCATTTAAAACAGATGCTGATAAATTTCTTTAGCCAGAGGGTGGTGAATTGTGGAATTTATTACCACATGCATCTGTGGAGGCCAGGTCGCTGGGTGTATTTAAGGAGGAGATTGATAGGTTCTTGATTGCACATGGTATCACAAGTAGAAGGCCACAGAGCAGGCTGAGGAGAGAAAAACAAGGATCAGCCATGATTGAATGATGGAGCAGACTTGATGGGCCAAATGGCCTAATTCTGCTCCTATATCTTATGGTACGGAGGGGACACTGCACACAATCAGAAAAGCAGCAGAGTTGCAAACTCAGCCAGCTCCATCATGTAGACTCGCCTCCCCAGCATCGTGGACATCTTCAAAAGGTCATGCCTCAAGAAGGTGGAACCCATCATTAAGTACTTCCACCACCCAGGACTTGCCCACTTCTATTTGCTACGAGAGAGGAGGTACAAGAACCTGAAGACACACACAATGTTTTAGGAACAGCTTCTTCCCATCTGCTATCAAATATCTGAACAGACAATGAACCCATAAACACTATGTCACTATTTTTTTTACTCATAGAGCTTTGAACAGTACATCACAGGAACAATGTTGTGCCAAACAACTTAAATTGGTAATCAAACAGCCAACTAAATTAACCTCTTCTACCTACACAATGTCCATATCCTTCCATTTTCCTCACATTTATGGATCTATCTAAATACATCTTAGAAGTCCCCAATGTATCTGCCTCTAAGACCACTCTAGGAACACATTCCAGGCACCCACTGCCCCTCAAATCCTTTGAAATTACTCCCTCTGGCATGCATTCTGATATTAGACAGTTCAACCCTGGGAAAATTATAGGAACGATGTCAACAAAATAGAGAGAGTACAGAGGAGATTTACTAGAATGTTACCTGGGTTTCAGGACCCAAGTTACAGTGAAAGGTTGAACAAGTTAGGTCTTTATTCTTTGGAGTGTAGAAGGTTGAGGGGGGGGACTTGATAGAGGTATTTAAAATTATGAGGGGGATAGATAGAGTTGACATGGATAGGCTTTTTCCATTGAGAGTAGGGGAGATTCAAACAAGAGGACGAGTTGAGAGTTAGGGGGCAAAAGTTTAAGGGTAACACGAAGGGGAACTTCTTTACTCAGAGAGCGGTAGCTGTGTGGAACGAGCTTCCAGTAGAAGTGGTAGAGGCAGGTTCAGTATTGTCATTTAAATTAAAATTGAATAGGTATATGGTCAGGAAAGGAATGGAGGGTTATGGGCTGAGTGCAGGTCGGTGGGACTAGGTGAGTGTAAGCGTCGGCACGGACTAGAAGGGCTAAAATGGCCCATTTCTGTGCTGTAATTGTTATATGGTTATATGAAAAAGATGCCGTCTATCTACTCAATCTAAGCCTCTCAATCTTATAAACCCTTCTCAGATTTCCCCTCAGCTTCCACTACTCCAGAGAAAACAATCCAAGTTTGCCCAACCGCTCTTTATAGTGCATGCTATCTAATCCAGGCAGCATCTCTTCTATATGCTCATTAAAGCCTCGACATCCTTCCTATAATGGGGTGACCAGAACTGTACACGATACTCCAGATGCAGCCTAACTACAGTTTTAGAAAGCTGTAACGTAACTTCCTAAATTTTGATCTCAATGTCTCAACTAACAAAGGCAAGCAATAAATGCCTTCATAATCACCCTATCAACCTGTGCAGCCACTTTCAGGAAGCTGTGATCTTGGACCCCATGATCCCTCTGCTCATCACCACTTAAGGATCTTGCCCCTTACAGAGTACTGTCCCACTTGGATTCCATTTTTCTGCCCATCTCCAACTGATCCCTATCCTGCCGTTTCTTCATCTAAGCTATCCACAACACCATCAACCTTCGTATCATCTGCAAGCTTACTAACCCACCCATCTATTTTTTCCATCCAAGTCATTTATCGAAGCAAGAGGCAGAGAGGGAAGAAGTAAAGGCCTCTCGGAGAGAAGCTGTTTCTTTTAACTGATCGGGCAAAAGAGGCTAGACTGTGCAGGCGCGTGACGTAGCGCGCCAAAGGTTTAAAAGGGAGAGGAATTTTTCAATAGTCTTTTAAATTGAAGCAAGAGGCAGAGAGGGAAGAAGTAAAGGCATCTTGGAGAGAAGCCATTTTTAACTGATCGGGGAAAAGAGGCTAGACTGCGCAGGCGCGTGACAGCGCGCCAAAGGTTTAAAAAAAGACCACCATATACAGCGGCCATCGTCGGAGTGGACTGAGTCAGAGTGGGACGGCTTTGGCTCAACAGGCTTCAGTGAGAACAGGCAGAGGCGAGGTTTGAAGAAAGCGAGCAGAGGCTGAGGACAAGCTTCACTCCAAGTGAGGTAAGGCCGGGTAAGCTCCTTTAATTAATTTAATTACCTTAGGAGTAGGTAATGGAGGCAGCAGTTAGGGCAGTCGAGTGCTCCGTTTGCAGTATGTGGGAAGTCAGGGCGAGCACAATTGTCCCTGATGACTACACCTGCAAAAGGTGCATCCAGCTGCAGCTCCTGACAAACCGTGTTAGGGAACTGGAGCGGGAGCTGGATGAACTTCGGATCATTCGGGAGGCAGAGGCAGAAATAGACAGGAGTTTCAGGGAGATAGTCACCCCTAGGAGTCAGGAGGCAGGCAGCTGGGTGACTGTCAGGAGAGGGAAGGGGAATAGATAGAATGAGCAGAGCACTCCTGTGGCCATTCCCATCAACAATAAGTATACCGTTTTGGATACTGTTGGTGGGGACGACCTGCCAAAGACAAGTTGCAGTGGTTGCATCTCTGGCACCGAGACTGGATCCTCAGCTCAGAAAGGAAGGAGGGAAAAGAGGAGAGCAGTAGTGATAGGGGATTCGATAGTTAGGGGGACAGATAGGAGGTTCTGTGGAAGAGATCGAGAATCCCGGATGGTCTGTTGCCTCCCTGGTGCCAGGGTCCGCGATATCTCGGATTGAGTTCTCAGTATTCTCAAGAGGGAGGGTGAGCAGCCGGATGTCGTGGTCCATGTAGGGACCAATGACGTGGGTAGGAAGAGAGAGGAGGTCCTGAAAGGTGAGTTTAGGGAGTTAGGCACCAAGTTAAAGGACAGGACCTCCAGGATAGCAATCTCAGGATTGCTACCAGTGCCACGTGCAGGTGGGTTTAGAAATAGTAAGATAGTGCAGATCAACACATGGCTGAAGACATGGTGCAGGAGGGAGGGCTTCAGATTTATAGATAATTGGGCAGTTTTCCGGGGAAGGTGGGACCTGTTCCGGCGAGATGGTTTACATCTGAACTGGAGGGGGACAAATATTCTTGCAGGTAGGTTTGCTAGAGAGGCTCCAGTGGATTTAAACTAGATACGAGGGGGGAGGGGAACCAGAGTGTAGGAACAGATGTATGGGAGAAGGAAGAAAAAGAAGACAATAAAGTTGTTTGCACCGTTAGAGATAAACAGACAATAAGAGGTGGAGAATTTCTAAATGCATTTATTTTAATGCTAGGAGCATTGTAAGAAAGGTGGATGAGCTTAGAGCATGGATCGATAACTGTAAATATGATGTTGTAGCTATTAGTGAAATATGGTTGCAGGAGGGGTGTGATTGGCAATTAAATATTCCTGGATTTCATTGCTTCAGGTGTGATAGAATCAGAGGGGCAAGAGGGGGAGGTGTTGCATTGCTTGTCAGAGAAAATATTACAGCGGTGCTCTGGCAGGATATATTAGAGGGCTCGTCTAGGGAGATAATTTGGGTGGAATTGAGGAATGAGAAAGGTGTAGTAACACTTATAGGGGTGTATTATAGACCACCTAATGGGCAGCGAGTATTGGAGGAGCACAAATTTGTAAGGAGATAGCTGATATTTGTAGTAAGCGCAGGGTTGTGATTGTGGATTTTAATTTTCCACACATAGACTGGGAAGCCCATTCTGTAAAAGGGCTGGATGGTTTGGAGTTTATAAAATGTGTGCAGGATAGTTTTTTGCAGCAATACATAGAGGTAACAAATAAAGAAGGGGCAGTGTTGGATCTCCTGTTAGGGAATGAGATAGGTCAGGTGATGGAGGTATGTGTTGGGGAGCACTTCAGGTCCAGTGATCACAATGCCATTAATTTCAATATAATTCTGGAGAAGGATAGGACTGGACCCAGGGTTGAGATTTTTGATTGGAGAAAGGCTAACTTTGAGGAGATGCGGAAGGATTTAGGAGTGGATTGGGACAATTTGTTTTATGGGAAGGATGTAATAGAGAAATGGAGGTCATTTAAAGGTGAAATTTTGAGGGTACAGAATCTTTATGTTCCTGTTAGGCTGAAAGGAAAGGTTAAAAGTATGAGAGAGCCATGGTTTTCAAGGGATATTGGAAACTTGGTTCGGAAAAAGAGAGATATCTACAATAAATATAGGCAGCATGGAGTAAATGAGGTGCTCGAGGAATATAAAGAATGTAAAAAGAATCTTAAGAAAGAAATTAGAAAAGCTAAAAGATACGAGGTTGCTTTGGCAAGTAAGGTGAAAATAAATCCAAAAGGTTTCTACAGTTATATTAATAACAAAAGGATAGTGAGGGATAAAATTGGTCCCTTAGAGAATCAGAGTGGACAGCTATGTGTGGAGCAAAAAGGGATGGGGGAGATTTTGAACAATTTCTTTTCTTCGGTATTTACTAAGGAGAAGGATATTGAATTGTGTAAGGTAAGGGAAACAAGTAGGGAAGTTATGGAAACTATGACGATTAAAGAGAAGGAAGTACTGGCGCTTTTGAGGAATATAAAAGTGGATAAATCTCGGGGTCCTGACAGGATATTCCCTAGGACCTTGAGGGAAGTTAGTGTAGAAATAGCAGGGGCTCTGACAGAAATATTTCAAATGTCATTAGAAACGGGGATGGTGCCGGAGGATTGGCGTATTGCTCATGTGGTTCCATTGTTTAAAAAGGGTTCTAAGAGTAAACCTAGCAATTATAGGCCTGTAAGTTTGACATCAGTGGTGGGGGTAAATTAATGGAAAGTAATCTTAGAGATGGTATATATAATTATCTGGATAGACAGGGTCTGATTAGGAACAGCCAACATGGATTTGTGCGTGGAAGGTCATGTTTGACAAATCTTATTGAATTTTTTGAAGAGGTTACTGGGAAAGTTGACGAGGGTAAAGCAGTGGATGTTGTCTATATGGACTTCAGTAAGGCCTTTGACAAGGTTCCGCACGGAAGGTTATTTAGGAAGGTTCAATCTTTAGGTATTAATATTGAAGTAGTAAAATGGATTGAACAGTGGCTGGATGGGAGATGCCAGAGAGTAGTGGTGGATAACTGTTTGTCAGGTTGGAGGCCGTTGACTAGTGGTGTGCCTCAGGGATCTGTACTGGGTCCAATGTTGTTTGTCATATACATTAATGATCTGGATGATGGGGTGGTAAATTGGATTAGTAAGTATGCAGATGATACTAAGGTAGGTGGCGTTGTGGATAATGAAGTAGGTTTTCAAAGCTTGCAGAGAGATTTAGGCCAGTTAGAAGAGTGGGCTGAAAGATGGCAGATGGAGTTTAATGCTGATAAGTGTGAGGTGCTACATTTTGGTAGGACTAATCAAAATAGGACATACATGGTGAATGGTAGGGCATTGAGGATTGCAGTAGAACAGAGTGATCTAGAAATAATGGTGCATAGTTCCCTGAAGGTGGAATCTCATGTGGATAGGGTGGTGAAAAAAGCTTTTGGTATGTTGGCCTTTATAAATCAGAGCATTGAGTATAGGAGTTGGGATGTAATGTTAAAATTGTACAAGGCATTGGTAAGGCCAAATTTGGAGTATTGTGTACAGTTCTGGTCACTGAATTATAGGATAGATGTCAACAAAATAGAGAGTACAGAGAAGATTTACTAGAATGTTACCTGGGTTTCAGCACCTAAGTTACAGAGAAAGGTTGAACAAGTTAGGTATTTATTCTTTGGACCATAGAAGGTTGAGGGGGGACTTGATAGAGGTATTTAAAATTATGAGGGGGATAAATAGAGTTGACGTGGATAGGCTTTTTCCATTGAGAGTAGGGGAGATTCAAACAAGAGGACATGAGTTGAGAGTTAGGGGGCAAAAGTTTAGGGGGTAACACAAGGGGGAACTTCTTTACTCAGACAGTGGTAGCTATGTGGAACGAACTTCCAGCAGAAGTGGTAGAGGCAGGTTCGATATTGTGATTTAAAGTAAAATTGATAGATAGATAGATACTTTATTCATCCCCATGGGGAAATTCAACATTTTTTCCAATGTCCCATACACTTGTTTTAGCAAAACTAATTACATAAATTACTCAGTAAAAATATGATATGCATCTAAATCACTCTCTCAAAAAGCATTAATAATAGCTTTTAAAAAGTTCTTAAGTAGTTTACTCAGATACATTAAATACAATCAACCCCGGCACTTTAACATATCTTACTCCTGGCGGTTGAATTGTAAAGCCTAATGGCATTGGGGAGTATTGACCTCTTCATCCTGTCTGAGGAGCATTGCATCGATAGCAACCTGTCACTGAAACTGCTTCTCTGTCTCTGGATGGTGCTATGTAGAGGATGTTCAGGGTTTTCCATAATTGACCGTAGCCTACTCAGCGCCCTTCGCTCAGCTACCGATGTTATACTCTCCAGTACTTTGCCCACGACAGAGCCCGCCTTCCTTACCAGCTTATTAAGACGTGAGGCGTCCCTCTTCTTAATGTTAATATTATCCATAATAGGTATATGGACAGGAAAGGAATGGAGGGTTATGGGCTGAGAGCAGGTAGGTGGGACTAGGTGAGAGTAAGCGTTCGGCACGGACTAGAAGGGCCGAGATGGCCTGTTTCTGTACTGTAATTGTTATATGGTTATATGTTTGTATGTAAATCACAAACAGCAGAGGTCCCAGCTGATTCTTGTGGAATACCACTAATCACAGACCTCCAGCTAGAATAAGTCTCGTTGACCACTACCTTCTGTCCTCAATGGGCAAGCCAGTTCTGAAGCCAAACAGCCAATTCACCCCAGATCCCATGCATCTCAATCTTCTGGATGAATGCCTTACATATGTAATGTCCATATAAACAACACCCACAGCTCTGCCTTCATCAAAAATTTCAATAAAGTTAGAAAGGCAACTTGCCACAAAGCCATGGTTTTCCAAATGCTCATAAATCCTATCCCCAAGAATTCTTGCCAGTAACTTCCTTACCATATACCCGAGACTCACCGCTCTACATTTTCTAGTTTTATCCCTGATTCCTTTCGTGAATAATGGAACCAGTCCTCAGAGACCTCATCTGTGGCTAGATAGAACACGAAGATATTGGTCAAGACCCCAGCAATCTCTTCTCTTGCCTCTCAACAACTTGGGAGTATATCCTTTCAGGCCCTGGGGCCTTTAAGAGACCCAACACTACCTCCTCCTTTACCTCGAAATGCCCTAGCACGTCAAAGTGCTCGACACTGATCTCTAAATCCTTCACGTTCTTCCCCTTGGTAAATGCTGATGTAAAGTACTCGTTAACCCAGTCTTTGGGCTGTGTAAGAAACTGGAGCACCCGGGGGAAACCCACACATTCTACGGAAAGAACACACACCGGAACTGAACTCCAGAACACCCTGAACTGATAGCGTCGCGCTGCTATGCTACGCTAGAGTGGAGTTTCTCCCTCTTTTCATAACATTCCCCTCCCACGTTTACAAACCCAGAGTATGACAGACCTTTTGAGGGATCGGCCAAGTGTTGCCTCACCGACAGTGGGAGTAGAGGCATGGGGCAATGCCGGCGTCAGGCCGCCAGAGGAGGGAGAGCCCGCACCCACCGCCGGCAGACCCGACCTCGATTCCTCGGCCATAGTGACCGCTTCGCCGCCTCGGTCAACTTCCGTGCACGTGACAAGCAGCAGCCAATCAGATGCTCTGTGAGTGTTGAGTACTTGTGTTGCAGACTTCGTTTCAAAATTCGTTGTTTCGCGCCTCTGCATCATTTTTCAGTCATATTTTCCTGAGGCTTTTTGGTATTTTTTTTTGTCTTGGAATCTGAAAGATTTGAGTGCAAGATTCCTAACGCAAAATCAGCAGGTTCTGGAAATTAAACTATAAGTGTAAGACAAAATAGATCTGGTAGCATGGTTATTGAGTTTTTTTTAAGCATACAGGTTTTAATATAAATTACCCAGCTGACATAACGGCATTCAAACTCCCATCTGCAAATCGACGCTCCTGATTGAAATCCACTAATTGAACTTGGAGTTGTTTTGTTCTGTTATTTCTGTTTGTGTTCTGCTGAACATTATGGGCATGCTATGTCGGCGCCGGAATATGTGGTGACACACGTTCAATGTGATAGCGCATCCTTGTTTGTTAAACGACGAAGGGTTTCGGCCTGGAATGTCGACTGTACCTTTTTCCACAGATGCTGCCTGGCCTGCTGAGGTCCTCCAGCATTTGTGTGTGTTACGACGCATTTCATTGTATGATTTGATGTACAGGTGATATATAAATAAATCTCTACAATATTCCACTATCTCGCAGATAGAACGCAGTGGAATTACTTTTCCTCAGAAGCCTTTTGGACGACTCGCGTCTTTTTTCAACGTTCCTTTAGAAACCCAGACTCTGAAAGGGAGGCTAATACCTCAGCACTACACTAGTAGACTGCAGCGCTATAGGAGGCGCTGTCCTTTGGATCTGATGTGAAAACAAGATTCCCACTGTCAATTCATCTGGATGAAAAACATCTCTTGGCATTATCTCAAAGGCTCGGGATATTTTCATCTCCCTGGTGTCCTGAGGCCAATACTTTACCACACAAACACGCTGGGCTATAACATTCAGCTGATCGCTCGATGGTTTAAAAAATCAAAAGTTCAAAGTAAAATTTATTCTCAGAATACATACATGTCACCACACACAGCCCCGAGATTCTTTTTCTGCGGGCATACTTAGCAAATCCATAGAACAGTAAAATATAAACTGTTCAGGAACTGATAACTGTAAACAAACTGCAAATGCAGATATAAATAAATAGCAATAAATCGATCAGGTTTATCATCACCGACACGTGACGTAAAATTTGTTAACTTAGCAGTAGCATTCATTGTAATAAATAATCTAGAAGAGAAAAAATAAATAAGTAAATCAATTACATATATTGAATAAATTAAAAATCATGCAAAAAACAGAAATACTGTATATTTTTAAAAAGTGAGGTAGTGTCCAAGAGTTCAATGTCCATTTAGGAATTGGATGGCAGAAGGGAAGAAGCTGTTCCTGAATTGCTGAGTGTATGTCTTCAGGCTTTTGTACCTCCTACCTGATGGTAACAGTGAAAAGACAGTGCCCTGGGTGCTGGAGGTTATTAATAATGGACGCTGCCTTTCTGAGACACTGCCCCCTGAAGATGTCCTGGGTACTTTGTAGGCTAGTATCCAAGATGGAGCTGACTAGATTTACAACCTTCTGCAGCTTCTTTCAGTCCTGTGCAGTGCCCCCCCCCCCATACTAGGCAGTGATGCAGCCTGTCAGAATGCTCTCCATGGTACAGCTATAGAAGTTTTTGAGTGTATTTATTGGCATGTCAAACCTCTTCAAGCTCCTAATAAAGTATAGCCGCTGTCTTGCCGCCTTTATGCCTACATCGATATGTTGGGACCAGGTCAGAGATCATGACACCAAGGACCTTGAAGCTGCTTACTCTCTCCACTTCTGAACCCTCTGAGGATTGGTACATGTTCCTTCATCTTACCCTTCCTGAAGTCCACAATCAGCTCTTTCGTCTTACTGACACTGAGTGCCAGGTTGTTGTTGCGGAACCACTTCACTAGTTGGCATATCTCACTTCTGTACGCCCTCTTGTCACCATCTGAGATTCTACCAACAATGGTTGTATCATCAGCAGATTTATAAATGGTATTTGAGCTATGCCTAGCCACACAGTCATGTGCATATAGAGAGTAGAGCAGTGGGCTAAGCACCAGTGCACCAGTGTTGATTGTCAGTGAGGAGGAGATGTTATCACCAATCCGCACAGACTATGGTCTTCTGGTTAGGAAGTCGAGGATCCAATTGCAGAGGGAAGCACAGAAGCCCAGGATCTGTAATTGATCAATCAGGATTGTGGGAATGATGGTATGAAATGCTGAGCTATAGTTGATGAACAGCATCCTGACGTAGGTGTTTGTGTTGTCTAGGTGGTCTAAAGCCATGTGGAGAGCCATTGAGATTGCATCTGCCATTGACCTATTGTTGTGAAATTGCAATGGGTCCAGGTCCTTGCTTGAGGCAGGAGTTCAGTCCAGTCATGAGCAACCACTCAAAGCATTTCAAAACTGTAGATGTGAGTGCTAATGGGTGATAGTCATTAAGACAGCTCACATTATTTTTCTTAGGCACTGGTATAATTGTTGCCTTTTTGAGGCAAGTGGGAACTTCTGCCCATAACAGTAAGAGGTTGAAAATGTCCTTGAATACTCCCGCTAGTTGGTTGGCACAGGTTTTCAGAGCGTTACCAGGTACTCCACTGGGACCTTCTGCCTTGTGAGGGTTCACTCTCTTTAAAGATAGCCCAACATCAGCCTCTGAGACAGAGATCACAGGGTCATCAGTTGCAGTAGGGATCTTCACAGCTGTAGTTGTGTTCTCTCTTTCAAAGCAGGCATGAAAAGCGTTGCATTCATCTGGTAGTGAAGCATCACTGCCATTCATGCTATTGGGTTTCACTTTATAGGAAGTAATGTGTTGCAGACCCTGCCAGAGTTGCCTCACGTCTTAATAAGCTGGTAAGGAAGGCGGGCTCTGTCGTGGGCAAAGTACTGGAGAGTATGACATCGGTAGCAGAGCGAAGGGTGCTGAGTAGGCTACGGTCAATCATGGAAAACCCTGAACATCCTCTGCATAGCACCATCCAGAGACAGAGAAGCAGTTTCAGCGACAGGTTGCTATCGATGCAATGCTCCTCAGACAGGATGAAGAGATCATTACTCCCCAATGCCATTCGGCTTTACAATTCAACCGCCAGGGGTAAGATATGTTAAAGTGCCGGGGTTAGGACTGAGCTTAAGTTACCATTCAATGTATTTTAGTAAACTATTTAAGAATTTTTTAAAAGCTATTTATTAATGTTTTTTGAGAGGGTGATTTTAGATGCATATCATATTTATACTGAGTTAAGTATTGTATGTAATTAGTTTTGCTACAATAAGTGTATGGGACACTGGAAAAAATGTTGAATTTCCCCATGGGGATGAATAAAGTATCTATCTATCTATCTATCTATCTATCTATCTATCTATCTATCTATCTATCTATCTATCTAATGTCACCTCCAACCTTGTTCGAAATTGTCTCTTTGCCTTTGAAATAGCCCTCTGCAAATCATACCTGGTTTTCTGGTACAGGCCTGGGTCATCAGACTTGAATGCCACAGATCTAGCCTTCAGCAGATGACGTACCTCTTGGTTTATCCATGGCTTTTGGTTTGGGAATGTACAGTAAGTCATCAGTACAGTACTGTACAGTAAGTGTACAGAATGTACACACACTCATGCACACAGGTTTTAATGAAGTTGGTAACAACTACAGCATACTCATCCAGTTTCAAAGGTGAATCCCTGAATACAGTCCAGTCCACTGATTCAAAGCAGTCTTGTAGGTGCTCCTGTGCTTCCCTCGTCCATACCTTCTTGGTCCTCACTACCGAGCATGAAATGAAATAACAAGATAACTGAGTCTCTAAATGAGTGTAGTTGTCCCCTTTTGACCAAGAGTCTGATGATCAAGGAATAGTAACTTTTCTTGAATCTGGAAGCGTGAGTCCTGAGGCCCTTGTACCTCTACCTGATGGCAGCAGCGAGAAAAAAGCATGGCCTGGGTGGTGAGGACCTTTGATGATAGATGCTCTTTTTCTACGGCAACGTTTTCTGTTGATGTGCTCAATGGTTGGGAGGGTTTTACCTGTGATGTACTGGGCCAAATCCACTACTTTTTGTAGGATGTTCTGTTCAGAGGCATTGGTTTTCCCATACCAGGCCATAATGTAGCCAGTTAACACACTTTCCACCGCACATCTATAGAAGTTTGCCAAGGTGTTTGATGACATGCCAAACTTCTGAAGACTCCTGAAGAAGTAGAAGCGCTGTTGTGCTTTCTTCACAATAATATTTATACGATGTGTCCAGGACAGGTCCTCTGAGATAGTGACACCCAGGATTTTAAAGTTACTGACCCTCTCCACCTCCGATCCTCCACTGATTACTGGCTCATGGACCTCTGATTTCCCTCTCCTGAAATCTACAATCAGTCCCTTGGTCTTATTGACATTGAGTGCGAGGTTGTTGTTATTACGGTACACCACTCAGCCAAGTTTTCAGTCTGCCTCCTGTATGTTGATTCATCACATGTTTGATACAACCCACAATAGTCTAACCTTGGCTGTAACAAGTTAATTGTAACTCATAAACACAAGAGGTTCTGCAAACTCTGAAATCCTGAGCAGCACACGGAATGATGGAGGAACCCATTAGGTCAGGCAGCATCTGTGGAGGGGAATAAACAATTGATGTTTCAGACTGAGACCCTTCATCAGGGCTGGAAGGGAATGGGGTTGAAGCCAGAATAAGAAGGTGAGAGGAGGGAGAGGAATACAATCTAGAAGGTGATGGGTGAAACCAGGTGAGGGGAAGGTAGGTAGGTGGGTGTAATGAGAAGGTGGGAGGTGATAGGTAGAAAAGGTAAAGGGCTGAAGAAGAAGTAATCTGATAGGAGCGGAGTATTGGCCATGGGAGAAAGGGAAGGAGGAGGGTTACCGGAGGGAGGTGATGAGCAGGTGAGGGACAAGGTAAGAAGGGAACCAGAATGGGAATGGAAAAAAGAGGAGAGGCTTCACCTATCATCTTCTAGCTTGTACTCCTTCCCTTTCTCCCACCTTCTCATATGGTGTCTTCCCACCTTGATGAAGGGTCCCAGCCTGAAACGTTGACTGCTTACTCCCCTCCATAGATGTTGCCTGACCTGCTGAATTCCTCCAGCATTTTGTGTGTATTATCTATTGTATCTCATTGAGTACAAAGTAGTCTTGAACCTGGTGACCTCTTGAGAGAGATAAACAATCTCCCCCAGATCTGTGAATGTGTACACATACAATATACTCCGCATTGAAGATTGATTCTTTCAACATTGGGTTGATGCTTTAGAAGAAACTTAGCCATAGATCAATGCTAAGTGCATTCTGCCCCTGCTTTCAGAAACCAGAAATCAACAGGATGTGTTTTATTTGTTGGGTAAATTGACAAATGGAGCTGACAGTTTATTCTTTTTAAAACCTAATATGCCATCCTGACTCATTCAACACTTGCTGTAAATTCTGTAAATTCTCTGTAAGTTTTCTGTAAATTAATTTTGTACTATGGTTGTGTTGGTCTCATTGAGAGCTCAGCTCATGCATCTGCCGTTGAAAGACACCTCTCCTGAAAACCTGTTTTCTACACTTTGTACGTTAGTGGACAGCACTTTGGCCTTATTGATAAGGCACAAAATGTGAGTTCCACCATTTCACTTACTGTGATGGAAGCAATGGAAACACTCAGTAGGTCAGACTATGCCTGTGGAGAGAGAAACAGAGATGGGGGTTGAGGAGGAAACTGGAGGTCCAATCTTTGTTGACATGTTCTATTCCTTCCGGATTTTTTTCCTTATTTGAAGTGTATCCATCCAACATTAGACAGGTAGGGCACTTAAGGGAGAGGTAGGAAGTGGAAGATAATGCTTGTTTTAATTTCTTTTGTCTTCTAGGCCACCGCTGATCAACACAGCACCTGCCCCAGATAATCGTTAGATCCTTCTAGTTTGCCAAAGGTATTAACAAATTATAACATGGTAATAAAATTCATCAAGAAAATTAATAGTTCTTCTGCAGACAGTAGGTATTTGGTGCCATTAGCTGAAGGGGCTGTTCCTGTGTTGTACGGCTCAAGACATCAAATGTGGCTAGTTGATGCCATAGGTCCAGGTTCAATCCTGACCTCAGGTGTTGTCTGTGTTGAGATGTCCACCATTGAGAACACCTTCAAAAGGCGATACCTCAAAAAGGCACATCCATCATTAAGGACCCCCACCATTCAGGACATGTCCTCTTCCATTTGCTACCATCAGGGAGGAGGTAGGGAGCCTGAAGGCATGCACTCAATGTTTTAGGGTCAGCTTCTTCCCCTCTGCCATCAAATTTCTCAATGGACAATGAACCCATAAACACTACATCACATTTTTTGCTCTCTTTTTGTACTACTTATTGATTTTTAAATGTATTTTTATTATAATTTATAGTATGTTTAATGTATTACATTGTACCGCTTAGTCAGGGCATTAAAGGTTACGGGGAAGGCTGGAGACTGGGTTTGAGAGGGATAATAAATCAGCCATGTTGGAATGGCAGAGTAGGCTTGTTGCACCACGTGGCCTAATTCTGCTTCTATGTCTTACTTCTATGCTGTCGCAAAACAACTTTCACGACATATAACAAACCTGATTCTGATTCTGAGTTTGCATGTTCTCTCTGTGACTGCATGCGTTTCCCCATCCCCACCCCGGATGCTCTGGGTTCTTCTCGCAAAGATGTACAAGTTGGTGCACGAATTGGCTGATGTGTAGGTGGGTCGTGGAATCAGGAGGATTGATGAGAATGTGGTGAGAATAACAAAGTGAGATCATTCTACGTGTTTAGTGCATAAGAGTCAGATTCATTTACACACATGTACATCGAAACATACAATAAAATGTTGAAATTGAAATGAAATATCTTTATTGTCATTGCATAGTACAACTTGTCATGCACCAATACAGTGAAAATGAGTTTGCAACTCTCGTACTCAATGCTATAAAACAACAAATAAAATAAATAAACAATAAATAAAATCAAGTAACATGCAATGTCCAGCAGTACAAAAGCGCAACTCAAATGAATGACAGCCATAAAACCAGTATTAAAAGTAGTAATGTGGATGATGCTTGATGGATTGGTTCAGAGCAATTATAGCTCTGGGGAAAAGGCTATTTTTCAGTCTGGAAGTGCGGGCACAGAAAATCTTATAACGTCTGCCAGATGGAAGAAGTTCAAACAGATGATTGCATGGGTGTGTATTGTCCTTACAGATGCTTGTAGCTTTCCTTAGGCAGTGTGAGCTGTAGGTGTCCTCCAGGGCTGGGAGCTGTGTCCCGATGATCTTCTGTGTGGTAGAGATGATCCGATGAAGTGCTTTCCTATCAGCTGCTGTACAACTGAGATACCACACAGAGATGCAGTATGTTAAGATGCTCTCTATGGTGCAGCGGTAAAAGGTCACCAGCATCTGTTCAGGTAGACCAGCTTTCTTCAGTGGCCTGAGGAAAAACAAGCATTGCTGTGCTTTCTTAACTATTGTTGTGGTGTTAGTGGACCATGTAAGGTCTTCTGAGATGTGTATCCCCAGAAACCTGAAACTGGACACTCTCTCCACTATGTCTCCGTTAATGTAGACTGGAGTGTACTCATCATCTCGTGACTTTCCAAAGTTGATAATTAGCTCCTTAGTCTTTGCTGTGTTAAGAGACAGGTTGACAGATGGAGGGCCGAGCGGTTGCATTGATCAATGACTCTAAAAATACTAAATTATAAAATGCAGTTCCACACTACCCCATGTGAGTTCCTTTGTCAGCAGAGGACTTCATTGATGCAAAACTGGGAGATCCCTCGTTCTCTGTGACCTGGTCAGCACACTGAAGGGTCTATGAATGGGAGGGTGACCGGCAAGTGGGAGATGAACTTCAGAATGGGTGAGGGGCCTGCAGGTAGGGTAAGGGTCTGGAGAGTAGTTAGTGGGGATGTGGCGGTCTGGTGGGTGAGAGATGGTGAGAGGGTGATTGGTGAATGGGTGAGGGAGTGTGAATTGCCAGGGCATAAAAGGCAATGTAGCCAATTCAGGTAAAAGGCAAGTGCATTGGTTAGCATGGATGTGGTGAGCGGAAGGGCGTGTTTTTTGTTTATATGTCTCTGTGACAATATGGGACCAGTAAAAAGGAGAGGGCACAGTATTAGTGAAAGCCATCAATACATGGTTAAGAGACAAGTAGGCAGGAGTAAGGGACGAATAAGAGGAGTGAGGGATGAGGAAGTGGGGTGAGGGACGAGTAAGCAGGTGTGAAACGTGTAAGAGGGGTGAGGGATGAGTAAGAGGCATGAGGGACGTTTAAGAGGGGTGAGGGACATGTAAGAGGCATGAGGGATGTGTAAGAGGAGTGAGGGATGAGTATGAGGGATGAGTAAGAGGGATGAGGGATGATTATGAGGCATGAGGGACATGTAAGAGGGATGAGGAATGAGTAAGAGGAGCGAGGGACGTGTAAGCAGAGGTGAGGGATGAGTAAGAGGGGTGAAGGTCGAGTAAGAGGAGTGAGGGACGTGTCAGCAGGGGTGAGGGACGAGTATGAGGGGTGAGGGATGAGTAAGAGGGTCGGGGATGATTAAGCAGGTATGAGGGATGAATAAGCAGGAGTGAGGGACGAGTACAAGGGGTGAGGGACATGTAAGAGGAGTGAGGGACAAGTAATCAGGGGTGAGGGACGAGTAAGAGGGGTGAGGGACAAGTAAGCAGGGGTGAGGGAGGAGTAAGAGGGGTGAGGGATGAGTAAAGGGGGTAGGTGACAAGTAATCAGGGGTGAGGGATGAGTAAGAGGGGTGAGGGACGAGTAAGAGGAGTGAGGGACGGGTAAGCAGGGGTGAGGGACGAGTAAGAAGGGTGAGGGAAGAGTAAGAGGCATGAGGGACGAGTAAGCAGGTGTGAGGGACGAGTATGAGGTGTGAGGGACGAGTAAGCAGGGGTGAGGGAGGAGTAAGGGGGGGTAGGTGACAAGTAATCAGGGGTGAGGGACGAGTAAGAAGGGTGAAAGACAAGAAAGTAGGGGTGAGGGATGAGTAAGCAGGAGTGAGGGACGTGTAAGAAGGGTGAGGGAAGAGTAAGAGGCATGAGGGACGAGTAAGCAGGTGTGAAATGTGTAAGAGGGGTGAGGGATGAGTAAGAGGGGTGGGCGACGAGTAAGAGGCATGAGGGATGTGTAAGAGGGATGAGGGACGAGAATGAGGCATGAGTGACGTGTAAGAGGTGTGAGGGACATGTAAGAAGGATGAGGGATGAGTAAAAGGGGTGAGGAGCGTGTAAGCAGGGGTGAGGGATGATTAAGAGGGGTGAGGGATGAGTAAGCAGGAGTGAGGGGTCAGTAAGCTGAGCTGAAAGCGAGTAAGTGGGGTGAGGGACGTGTAAGAGGAGTGAGGGACGAGTAAGTGGGGTGAGAGACGAGTATGAGGGGTGAGGCACGTGTAAGAGAAGTGAGGGACGAGTAAGTAGGGGTGAGGGATGAGTATGAGGGGTGAGGGACAAGTAAGGGGGACGAGTAAGAGGAATGAGGGATGAGTAAGAGGAGTGAGGGACGAGTAAGAGGGTCGGGGGATGATTAAGCAGGTATGAGGGATGAATAAGCAGGAGTGAGGGACGAGTACAAGGGGTGAGGGACGTGTAAGAGGAGTGAGGGACAAGTAATCAGGGGTGAGGGACGAATAAGAGGGGTGAGGGACGTGTAAGCAGGGCTGAGGGACGAGTAAGAGGAGTGAGGGACAAGTAATCAGGGGTGAGGGACGAGTAAGAGGGGTGAGGGACGAGTAAGAGGGGTGAGGGAGGAGTAAGCAGGGGTGAGGGACGAGTATGAGGTGTGAGGGACGAGTAAGAGGAGTGAGGGACGAGTAAGGGGAGTGAGGGAGGAGTAAGAGGGGTGAGGGATGAGTAAGAGGGGTGAGGGAGGAGTAAGAGGAGTGAGGGAGGAGTAAGAGGGGTGAGGGATGAGTAAGAGGGGTGAAGGACAAGAAAGTAGGGATGAAGGATGAGTAAGCAGGAGTGAGGGACGTGTAAGAAGGGTGAGGGAAGAGTAAGAGGCATGAGGGATGAGTAAGCAGGTGTGAAATGTGTAAGAGGGGTGAGGGATGAGTAAGAGGTGTGGGCGACGAGTAAGAGGCATGAGGAATGTGTAAGAGGGATGAGGGACGAGAATGAGGCATGAGTGACATGTAAGAGGCGTGAGGGACATGTAAGAAGGATGAGGGATGAGTAAAAGGGGTGAGGAGCGTGTAAGCAGGGGTGAGGGACGATTAAGAGGGGTGAGGGATGAGAAAGTAGGGGTGAGGGATGAGTAAGCAGGAGTGAGGGGTCAGTAAGCTGAGCTGAAAGCGAGTAAGTGGGGTGAGGGATGTGTAAGAGGAGTGAGGGATGAGTAAGTGGGGTGAGAGACGAGTATGAGGGGTGAGGCACGTGTAAGAGAAGTGAGGGACGAGTAAGCAGGGGTGAGGGAGGAGTATGAGGGGTGAGGGACAAGTAAGGGGGACGAGTAAGGGGGGCGAGTAAGAGGAGTGAGGAACGTGTCAGCAGGGGTGAGGGACGAGTATGAGGGGTGAGGGATGAGTAAGCAGGGCTGAGGGACGAGTAAGAGGAGTGAGGGAGGAGTAAGAGGGGTGAGGGACGAGTAAAGGGGGTAGGTGACAAGTAATCAGGGGTGAGGGATGAGTAAGAGGAGTGAGGGACCAGTACAAGGGGTGAGGGACGTGTCAGCAGGGGTGAGGGACGAGTATGAGGGGTGGGGGATGAGTAAGGGGGTCGGGGATGATTAAGCAGGTATGAGGGATGAATAAGCAGGAGTGAGGGATGAGTACAAGGGGACAAGTAAGAGGAGTGAGGGACCAGTAGGAGGTGTGAGGGATGAGTAAGCAGAAGTGAGGGATGAGTAAGAGGGGTGAGAGACGTGTAAGCAGGGTGAGGGATGAGTATGAGGGGTGAGGGTTGAGTAAGAGGAGCGAGGGACGAGTAAGGAGGGGCGAGTAAGAGGAGTGAGGGACGTGTAAGCAGGGGTGAGGGACGAGTAAGAGGGGTGATGGATGAGTAAGAGGGGTGTGGGACGTGTAAGCAGGGTGAGGGATGAGTATGAGGGGTGAGGGATGAGTAAGAGGGTTGGGGGACGAGTTAGCAGAGGTGAGGGACAAGTACAAGGGGTGAGGGACGTGTAAGCAGGGGTGAGGGACGAGTAAAAGGGGTGAGGGACGTGTAAGAGGAGTGAGGGACAAGTAAGAGGGGGTGAAGGACATGTAAGCAGGGTTGAGGGATGAGTAAGAGGTGTGGGGGTGAGTAAACAGGGGTGAGGGATGAGTATGAGGGGTGAGGGTCGTGCAGCAGGGTTGAGGGATGAGTAAGAGGTGTGGGGGTGAGTAAACAGGGGTGAGGGACGAGTAAGAGGGGTGAGGGACGAGTAAGAGGGTATCGACACCGTAGGTATCACGTACCCTATGCCGTAAGGTGACGTGCACATCTTCAGAAAAGTTACTCATGCGTCACAGCAACGCGTACTGAAGCAACTGTGATTGGCGCGCTTGGTAGCATTGCATTTCCGGTCGCTTCTTCTCCGCCATGTCTGTAGGCTGTTAGTACACCGATATGAAATAGATGAACCCAATTGTCAAATGTACCTGCTGACATACGAAAATGTTTGAAATGCATTTCCTTGCCCATGTCTCTCACAAAGAAACTCAACACAGTGGCATAGAAGCCCCACCGCCAACTAGCATTTTGCAGCACAGCAACGCATACTCGCTACGGCATAGATCGACGCAGAAGTGAAAATCAGGGTTACGGCATAGGCTGCGGCGTAGCCCATACGCACAAGTATAAATTTGCCTTTAGAGGAGTGAGGAACGAGAAAGCAGGGCTGAGGGACATGTATGAGGGGTGAGGGATGTGTAAGAGGGGTGAGGGATGTGTAAGAGGGGTGAAGGACATGTATGAGGGGTGAGGGATGTGTAAGAGGGGTGAGGGATGTGTAAGAGGGGTGAAGGACATGTATGAGGGGTGAGGGATGTGTAAGAGGGGTGAAGGACATGTATGAGGGGTAAGGGATGTGTAAGAGGGCTGAGGGATGTGTAAGAGGGGTGAGGGATGTGTAAGAGGGGTGAAGGACGTATATGAGGGGTAAGGGACGATTAAGCAGGGGTGAGGGATGTGTAAGAGGGGTGAAGGACATGTATGAGGGGTGAGGGATGTGTAAGAGGGGTGAGGGATGCGTAAGAGGGGTGAAGGACATGTATGAGGGGTAAGGGATGTGTAAGAGGGCTGAGGGATGTGTAAGAGGGGTGAAGGACGTATATGAGGGGTGAGGGACGATTAAGCAGGGGTGAGGGTTCGTGTAAGGGGTGAGGGACGATTAAGCAGGGGTGAGGGTTCGTGTAAGGGGTGAGGGACGATTAAGCAGGGGTGAGGGTTCGTGTAAGGGGTGAGGGACGATTAAGCAGGGGTGAGGGTTCGTGTAAGGGGTGAGGGACGATTAAGCAGGGGTGAGGGTTCGTGTAAGGGGTGAGGGACGATTAAGCAGGGGTGAGGGTTCGTGTAAGGGGTGAGGGACGATTAAGCAGGGGTGAGGGTTCGTGTAAGGGGTGAGGGACGATTAAGCAGGGGTGAGGGTTCGTGTAAGGGGTGAGGGACGATTAAGCAGGGGTGAGGGTTCGTGTAAGGGGTGAGGGACGATTAAGCAGGGGTGAGGGTTCGTGTAAGGGGTGAGGGACGATTAAGCAGGGGTGAGGGTTCGTGTAAGGGGTGAGGGACGATTAAGCAGGGGTGAGGGTTCGTTTAAGGGGTGAGGGACGATTAAGCAGGGGTGAGGGTTCGTGTAAGGGGTGAGGGACGATTAAGCAGGGGTGAGGGTTCGTGTAAGGGGTGAGGGACGATTAAGCAGGGGTGAGGGTTCGTGTAAGGGGTGAGGGACGATTAAGCAGGGGTGAGGGTTCGTGTAAGGGGTGAGGGACGATTAAGCAGGGGTGAGGGATGTGTAAGGGGTAAGGGACGATTAAGCAGGGGTGAGGGTTCGTGTAAGGGGTAAGGGACGATTAAGCAGGGGTGAGGGATGTGTAAGGGGTGAGGGACGATTAAGCAGGGGTGAGGGTTCGTGTAAGGGGTGAGGGACGATTAAGCAGGGGTGAGGGTTCGTGTAAGGGGTGAGGGACGATTAAGCAGGGGTGAGGGTTCGTGTAAGGGGTGAGGGACGATTAAGCAGGGGTGAGGGTTCGTGTAAGGGGTGAGGGACGATTAAGCAGGGGTGAGGGTTCGTGTAAGGGGTGAGGGACGATTAAGCAGGGGTGAGGGTTCGTGTAAGGGGTGAGGGACGATTAAGCAGGGGTGAGGGTTCGTGTAAGGGGTGAGGGACGATTAAGCAAGGGTGAGGGTTCGTGTAAGGGGTGAGGGACGATTAAGCAGGGGTGAGGGTTCGTGTAAGGGGTGAGGGACGATTAAGCAGGGGTGAGGGTTCGTGTAAGGGGTGAGGGACGATTAAGCAGGGGTGAGGGTTCGTGTAAGGGGTGAGGGACGATTAAGCAGGGGTGAGGGTTCGTGTAAGGGGTGAGGGACGATTAAGCAGGGGTGAGGGTTCGTGTAAGGGGTGAGGGACGATTAAGCAGGGGTGAGGGTTCGTGTAAGGGGTGAGGGACGATTAAGCAGGGGTGAGGGTTCGTGTAAGGGGTGAGGGACGATTAAGCAGGGGTGAGGGTTCGTGTAAGGGGTGAGGGACGATTAAGCAGGGGTGAGGGTTCGTGTAAGGGGTGAGGGACGATTAAGCAGGGGTGAGGGTTCGTGTAAGGGGTGAGGGACGATTAAGCAGGGGTGAGGGTTCGTGTAAGGGGTGAGGGACGATTAAGCAGGGGTGAGGGTTCGTGTAAGGGGTGAGGGACGATTAAGCAGGGGTGAGGGTTCGTGTAAGGGGTGAGGGACGATTAAGCAGGGGTGAGGGTTCGTGTAAGGGGTGAGGGACGATTAAGCAGGGGTGAGGGTTCGTGTAAGGGGTGAGGGACGATTAAGCAGGGGTGAGGGATGTGTAAGGGGTGAGGGACGATTAAGCAGGGGTGAGGGTTCGTGTAAGGGGTGAGGGACGATTAAGCAGGGGTGAGGGATGTGTAAGGGGTGAGGGACGATTAAGCAGGGGTGAGGGTTCGTGTAAGGGGTGAGGGACGATTAAGCAGGGGTGAGGGTTCGTGTAAGGGGTGAGGGACGATTAAGCAGGGGTGAGGGTTCGTGTAAGGGGTGAGGGACGATTAAGCAGGGGTGAGGGTTCGTGTAAGGGGTGAGGGACGATTAAGCAGGGGTGAGGGTTCGTGTAAGGGGTGAGGGACGATTAAGCAGGGGTGAGGGTTCGTGTAAGGGGTGAGGGACGATTAAGCAGGGGTGAGGGTTCGTGTAAGGGGTGAGGGACGATTAAGCAGGGGTGAGGGTTCGTGTAAGGGGTGAGGGACGATTAAGCAGGGGTGAGGGTTCGTGTAAGGGGTGAGGGACGATTAAGCAGGGGTGAGGGTTCGTGTAAGGGGTGAGGGATTTGCAAGTCAAAGTCAAGTTTATTGTCAATGCAATGAGAAAACTTAATTGCAACAGCATCGCAGGCACAGAGCATCATTTGCAAGAAAAATATTAACATGAATTAAGCACATTTTATACAAGAAAGGACACAATTAGTGCAAATAAAAACAAAGTCTATTTTAGTGTAAAGTGATCAAATTTGTTAAAATGCACTGACTAGGGTTGTGTTGTTTTTCACAAATAAAACAGCGGAGATGGCTATGTTTAAGAAAAAAACCATAGCAACTCATTTATTGAACACCAAAAACTGAACAGAAAAGCAAACTAAAAACTTTACCTAAGTATGTCATCATGTCAAACCAGTCTCATTTCCACCAGTTACATGACCCTACACAGAACCCCCCTTCCGCAAAATTCACTAAAACCAGCATAGTGGGCCTGGCTAGAGCTCAGTAGTGCTCGGACAAGCCACCCAACTTGGGTCCTGTATTCCACGGGTAGAGGAACAGTAGGTGACTCCGGGTCATCCAGAGGTGAGTTGACATGCTCATGGATATGTCATAATGCCAGGGGCATACAACCATAAAGCCATTAAGGTTGCGGATGTTGTTCCTTTATTCAAGAAAGGGAGTAGAGGTAGCCCAGGAAATTATAGACCAGCGAGTCTTACTTCAATGGTTGGTAAGTTGATGGAGAAGATCCTGAGAGATAGGATTTATGAACATTTGGAGAGGTATAATATAATTAAGAATAGTTAGCATGAGTTTTTTGAGGATGTGACTAAACACATTGATGAAGGAAGAGCAGTAGATGTACTGTATATGGATTTCAGCAAGGCATTTGACAAGGTACCCCATGCAAGGCTTATTGAGAAAGTAAGGAGGTATGGGATCCAAGTGGGCCTTGCTTTGTGGATCCAGAACTGGCTTGTCCACAGAAGGCAAAGAGTGGTTGTAGATGGGTCATATTCTGCATGGAGGTCAGTGACCAGTGGAGTGCCTCAAGGATCTGTTCTGGGACCCCTACTCTATGTGATTTTTATAAATGACCTGGATGAAGAAGTGGAGGGTGGGTTAGTAAATTTGCTGATGACACAAAGGTTGGAGATGTTGTGGATAGTGTGGAGGGCTGTCAGAGGACATTGATAGGATGCAAAACTGGGCTGAGAATTGGCAGATGGAGTTCAACCCAGATAAGTGTGAGGTGGTTCATTTTGGTAGGTCAAATATGATGATAGAATATAGTATTAATGGTAAGACTCTTGGCAGTGTGGAGGATCAGAGGGATCTTGGGGTCCGAGTCCATAGGACACTCAAAGCTGCTGCGCAGGTTGTCTCTGTGGTTAAGAAAGCATACGGAGACCTCAGCCTTGGAATCGCACATTTGTTGCCATTTTTGTTGTTATTTGTGTTTCTTGGTTCTTATTTGTTCAGGGAGTAGATCGATTAAGTTTTATTCTGCTAATTTCAATGATACATTGACAGATAAATACAGATGGCTAAGGACAAAGTAAAATTCATTTCTTTTAACGTCAAAGGGCTATTAAATCCAATCAAACATAATAGAATTTTATCCAAAATGAAAAAAAGAACCTCATGTAGTATATTCACAGGAAACTCATTTAAGTGATAATGAGCATAAAAAACTAAAGCGAATGGGCTTCACTAATTTGTTTTCCTCCTCCTATAAATCAGGACATAGGAGAGGAGTTGCTATTCTTATCTCAAGTAAGCTAAATTTTGAAAAAGTATTTGAAATGGGAGATAAAGAGGGCAAATATATTCTGGTAAGGAGGAATATAGATGGCAATTCAGTTACTCTATTGAATATATATGCACCCCCGGGAAGTGATATTGGTTTCTTTCAGAAAATTACTGATATTATGGTAACGGAAACAGAAGGTCTCCTGATATGTGGGGGAGACTTAAATTTACAATTACAACCAAACTTAGACTCTGCCAATAGAAAAACCTATGAAACAAAGTCCTTACATAAGAAAGTTAATACACTTTTTGAGGATGTTGGTCTAATTGATATATGGAGGGACCTTACCCCCGACAGAAGGGATTACAATTATTATTCTGCTCCACATTCTGTATATGCAAGAATAGACTATTTCATAACATTTGGAAAAGATAAAGACAAAATAAACACCTGTGGAATTGGGACAATAGATGTAAGTGACCATGCACCTATATATTTATCTGTTGATTTTGACCTACAACCAAAGAATACTATTTGGAAACTAACTTCAAGTCTACTCAATGATCCGTACTTTAAGGAACAAATTAAAAAAGAAATTGGTCTCTACTGAGAATTTAATGATAATGGAAAGGTTTCACCTCCTATTTTATGGGATACTCTGAAGGCTGTCTTAAGAGGGAAAATTATAGCGATATCTTCATATAAGAAAAAAATAAGGAATAAAACAGAGCAATTACAAAATAGGCTGAAGGAACTAGAGAAAAAACACAAATTAAATTTGGCACAGGATACATTGAGGAAATTAAAAGAATTAGGAATGAAATTAATAGTTCGGCTACGCCAGAAATCAGGAAAAATTTAATGTTTCTGAAACAGAGACATTATAAAAGTGGATCAAAATCTATGAAAATACTGGCATGGAAACTGAAAAAAAAAGATAGCAGAAAATACAATTCATAGAATTAGGGACCCAAGAACGAAAATGATAAAAAATAAGTTAAGTGAAATTCAAGAAGCTTTTGAAGTGTTTTACAGAACTCTATATTCCAAAGTTCCAGGGGGAAGCATAACCCAAATTGACACCTTCTTGAATTCTCTAGAGCTACCCACTTTAAGTGAAGAACAAAATAGAAGGATGACTGCTGACATAACTGAAGTTGAATTAAAAGCTGCAATTAGTAAGCTTAAATTAAGCAAGTCACCAGGATCAGATGGGTATACAGCAGAGTGGTACAAAGAATTTAAAAATGAGTTAATTCCTGTTTTACTACCCACACTGAACTGGGCTCTAAAAAAGGCACAAATGCCACCCAGTTGGAAGGAAGCGATAATCTCAGCTATGCCGAAAGAAGGCAAGGATAAAATGGAATGCGGGTCATTTAGACCAATATCTGTTCTTAATGTAGATTATAGATTATTTACCTGCATCATGGCCAAACAATTAGAGGAGTTTCTACCCATACTGATATGTAACGATCAGACAGGCTTTATACGACAATGCCAGACACAAGATAATATACGAAGGACACTTCACATTATGGATCATATACAAAAAAATAAAATCGAAGCAATAGTGATAAGCGTGGATGCTGAAAAGGCATTTGATTCGGTTAATTGGAATTTTCTTTACAGAGTTTTACATAGATTTGGTTTCCAAGACACAATTATTAAAACTATACAGACACTATATGACAACCCGACTGCTAGGATTAAAATCAATGTGTAGCGGTGTGCTACACGCAGCGCTAAAATAACGACACGGAGTCGGTAAACTGCAGTCAAAGACTAAGTTTATTTCAACTCCACAGTCTTGCTTTAAAGCCTGTCTCTCCCACCAGATACCTTGAGAGGCCCTACTGAAACCCCCTCAGGCTTTCTTCCTTTGTCCCTGCACTCTGGCTAATTGTCAGCTGGTTCGAGTGTGCTAGTAATTGGGTCGCCACATAACCCCCCCCCCCCCCCCCCCCAGAACCGGCGATACACCCCCCAATGTCCACAGTCTGGGCCGGACCCTGTTTGGGAGGTCGGCCTCTGCGCCGCGGTGCCGGAAACTCGACCGGTTGTGCCAAGTCCACATGGGCCGGTTTGAGTCGGTCCACCGTGAAAACCTCCTCTTTCCCCCCAATGTCCAGCACGAATATGGACCTGTTGTTTCTGATCACCGTAAACGGCCCCTCGTAGGGCCGTTGCAGCGGTGGCCGATGCCCGCCCCGTCGTACAAACACAAACTTACAGTTCTGCAGGTCTTTGGGTACGCAGGTCGGGTGCTGCCCATGCTGCGAAGTGGGTATGGGGGCCAGGGCACCGAGCCTCTCACGTAGTCTGCCCAGGACTGCTGCGGGTTCTTCCTCTTGCCCCCTTGGGGCTGGTATGAACTCCCCGGGAACGACCAGGGGTGCGCCATACACCAACTCGGCCGACGAAGCGTGCAGATCGTCTTTGGGCGCCGTGCAGATGCCGAGTAGGACCCAGGGAAGCTCGTCCACCCAGTTAGCTCCTCGCAGGCGGGCCATGAGAGCCAACTTCAGGTGACGGTGGAAACGCTCCACCAGTCCGTTCGACTGTGGGTGGTAGGCAGTGGTGTGGTGCAGCTGAGTCCCCAACAGGCTGGCCATCGCTGACCACAGGCTGGAGGTGAACTGGGCGCCTCTGTTGGAGGTAATGTGGGCCGGTACACCAAAGCGGGATACCCAGGTGGCGATCAGTGCCCGGGCGCAAGATTCAGAGGTGGCATCGGTGAGTGGGACCGCCTCTGGCCATCTTGTGAACCGGTCCACGATAGTGAGGAGGTGCCGCGCCCCGCGCGACACTGGCAAGGGGCCCACGATATCCATATGAATGTGGTCGAAACGCCGGTGGGTGGGGTGGAACTGCTGCGGCGGGGCCTTGGTGTGTCACTGCACCTTGGCCGTCTGGCAGTGCATGCACGTTCTGGCCCATTCACGGACCTGCTTGCGGAGTCCGTGCCAAACAAACCTGCTGGAGACCAGCCGGACGGTTGTCCTGATGGAGGGGTGCGCCAAGTTATGAATGGAGTCGAAAACACGTCGTCGCCAAGGTGCCGGGATGACGGGACGGGGCTGGCCGGTGGCGACGTCACAGAGTAGGGTCCTCTCACCTGGGCCTACGGGGAGGTCCTGGAGCTGCAAACCGGAGACTGCGGTTCTGTAACTAGGGATCTCCTCATCTGCCAACTGTGCCTCAGCCAGCGCCTCAAAGTCTACCCCTTGGGAAAGGGCGTGAATGTTAGGGCGAGAGAGCGCATCCGCCACGACATTGTCCTTACCCGAGACGTGCCGGACGTCCGTCGTGTATTCAGAGATGTAGGACAGATGGCGCTGCTGGCGGGACGACCAGGGATCGGACACCTTCGTGAATGTAAAGGTAAGCGGTTTGTGGTCCGTGAACGCGGTGAAGGGCCTACCTTCTAAGAAGTACCTGAAATGCCGGATTGCCAGGTATAGCGCCAACAGTTCCCGGTCGAAAGCACTGTATTTGAGCTCAGGTGGTCGCAGATGTTTGCTGAAAAATGCCAGGGGTTGCCAGCGCCCCTCGATGAGTTGCTCCAGTACCCCACCGACTGCCGTATTAGATGCGTCCACTGTGAGGGCGGTAGGGACGTCCATTCTGGGGTGCACTAGCATCGCGGCATTCGCCAAGGCATCCTTGGTTTGAGTGAAAGCGGCGGCGGACTCCTCGTCCCAGGTAATGTCCTTGCCCGGACCGGACAGCAAGGCGAACAGGGGGCGCATGATTCGGGCAGCTGAAGGGAGGAAGCAGTGGTAGAAATTGACCATACCTACAAATTCCTGGAGGCCTTTGATCGTGGTTGGTCGGGGGAAATGGCGGACCGCATCTACTTTAGCGGGCAGAGGGGTTGCCCCGTCTGTGGTAATCCTGTGGCCCAGGAAGTCAATGGTGTCGAGCCCGAACTGGCATTTGGCCAAGTTGATTGTTAGACCGTAGTCACTCAGCCGGGCATAGAGTTGTCGGAGGTGGGACAGATGCTCCTGACGACTGCTGCTGGCTATGAGGATGTCGTCCAAATAGATGAATGCGAAGTCCAGGTCGCGTCCCACCGCGTCCATCAACCGCTGGAATGCCCGTGCGGCATTCTTCAGGCCGAACGGCATGCGGAGGAACTCAAAAAGACCGAACGGGGTGATGAGAGCGGTTTTGGGGACGTCGTCCGGATGCATCGGGATTTGATGGTATCCGCGGATGAGGTCTACCTTGGAGAAGATCCGTGCGCCATGCAGGTTTGCTGCAAAGTCCTGAATGTGCGGCACAGGGTAGCAGTCCGGTGTTGTACCCTCGTTCAGCCTGCGGTAGTCACCACATGGTCTCCAGCCCCCTGTTGCTTTGGGCACCATGTGCAGGGGGGAGGCCCATGGGCTGTCAGACCGCCGAATGATCCCCAATTCCTCCATCCTCTTGAACTCCTCTTTCGCCAGTCGGAGCTTGTCCGGAGGAAGCCGCCGAGCGCGGGCATGGAGGGGTGGTCCCTGGGTCAGGATGTGGTGCTGTACGCCGTGTCGGGGCATGGCTGCCGTGAACTGCGGTGCCAGAACCGATGGGAAATCCGCCAGGACCCTGGTGAAGTCGTTGTCGGACAGCGTGATGGAGCCGAGGTGTGGGGCTGGCAACTGGGCTGCACCCAGGGAGAATGTCTGAAAGGTCTCGGCGTGAACCAGTCTCTTCCTGGGCAGGTCGACCAGTAGGCTGTGAGCCCGCAAGAAATCCACGCCCAGGAGCGGTTGGGCTACGTCGGCCAGTGTGAAGTCCCACGTAAACTGGCTGGAGTCGAACCGTAGCTGCACCGGACGGGTGCCATAAGTCGTTATAATGCTGCCGTTCGCGGCCCTCAGGGTGGGACCCGGTTCTCTGTTGCGGGTGTTGTAACTCGTCGGAGGTAAGACGCTGATCTCGGCACCGGTGTCGACCAAAAACCGGCGTCCCGACTGCTTGTCCCAGACATACAGGAGGCTATCCCGATGGCCAGCCGTCGTAGCCATCAGCGACGGCTGGCCCTGGCGTTTCCCGGGAACTGGCAGGGCGGGCGACAACAGTGGGCTTCTGTGCCCCACCGCTGGTGGTAGAAACACCATTGCTCGTTGGGCTCCACACCCCAGCCTCTGGGGTTAGTGGGCTCTGCGGCCGGGCCTGGACTGGTTTGCTGCTGGGAGCGTGGCCGGGTGATCAGTGAGATGGACGCCCCACTCACCTTCTTGGTGTTCCACAGCAAGTCCGCCCAGGCTGCCACCTTCCGGGGGTCGCTGAAATCCACGTCGGACAGCAGCAGGCGTATGTCCTCGGGCAGCTGCTCCAGGAATGCCTGCTCAAACATGAGGCAGGGTGTGTGTCCGTCGGCCAGAGACAACATCTCATTCATTAAAGCTGATGGGGGCCTGTCTCCCAGGCCATCCAGGTGCAGTAAACGGGCAGCTCGCTCGCGCCGTGAGAGCCCGAAAGTCCCTATGAGCAGGGCTTTGAATGCCGTGTACCTGCCGTCCGCCGGGGGAGACTGTACGAACTCTGCGACCTGGGCCGCTGTGTCCTGGTCGAGGGAGCTCACCACTTAGTAGTAACGGGTGTCCTCTGAGGTTATCTGCCGAACGTGGAATTGGGCTTCTGCTTGCTGAAACCATAGGTGAGGTTGTAGCGTCCAGAAGCTTGGCAGATTCAAGGAAACCGCATTAACAAATGCAGCGTCTGCCATCTCCGGTCCAAAAACATTTGGACCGTCGGGGTCACCAATTGTAGCGGTGTGCTACACGCAGCGCTAAAATAACGACACGGAGTCGGTAAACTGCAGCCAAAGACTAAGTTTATTTCAACTCCACAGTCTTGCTTTAAAGCCTGTCTCTCCCACCAGATACCTTGAGAGGCCCTACTGAAACCCCCTCAGGCTTTCTTCCTTTGTCCCTGCACTCTGGCTAATTGTCAGCCAGTTCGAGTGTGCTAGTAATTGGGTCGCCACAAATGGATATTCATCAAATAGTCTTACCCTAGAAAGGGGCATGAGACAGGGTTGTGCATGGTCACCATTACTCTTCGCGTTATATCTGGAACCATTAGCTCAATACATCAGACAAAATGAAGATATCAGGGGAATTACTATTAAAGGGACAGAGCATAAATTGGCTTATTATGTGGATGACATTTTGATCTATCTAGGGCAACCTAAATTGATGCAATCCTTTGAACAATATGGTCAATTATCAGGATACAAGATCAACATAGATAAAACCCAATTACTTTCATATTTCTATAACCCACCAAGAGAAATTGAAAGTAGATATCCCTGGGCATGGCAAACAGAGTCTTTCAAATATTTGGGCATCATTATGCCAAAAGATTTGGCAAAATTATCAGAATGTAATTATCAGCCTTTATATAAAAAAATTAAGGAAGATATGGCAAGATGGAACCTGATTCCTTTTTTCAGTCTCAGTTCAAGGATTGAGTCTATGAAAATGAATATACTGCCCAGACTGTTATATCTCTTTCAGACCCTACCAATAGAGATTAATCAAAATCAATTCAATGAATGGAACAAGATGTTATCAAGGTATATTTGGCAGGGTAAAAGGCCTAGAGTTCATCTCAAAACTTTGCAATTAGCAAAGGAAAAGGGGGGATGGGGCCTACCTTCTCTTAGAGATTATTATTTTGCAGCACAGTTGAGAGCTGTGATATGTTGGTGCAACCCATCATATGACGCTCAATGGAAAAACATTGAGGAGCGGTACTTCCCATCCCCATACAAGCAACTTTGGCTGATAACAACCTGCAAAGCTACATAAATACTATTGATAACCCATGGGTGAAATTGACTCTTAAAATATGTAAAACTACTATAAAAGAATATAATCTAGAGGGAAATATTGCATTTCTTAAATGGTGTGCATATGACTCGGATTTTACACCAAATAAATTGGATGCTAGATTTAAGGACTGGACAGCTAAAGGAATAACATTTCTTTGCAACGTAATGAAGGAAGGAACACTGTTTAGTTTTGAAATGCTTAAAGAGAAACACTTATTAGAAAAACAAGATTTTTATTGGTATTTACAGATGCAACAATATGTTAATAAGACGCTTAAAAATGTAACCAAGGCAAGTACATGCTTGATAGAGCTATTTAGAACAGCATATAATTCGAATAATGGTAGTAGAATCATTTCAAGCATGTATAAGGGGTTGTCAAATCTTAAAACACATTCGACTTCATACATTAAAACAAAATGGGAGAAGGGAGGAGGGATAATTATATCTGAGGAAGAATGGACAATAATATGGAGGTATCAATGGAAGTGTACCAGTTCACAGAAATGGAGAGAGTTTGGATGGAAAAACTTGATAAGATATTTTATTACATCCTCTCAGAAATCCCATTATGATAGTAACCACCCTGTTTGCTGGAGAAATTGTGGAAATCAAAATGCAAATCATTATCATATTTTTTGGGACAGCCCTGTTATCAAAAACTATTGGAGGGGGATACACAATGCTCTACAAGACATCTTTAAATGTGAAAGTAAGACCATACTTAGAGAGTAAGACTATATATTTTGGATATATACCTCAAGAATGGTTGAAAAGAGATAAATATTTAACAAATATACTGTTGGTGGCTGGTAAAAAGACTCTTACTAGGAAATGGTTATCACAGGAGAGCCCAACTTTAAATACATGGATGGAAATTGCAATGGACATTTACAAAATGGAGAAGATAACAACATATGTTAATCATAAGCTGGAACAATTTGATTCATACTGGGGAAAATGGTTTAACTACATAATGCCTCATAGGCCTGATTTTATTCTCACAAATCAATGAATATGTTGTAAAAAAATCACTCCCTACTTGTGCATAGTTTTTTTCTTCTTTCTTTTTTTTCTTTCCACTCTTTTCTATAAAGTATACCTCAGATAAATACTTTGTGGAGATTTGTGATATATATGATTATATGATATATAGGTATAATGTCTGAAATACATCTTATGGAAATGTTTGTTTGATGATGAACTTCAATAAAAAAATAAATTACAAAAAAAAAGAAAGCATACGATGCATTGGCCTTCATCAATCATGAGATCGAGTTGAGGAGCTAAGAGATATTGTTGCAACTATATAGGACCCTGATCATACCCACTTGGAGTACTGTGCTCAATTCTGGTCGCCTCACTACAGGAAGGATGTGGAAGCCATAGAAAGGGTGCAGAGGAGATTTACAAGGATGTTGCCTGGATTGGGGAGCATGCCTTATGAGAATAGATGGATTGAACTTGGTCTTTTTCCCTTGGAGCGACAGAGAATGAGAGGTGACCTGATAGAGGTGTATAAGATGATGAGAGGCATTGATCATGTGGATAGTCAGAAGCTTTTTCCCAGGGCTGAAATGGCTAGCACGAGAGGGCACAGTTTTAAGGTGCTTGGAAATAGGGGAAGAGGAGATGTCAGGGATAAGTTCTTTACTCAGAGTGGTGAGTGCATGGAATGAGCTGCCGGCAACGGTGGTGGAGGCGGATTCGATAGGGTCTTTTAAGAGGCTCCTGAACAGGAGTCTTAGAAAAATAGAAGGCTATGGGTGACCCTAGGTAATTCCTAAAGTAAGGATGTGTTTGGCACAGCTTTGCGGGCCAAACGGCCTGTATTGTGCTGTAGGTTTTCTATGTTTCTGTTTCAATTTGGCCCATCGTGTCTTCCCTGCCATTCAATCATGGCTGATTTTTTTTTTCCCTCAGCCCCCACTCCCTGACGTTCTCCCTGTAGCCTTTGTTGCCGTGTCCAGTCAAGAACCTGTCAAGCACTAGCATTTCCTAGCATTTGTACCAAAACGAGCATGGTAAATACACAGGCCTGGGATTGTCTGTCTCGCAGCTGCGGGTATCCTTATGTTGGGGGCCTTGCTGACTGGGCTTATTGAGGTAGAGAAAGGAGAAGGAATGATGCGCCAATGCCTGGCTGAGTGTAGACTATCAGCCATTTTAGCAATCTCCCTATAGTCAAAAAAGGATCTAGTGCTTTTTCAACGTATATGATGAATAAACTCTTCTTGGGCTTCTAGCCAGGTACAGGTATCAAGTTTAACCAACGTTTCAATGACAAACTCTGCCATCTTCATCAGATGCCTGGGCACATCTTGTCTGGTGGTATAAATACATTCTTCCTGATTGGTTATTTTTCATCCAATCAGATTTCTGCTGTCCCACCTTGTTTACAATCGAATTCCAGTTCTTACTCAGAGTGAGACCTTCGTCTTTGTTAAAATTCTTTTTCTCTAGATTTATTTCAATGGCTTCCTTGGTGGTCCCAAAAACCATTGGAGCGGCACAGAAGTTTTGTGCTGTCGAAGTCAATCTTATGGCCATTGCGAGTGCAATGTTCTGGTAGCACCGATTTCTCCACGTAACCCAAACAGATCAACCTCCTATGCTCTTTCCCATTAGTTCCCATTAAGGACAGCCTAGTCCTCCTGTGGTCAAGGTTTAATAAGGGTACCATTGACCTTTTTGAACACACCCCTATATCAACATACTTCCTCTGTAAGGGGAGCTACTATGAATAAATGGACTGGGTGGTCATGGGATCGCCCTTGTCAGTGACTATTGCTAATTTCTACATGGAGGGCTTTGATGAGAGAGTTCTGAATTCATCACCCTTGCGCCCCAAATGCTTCTTTAGATACATCGATGACACCTTTGTAGTGAGTCCTCATGGACTCCTTGCACTCCAACAGTTCCATGACTATCTAAACAGCATACATCGAAGCATTCAATTTATGATTTCCAAGGTAAATTTCCAAGATGGCGGCGTGATGCAGCTTGCAGCGGCCACTCCGGAGCTGATTATCTGTTGTTTGTGAAGTGGGGTGCCGTGCGCAATCATAATCGATTGAAAACGGACGTGGGAGCACGGAGGAACATTGGGAAATCTCCAGGAAGACCTTCTTCATTGCTGCTGCTGCTGTGAGGTCCGGGATTCTGCTGGGAAGAACAGGCCCCCAGGCCTCGGGGTCGCATTGCCGATGGCCGTTGGCGGGGCCGTCTTAATACACTCGGCAGAGGATGGTGCTCGGAGAAACTGTGCCGGAGGGGATGGTCATCGGCTCGGAGGTTCGACGGACTTGGAGTCCGCTGCGGTCAGGTCACTTTCGGTGTGTGCTGCGTCTGCGAGGCTGAGTCGGGCGGCGCCATGGAAGTCCATAGTGGGGGTATTCCCTTCTGCCGCCGGCGTGGGATGGCGAGTCTGTCGGGATCCTGGGGACTTGTGGAAACTGTGTTGATTTCTTTTGAACTTATAGTCCTTTAACATCTTTTGACTATTTTTACTGTGCCCATGGTCTGTTTTTTTTATCAATTATGGTATTGTTTGCACTGGTGTAACTATATGTTGTAATTATGTGGTTTTGTGCAGGTCTTGTAGCTTTAGATTTTGGTCTTGTTTTTGTCTGGTAGATTTGAAGCTCCTTTCCAGGGAACGCGCTAAGACAGTAGTGCGCTATTAATACGCAGCAGCCTCTCCGGACTCTGGATTGGGGATTGCCAAACGTTATGTGGATTTTCTGGTGTAGTCTGTTTTGTCATTTGCTGTTGTGATATCATTCTGGAGGAACATTGTCTCATTTTTTAATTGCATTGCATTTGTGGTTTCTAAATGACAATAAACTGAATCTGAATGTAAACCTGAATGATGGAGATGGAGATGAACAGTTATCTCCTGTTCCTGGATATTCTAATACAACTGAAACCGAATGGTATCCTCGGATATGGCATCTATCTAATGCACACTTTTTTTTAGATATTTACAAATTAGGAATTTTTTACGTAGTTTACTTCCAAATTTTTCCTCTGCTTATTCACCCAATATGATAGATACTCTTTTTCAGGTTAAACCATTTCAAAAAGGACTGATAACTATAATTTATAAATGGTTATTGAATTTGCGAATGGTATCTAAGGATAAAATTAAAGCTGCGTGGGAATTGGAATTTCGAGAGTCACTTCCAGATAATCAATGGGATAAAATTTTTCATTTGGTAAATACTTCATCCACTTGTGCCCGTCATTCCTTGATACAGTTCAAGGTAGTACATTGGGCACATATGTCAAAGGATAAATTAGCCTGTATCTTTTCCAATATTAATCTGATTTGTGACAGATGTAATATTGAGGTGGCTTCTTTAACTCATATGTTTTGGTCTTGTATCAAGATAGATAATTTTTGGAAAGATGACTTTAGAACTTTATCAAATGTCTTGAATTTGGACCTACAACTAAATTTATTTACAGCAATTTTTGGGATCTTTCTGATGCACCATCAATAACTCTTGGAGACGGGAGGTGAACGATAGGAAGTGAACTGGAAGTGGCTTTTATTAGCAGCAAAACAGAGCACAGCATCTCGGAGACTGAGGGGGGAGCAGTGCCTCCAATCGCCTTTATACAGGGGTCTGTGGGAGGAGCCACAGGAGCAGTCAGCAGAGGGGCGTGTCCAGACAGGTATACACATAGTTTACCACATTCACCCCCCCACTTTGTTTTAAAAGAGAGGCCCAAGGAGCGAAGTTTCTTACAAGTATATTTACAGGTTAAGTCTATCAGGTGGTTGAATCTGTCGCTGTGATCTACGTAGCACCGGTGGTGATTGTACGAGTGCCGGTGGTGATTACACTGGTGACGGTGGTTGTGCTGGCTCCGGCCTGACTTGAGGTGCCAGCCCGTTAGGCGTCAATGATCCCTCATGCGTGTGCGAGACGCCCGGTATGGGAGTGTCGTGAGGAGTCTGTGTAGGGCTTGGTGTGTGCAGTGTCTCGTGGGTATACACCTCGGTGGGTACGGGGTTCATAGTCACCGTGGAGTGTTCGGGGTAGGGGTCTGGTGCTCCTGCGGGCGCCAGGTCACGGATGGAGACCATGTCCTCCCGCCCATCAGGTAAGACCACGTAGGCATACTGGGGGTTCGCATGTAGTAGGTGAACCCTCTCGACCGTCGGGGAGTATTTATTGCTCCTCGCATGTTTCCGGAGCAGCACTGGCCCTGGGGATGTCAGCCAAGCCGGTAGGGTGGTCCCAGTGGCAGACTTCCTGGGAAAAGAAAAGAGTCGCTCATGAGGGGTGGCATTGGTGGACGTGCATAACAGGGAGCGGATGGAGTGGAGTGCCTCAGGGAGGACCTCCTGCCAGCGAGAGACCAGCAATCCCTTTGACCTAAGGGCTAAGAGTGTGGCCTTCCACACAGTGGCATTCTCCCTCTCCACTTGTCCATTTCCCCGGGGATTATAGCTCGTGGTCCTACTAGTAGCAATACCCCTAGCCAGCAGGTACTGGTGCAGCTCGTCACTCATAAACGAGGACCCTCCATCACTGCGGATATAGCAGGGATATCCGAACAGAGTGAAGAGCTGGCGCAGGGCTTTTATGATGGACGTGGCAGTGGTATTGGGGCAGGGGATGGCAAAGGGGAACCGCGAGTACTCGTCGATTATGTTGAGAAAGTAGACATTGCAGTTGGTGGAGGGAAGGGGGCCCTTAAAGTCGACACCCAGTCGCTTAAAGGGGCGGGTGGCCTTGATAAGTTGCGCCTTTTCAGAACAGTAGAAGTGCGGTTTGCACTCAGCGCAGACTTGGCAGTCCCTGGTCATCGTCCTGATTTCCTCAAGGCTTTCATGAAATGGTAAAGTTGGGTGACCCCCGGGTGGCAGAGATCTGCATGGAGGGTGTATAGCCGGTCGAGCTGCATGCTGGCACACGCTCCCCGGGATAGGGCATCAGGGGGCTCATTGAGCCTTCCAGGCTGATACAGGATATCATAGTTGTAGGTGGAGAGTTCAATTCTCCACCTCAAAATTTTATCATTTTTGATTTTGCCCCGCTGTTGGTTGCTGAACATGAACGCAACTGAGCGCTGGTCGGTCAGCAAGGTGAACCTTTTGCCGGCGAGATAGTGCCTCCAGTGCCTAATAGCTTCCACTATGGCCTGGGCTTCTTTCTCCACCACGGAATGCCGAATTTCAGGGCCTTGAAGGGTACGAGAGAAGAATGCTACCGGCCTTCCTGCCTGATTGAGGGTAGCAGCCAGCACGAAGTCGGAGGCGTCACTCTCTACTTGGAAGGGAATGGTCTCGTCCACCGCATGCATCGTTGCTTTGGCAATGTCCCCTTTAATGCGGCTGAAGGCCGCGCGGGCCTCGGCTGAGAGGGGAAATGCGGTGGACTTGACCGGGGGCAGGCCTTGTCTGCGTAGTGAGGGACCCATTGGGCGTAATAGGAAAAGAAGCCCAGGCACCGTTTGAGGGCTCTGAGGGTGGTGGGAAGAGGGAGTTCCAACAGGGGGCGCATACGGTCGGGGTCAGGGCCAATGACCCGTTCTCTACGACATACCCAAGGATAGCAAGTCGGGTGGTTCCAAACACACACCTGTCCCTGTTATAGATAAGGTTAAGAGCTTTGGCCACTTGGAAAAATCGTTGGAGGTTGGTGTCGTGATCCTGCCAGTCGTGACCGCAGATGGTGATGTTATCCAGATATGGGAACGTGGCCTTCAGTTGGCACTGGTCCACCATCTGGTCCATTTCCCTCTGGAAGACAGAGACACCATTCGTGACACCGAAGGGGATGCGCAGGAAGTGATAGAGCCTAACGCCCGCCTCGAAGGCAGTGTAGGGGCGGTCCTCCGGGTGGATGGGGAGCTGATGGTAAGCGGATTTCAGGTCTATGGTCGAGAACACCTTGTACTGAGCTATCTGATTGACCATATCTGCAATGCGGGGTAGGGGGTACGCGTCAAGCTGCGTGAACCTATTGATGGTCTGGCTATAGTCCACGACCATCCTATTTTTCTGCCTGGTCCGAACAACAACCACCTGGGCCCTCCAAGGACTTGTGCTTGGCTCAACGATCCCCTCCCTGAGCAGCCGCTGCACCTCCGACTAAATGAAGGCCCTGTCCCCTGCGCTGTACCTCCTGCTGTTAGTTGCCACAGGTTTACAGTCGGGGGTCAGGTTGGCGAACAGCGGTGGAGGAGGGATCTTGAGGGTGGAGAGGCTGCAAGTGGTGTCAGTAGCGCAGCTGTCGGCGTGGTGTTGGGTGGGATGTGCGGGTCGGTGTGTGTGTGTGGTCAGTAGCGGGGTATATGACGAAGTCCCACAAAACCGAGGATTTCTGACAGTGAGTGGTGGGAGGGGCCCGTCATACTCCATTGTCACACTTTTCAGGTGGCTCTGGAAGTCGAGCCCCAATAGCACAGGGGCACACAGTTGAGGCATGACCAGTAACGTAAAGTTCTGATATTCTGTGCCCTGCACCACCAATGTCGCTACACAACCCCCCCGGATATCTGTGGAATGTGATCCAGAAGCCATGGTGACCCTCTGGCTTACCGGCTGTGTCACGAGTCCGCAGCGTTGCACCGTGTCCGGGTGAATAAAACTCTCAGTGCTGCCCGTGTCAAACAGGCAGCTAGTCCTGTGCCCCTCCACCAGGATGTCCATCATTGACCTTGCGAGCTGGTGTGGAGCGCTTTGGTCGAGGGTCACAGAGGCCAGAGTTGCATCGCCGTCTTGGTGCCCGATAAGCACCCGTGGGTTGGAGGCGGAGCGAGGTGGCGCCGACAAAGATGGCCACCCCCATGCCTCGCACGAGGTGGGCAGGCAAGATGGTGCCGACAAAGATGGCCGCCCCCGTGCCTCACACGCAGCGCTGCCTGACCCCGCTCGTGGTTTGGACTTACATGCCTTGGCGAAGTGGCCCTTCTTTCCGCAGCTGCAGCAGGTAGCTTCTCGGGCCGGGCAGCATTTTCGGGGGTGCTTTTCGAGTCTGCAGAAGTAACACTGCACGGACTTGCGACTGGCAGCAGCTGCGGTCGATTCGCCGGTGGGTTGTGGGGTCTGCAGCATCCATGGGGCCGGTGGGAGATCGCGCGCCTGGACAGCATCAGCGTTGTGTAGAGTGCACTCCAGCATGTTGGCCAGCTCGATCGCTGAATGTAAGGTAAGATCAGCGTGTTCCAGCAGCCGCTGGCGTACGTACACTGACCTGATCCCCGTAACGAAGGCGTCTCGTACCAGGAGCTCCGCATGTTGTTCCGCCGTCAGTCCCCTGCAGTCGCAGGCCCGCACGAGTGTCTGACATCAATCTCCTCCAGGTACGATTCAAAGCATGCTAACCAGAGTTCGAAAGCGTCGCCGGCTTTCTGGGATTGAGGGTCGAGATCCAATCTGTCGGGTCGTAAAATGCTCTCCATGTTTTAAAATTGCTGCTAATAAAATTGATGCACCATCAATAACTCTCGGAGACGGGAGATGAGCGATAGGCTTTTATTAGCAGCAAAACGGAGCACGACATCTCGGAGACTGAGGGAGGAGCAGTGCCTCCAATCGCCTTTATACAGGGGTCTGTGGGAGGAGCCACAGGAGCAGTCAGCAGAGGGGCGTGTCCAGACAGGTATATGTAGTTCACCACATTCTCCACCGGAAACAGGATATATTCCTGTTCCCGCTCGACGGATGATAGCTTTTGCAACTGTATTGGCTTGGAGAGGCATTTTGCTTAAGTGGAAGGACTCTAATCCACCTACTGTTTTTTATTGGCTTACCTCCATTATGTCCTGTCTAAGTTTAGAGAAAATAAGAAGTCAGATATGTCATCTATCAGAAACCCACTCACACAGATTTATACCTCAACAATAACAGCCACCATCACACCTCCCAATGTAGAGCAGGTTTTTCTACTTTGATTATCAGCACAAAAACTTTTTTGGACCCGTAGAGTCTCACCAAGGAAAAAAGACGATTACGCACAATGTTCCTACAGAATTGCTACAAGGTGAAGGAAATCAATCAGGTCCTTAAAGGGCTGATGGAAACACCTGGAAACTTAACAATGAGGAGGGATCCATTGATACCTATACCTGGCTGGAAGCCTGAGAAGAGTTTATTCGTCTCCCTATAGTCCTTTACGGGTGCATTAGCGAGGGCTATGTGGACTTGATCATGTATTTGCTGCATAAAGAGTTCTTTAAAAATAAAACAAAGATGATGATTTCCCAGAAGAGACTGCATGTGGTCCATTAGCTCTGAGGTCAGGCAAGGAGAGCAAGTGTTTAGCAGACTCAGACTCCGATAGTCCAAAAGTCTGTAAAAGGTGAGTTTTCAGTTATCGGTATTTATCATGTTCAGGCAGGTGTTCAAATAGACTCACCACTCTCGCAGCCGTGGAGTTGCTGAGTACTACATAGAAATATTTGGGGTTGTCGGTGAAGATTTCTCACAGCAGGAATTGGACCTTGGCTTGTTCAAACCAAGCAACAGCATTTCGCTTCCAAAACTCCAACAGTTTCAAAGTGACTGTGTTGGCCAACATGTTCAATAATTTTTAAATTGTTCGAGAGCATCCAGGTCACCAGTGTAGGTTTTCACAAATAAAACAGTGGAGATGTTTAAGAAATAAATCATAGCAACTCATTTATTGTACTCCAAACACTGAACACCAAGCGTGGTAAAAGTACTTTACTTAATTACATCATCAAGTCAGACCAGCCTCTTAAAGTGAACCCCAACTCAATGTTGGTGGTTGTGAATATGTACATATCCACAAATTACGATACCCTACTGTGTCAGTTGTTTCAAGAATGATGTGCATGAAGTGTCAGCCAGCTGTTAACAGAAATGACACATTTCAAAGTTCAAAGTCCAAAGTGCATTTATTATCAAAGCATGTATACATTATACAACTTGAGATTCGTCTCCATACAGGCAACAGCCACAAAGCAAAGAAATCCAAAAGAGCCCATTGAAGTAAGAAGACTGACAAGCACCCAATATGTAGAGAGAAAAAAATACATATCGTACAAACAATAAAAGAAAGCAAATAGCATTTAGAACTAAATTGAGTCCATAGACACAAAACCCACAGCAGCCAGAACAGACCACAGCCTCACCCTCGGTTCAGTGCAGAATAGAATAAACATTGTGGAATAGTGAGCAGAACCAGCCCGACCCTTGCCTTTTGTCCTGACACCCTGCCTTTTCAATCCATCTGGCCCAGCATTTAAATCGTCCTAACATTGGGTCATTCCTCACACTAAGACTAGGACTAGGACAAGGGCCCTGTCGCACTGATACATTCTGGGCCTAGATCCCATTGCCACTTTTCAGCTCGTTACCTTTCAAAATTGGCCTGGCACTTAGACTGATCAAACCTTGCTCTCGGTTCAGGTGGATGGGCCTTGAATCTGCCTTTCCTCCACTCCAACTTTGCTCTGCTCCACTCGCCCCGACTTTGTAACAACGTCCCCTCGATTTTGCCTTGCACGCTTCAACCCTCAACTCAGCCTTGCCTTTGCATTCCTCTCCATTGTTTGCAGTGATCGATTATCATAAATTTTACAAGAAAAAGTGTTATTAATAAAGTATTTAGTTGTAATCTTTGCTTTGTTTGCTTCCAGTAAGTAGTTGCTGGGCTTCTCCAGTGCCATGTTAAATGGGAACACTTCACTGTATGTTTTGATGTACATGTGTGATGCACCATCAATAACTCTCGGAGACGTGAGGCGAGATATAGGCTTTTATTGGCTGGAAGAAAGAACAAGTGAAGCAGCAAGTGACCACCACACTACATCCTGGAGACTGAGGGAGGAGCAGTGCCTCCAATCGCCTTTATACAGGGGTCTGTGGGAGGAGCCACAGGAGCAGTCAGCAGGGGGGGCGTGTCCAGACAGGTATATGTAGTTCACCACAATGTGATAAATAAAAGAACCTGAATCTGATAAGTGCTGGCTAGCTCTGGCTTGTTACCTAATCATTATTATATTGTTGACACCAGAGACTGCAGACACTGGAATCTGGAACAGAATCAAACTGTTGCAGGAACTCAGTGGGTCAAACAGTATTTGTGGAGGCAAAGAAAAGATCTAAATTTTGGGTTGGGACCTTGTATCAGAACCAGGATGTTGCTGAATGTAAGTTGTCAGATGAAGTAGGAACACTAGGGGCAGTGGTCACTCATGCACAGTGTTCATAATATGCAATACAAGTTTGCACCACTACTAGAAAGGACCAGCTTTAAATAAACCTATCCTATTCTGCACAAGTCAAAATTTACTGTACCAAAATTTTGCAATTACCTACTTCAATACAAGTTGATAACTCAAGAAAGCAAATTACCATTAATCAGGATTTCAATTGTAGCTAACCACCAATGTGGGGGTATAGCTCAGTGGTAGAGCATTTGACTGCAGATCAAGAGGTCCCTGGTTCAAATCCAGGTGCCCCCTTCAAAAATTTATATTTCCCTAAAGTGACCACAGCAATGATATAGAATGTAATTTCATTTATGAGTTTATTTGAGCAGAATGAAGAATTAGCAATGTGTGAACTGCAAAGCATATGTCTGCGAAAAATTGACTACTTAATTAATGCTTTACTTACTCTTTTTACTCATTTATTTGGACAGTGAGTCATTGTAAGAACTGATTGTGTGCTGATAGTAATTCATGAATGGCTTATTTTATACAAACTATGAATTTTATAGTGTACCTCATACACCTCCTTCAACTAACTCTATCCTGAACAAAACACACAAAATGCTGTAGAAACTCAGCAGGTAAGGCAGCATCTATGGAACTGAATGAATAAACAATCGATGTTTCTGCCCGAGGGGAAGGACTGGGGAAGATACCAGAATAAGAAGGTGAGGGGAGTTGAAGGAGGACGAGCTAGAAGATGCTCGGTGCAGCAAGTTGGGTGGGGGAGGGGCGATGAAGTAAGAAGCTGGGAGGTGATTTATGGAAAAAGTAAGGGGTTGGAGTAGAAGGAATCTGATATGACAGAAGAGTGATGATGGAAGAAAGGGAAGAAGGAGGGGCACCAGGGCGTGGTGATAGGCTCGTGAGAAGAAGAGGCCAGAGTTGGGAATTAGTGAAGAGGGAAAGGGGAGGGGGAAAATTAGCAGATGTTGGAGAAATTGATGTTCATGCTATCTGGTTGGAGGCTACCCAGATGGAATATGATGTATTGCTCCTCTCACCTGAGAGTGATCTCATTGTAGCAGAAGAAGAGGCCATGGACCGACAAGTTGGAATGGGAATGACAGCAATAAAAATGCTTGGCCACGGGGAAATTCCAATTTTTGCAGATGGAGCAGTGGTGCTCAACAAAGCAGTTCCCCAAATTTATGTCGAGTCTTAGTAATGTAGAGGAGATTGCATCAGGAGCACCGGATACAGTAGATGACCCCAACGGTTTCACGGGTGAAGTCTTGTCATGTCTGGAAGCACTGTTTGGGGCTCTGAATGGAGGTGAGGGAGGAGGTGAATGGTAGGAGTAGCACCTATGCCTCTTGCAGGGATATGCCAGATTAGTGGGGAGGGATGAATGGACAAGAGGGAACGATGCCTGAAGAAAGTGGAGAATGGGGGAGTAAAGATGTTTGGTAGTAGAGTTCAAAGATTCAAAAGTTGCTCAGAATGATGTGTTGGATGCGGAGGCTCATGGAGTGGTAGATGAGGACAAGAGAAATTGTTAAGGCAGCAGGAATATGGGGTAAGTGCAGATGTCTGGGAAATGAAGGAGATGCAGGAGAAAGCAGCATTAATGGTGGAAGAAGGGAAACCATGTTCTTTGAAGAATGAAGACAACACAGATGTCCTCCTTCATCAAAGCACAAGGTTTCCCTTCTTCCAAGGAAAGGATAGCCTTATCTTGGGAACAGATGTGGCAGAGACGGAGGAACTGAGAAAAGTAAATAGCATTTTTACAGGAGGGACGGTGGGAAGAGGTAGAGTCAAGATAGCCGTGGGAATCAATAAGTTTATAAAAGATGGAGACAGAGAGATCAAGAAAGGGGAGAGATGTGTCAAAAATAAACCTAGTGAAATTAAGGACACAGTGGAAGTTGGAGGCAAAGTTGATGAAATTGACAAGCTCAGCATGGGTGCGTGAAGCAGCACCAATGCAGTCGTCAATGTAGCACCAAAAGATTTGGGGAGTATTACCAGGGAAGGCTTGGAATGTGGACTGTTCTACAAGACCAATAAAATGGCAGGCATTGCTGGAACCCATGTGGGTGCCAATGGCTACCACTTGAGTATGGAAAAAGTAGGAGGAGCCGAAAGAGAAATTGTTGATGGTGAGGACAAGTTCCGCCAGATGGGAGGAGGGTAGTGGTTGAGGGAAACTGCTTGGGTTTTTTGTCGAGAGAGAAGCAGAGAGCTTTCAGGTCTTCTTGATGGGGGGTATAAGTATATAGTGATTGGACATCCATGGTGAAAATGAGGCAATCAGGATCAGGGAATTGGAAGTTTTTGAGGAGACTGAGAGCATGTGAAGTGACCTGGATGTATGTGGGAAGGGACTGACCCAAGGGTGATAAAATGGTGTTGAGATGCAGCATGCCTCTCTCCCAAGCCTGACCTCTTGAAAGCTATGTTAGTGTAGTGGTTAGCACGATGTTAATACAGCTCTGGGGGTTGGAGTTTGAGTTCAATCCTGGTGTCCTCTGTAAGGAGTTTGTACATCCTCCCTGTGGAATGAATGGGTTTCCTCCAGGTGCTCCAGTTTCCTCCAACAGTCCAAAGATGTACCAGTAGGTAGGTTAAGTGGTATTTGTAAATTTTCCCATCATTAGGCTAAAGTTCAATCAGGGGTTGCCGGTGACGTGGCTCCGAGGGCTGGAAGAGCCTATTCCGCACTGTATCCCAATAAATAAATAAAATTAAAATACAGGTCCTAGTGGAGCTCTTTGTGAAATGGTACAAGCTGAATCATCTGCAACTCAACATCAGTAAGACAAAGGAGATGGTGATGGACTTTAGGAAGACTAGGCCTGCACTGCTCCCTGTTACTATTGATGGTGAGGACATGGATCTGGTGAAGAACTACAAGTATCTGTGGGTGCACCTGGATGACAGACTTGAGTGGAGCACCAACTGTGTACAGGAAGGGTCAGAGTCGCCTCTACTTCCTGAGGAGACTGAGGTCCTTTGGACTATGCAGGCCTCTCCTTCACATGTTCTACCAGTCTGTTGTCACCAGCACAATTTTCTATGTGCAGAGCCAATGGCATCAACACAGGTGATGGCTACAGGCTCAATAAACTGATTAGAAAGGTTGGCTCTGTTATAAGAGTCAAACTGGACGTACTGGAGGCTGTGGTAGAACAAAGAACCCTACGGAAAAATCCTGGCAATTCTGGACAATGTTTCTCACCTTCCACATGCCACCTTGGCTGAACAGAGGAGCACTTTTAGTAATAAACTGAGACAAATGCGCTGCTCCAAAGAGCACTATATGAGGTCATTCTTACCCTCAACCATTAGGTTCTATAGTGAGTCAACCTATAGCCGGGGAAGTGATGACCCCCTCCTGTTAGACTGTTTGAGGTAACTTATTTTTATTTTTTCTACTTCTCTTCTAATATTTGTATATTTATATACTGTATTTGTGCACTTGTAATGCTACAGTGACAGTAATTTCCTTTGGGATCAATAAAGTATCTATTTATAGAACCATAGAACATTACAGCACAGAAACAGGCTCTTGGCCCTTCTTGGCTGTGCTGAACTATTTTTCTGCCTAGTCCCACTGACCTGCACCTGGGCCATATGCCTCCATACACCTCTCATCCACGTACCTGTCCAAGTTTTTCTTAAATGTTAAAAGCATTCACCACTTCATCTGGCATCTCATTCCACACTCCCACCACTCTCTGCGTGAAGAAGCCCCCCCCCAATGTTCCCTTTAATCTTTTCCCTCTTCACCCTTAACCCATGTCCTCTGGTTTTTTTCTCCCCTAACCTCAGTGGAAAAAGCCTGCTTGCATTCACTCTATCTGTACCCATCATAATTTTATACACCTCTATCAAATCTCCCCTCATTCTGCTACGCTCCAGGGAATAAAGTCCTAACCTATTCAACCTTTCTCTGTAACTCAGTTTCGCAAGTCCCGGCAACATCCTTGTAAACCTTCTCTGCACTCTTTCAACCTTATTAATATCCTTCCTGTAATGAAGTGACCAAAATTGCACACAATACTCCAAATTCGGCCTCACCAATGCCTTATACAACCTCACCATAACATTCCAACTCTTATACTCAATATTTTGGTTTATAAAGGCCAATGTACCAAAAGCTCTCTTTACTACCCTTTCTACCTGTGATGCCACTTCTAGGGAATTTTGTATCTGTATTCCTAGATCCCTCTGTTCTACTGCACTCCTCAGTGCCCTACCATTTACCTTGTATGTTCTACCTTGGTTTTTCCTTCCAAAGTGCAATACCTCACACTTGTCTGTATTAAACTCCAATATGCCATTTTTCAGCCCATTTTACCATCTGGTCCAAATCCCTCTGCAAGCTTTGAAAACCTTCCTCACTGTCCACTACACCTCCAATCTTTGTATCATCGGCAAATTTACTGATCCAATTTACCAATTTATCTATCAATCTCTCAGAGATGATGAGTAACAATGATTTCATTCTCCTTTAAACTTGTGTACTGGAAATGACATTAAACGATCTTGAATCTTGATATCTTGAAATCCATAACCACCTTCAGTTTGTCCTTCGAACCTCACCATCAATGATCTGCACCATCTGCTCCATACTATGAATGGGAGGTAGTATTACCTCACATTTTTCTCCATAGATGCTGCCTAACCTGTTGAGTTCTTTCAGAATTTTATGTTTGTTGAATACTACCTTGTTATTTTTTTCTACTATTTATTTATGTCTATAATTTATAGTAATTTGAAGTCTTGGCAATGTACTGTTGCTGCAAACTTCACATTTTATAAGTTGGTCATAATAAATGTGATTCTGAGGTAGGGGAAATACCTACACTCCGGGGAACTTCTGGACAATATTTAGTTTTATACTCAGCCACTTCATTAGAATTCCCCTGTACCTAATAAAGTGGCCACTGAGTGTATGTTCATGGTCTTCTGCGACTATAACCCATCCACTTCAAGGTTTGACACATTGCATATTCAGAGATGCTCTTCGGCACACCATTGTTGTAACATGTGGTTATTCAGTTACTGCCTGCTTGAACCAATCTGGCCATTCTTCTTTGACCTCTCTCACTAACAAGGCATTTTCACTACTGAATGAACTTTTCAATTTTTAAAAATTTAACTGTGCTCACTGGATTTTTGTTTTGCTTTCTGCACTATCCTCTATAATCTCTAGAGACTGGTGTGTGTGAAAAGCCCAGGAGATCAATAGTTTCTGAGATACTCAATCCACCCATCTGGCACCAACAATCATTCCATGGTCAAAGTCACTTAAATCACATTTCTTCCCCATTCTGATGTTTGGTCTGAACAACAACTGAACCTCCTGACCATGTCAGCATGTTTTTATGCATTGAGTAGCTGCCACATGATCGGCTGATTAGATATTTGCATTAACGAGCAGGTGTAGAAGTGCACTTGATAAAGTGGCCACTGAGTGAAATTAGTATGATTTTCCCCCATTATTCTATTTAACCAGCTCTGTCAGAGTATTCCTTTTGTTCTTAGCATCCCTACTCCCCCTTCTCTTAAATTGTAACTTTCCATTTCTCTCCTTTTCAGTTGTGAGGAAGGGTCCAGTGAAAAAATATTGGCTGCTTTTCTTCTCACAGCCTAATCACAGCTTCCAGACTGAGACCTGTAGACCTGAATGCCACAGCTCTTCAAGGACATACCCAGGTACTTTTTGATGTGGTCAGAGTTTCTGCCTATTCCACCTGTTTTCCAGTCACTCTCCATCCACCCAGTACAATGGCTTGTTTCTAAAGATAAAGATTAGCTTCATTTGTTACATGTACATCGAAGCATACAGTGAAATGCGTTGTTTGCACCAAATCCAGTCAGCAAGGATTGTGTTGGGGACAGCCCACAAATGTTGCTGTGCTTCTGGTGCCAACATAGCATGCCCACAACTTACTAACCCAACCATATAGTTTTGGGATGTGGAAGAAAGCCCACATGGTGACGGGGAGTATGCACAAACTCCTTACAGACAGTGGCGGGTATTGAACTTCAATCGGTGCTGTAAACCAATTGTGCCAACCACTGCACTATGTGCTGCCCTAATTGTGACCTGTTATGGCTGTCACCTTACAGGAATCACATTCATGCAATGTGATAACCATAAATGTACACAAAACTCAAGCTGAAGTCTATGGAGCCGTGTACGAGTGTTTTTTAAATAAACTTTATTCATAATAAAAATATTTAGAAGAATAAACTATGCAATGCTTTTTCATTCTTTACATTTATAGTCAATGCTTTCCTAGACATCAATAACACTACTGCTCTGGTGTGGTATCCTACTACAATAGTTGATGTGCTTCCTCATCCAACCCAAACCCTCCCTCTCCAGTAGCAGTAGAACATAACACTGTGCTCCTTCCCCACCAAGTCTCTGAGGTGCACCAAGCTTCAGTGTGTTCCTCAGCATGTACTCCTGCATCCTGGAATGTGCCCGTTGGCAGTGGAGTAATCATTCTCTGTTTGTATCCATTGCTTGCTATATGCTACTTTATTATAACACAGGTACACTTAGAGAATTAGCAATTGTGGCTCACGACTTATCATATTCCTTGTTTAAGTTCAGATGTACATGTTTAAATTTCCAGTCACACTCAGGAAAAGCAGGCAAAGCATAGTCCTTATTGATACTGCCATATGTTGGCTGCAGTTCAGCTGTCTAAGGTGCATTTGAACAATTGATTTGGCAGGCTGTTAAGCATACTTTATCCCTGTAGCCTTTACCTGCTGGATGTTTATTTATGGCAGTGCAGTATGGCAAAAACAAAACTTGATCCAGTTTTCATTTGTTTTCATCTGCGGGGATCTAAGGGAACTGGAGCACTTCACTGCAAGAGACAGGACCATCTCTGATTGATACTTGTGTGGCAATGAATGAATTTTGTGTTATCCTCAATAATCTTGCACAACCTGCTGTAAAATTGGCCTAAGAGTGATGGTGTTGCTTCGTTCAGTACAGTACAGGCAGATAATAACGTGCAAGGTCATAATATGGTACTTTGTGAGGTGAAGAGCCCACCTTATTGCACTAGGGGACTCTTATAACAGCAGGATAGCAGCTGTCCTTGAGTCAAGGATTTGAGCTTTCAGGCTTTTGTACCTTCTGTCTGATGGAAGTCGGTGGGTGGGGGGGGAGGGGGGAAGAAAATATCCAGACTGGGTGAGGTCTTTCATTACATTGGCTGCTTTACCAAGGCAGTGAGAAGTGCAGACAGTGTCTATGGAGGGGAGTCTGGTTTCCGTTGATGGAGTAAAGGGATAGGTAAATAGGGGTATAGATTAAAAGAGATTAAAAGACAATGATTAGCTAATGATCAATTACCTTATTGGTATCTTATGTTAGTTGCTGGACAGCCAAAAAGGGAACCTTACCCAGCAACAGGTGGCATACCAGACATTGTTCCCTAACAGTGTTAGACATAGGTCTAAATAAAGAATTGTCTGGTTGCAGAAAGCATTTGGAGGTACAACATAATTAAATATAACCATATAACAATTACTGCACGGAAATAGGCCATCTCGGCCCTTCTAGTCCATGCTGAATGCTTACTCTCACCTAGTCCCACCTACCTGCACTCAGCTCATAACCCTCCATTCCTTTCCAGTCCATATACCTTTCCAATTTTACATTAAATAACAAAATCGAACCTGCCTCTACCACTTCTACTGGAAGCTCGTTCCACACAGCTACCACTCTCTGAGTAAAGAAATTCCCCCTTGTGTTGCCCTTAAACTTTTGCCACCTAACTTTCAACTCATGTCCTCTTGTTTGAATCTCCCCACTCTCAATGGAAAAAGCCTATCCACGTCAACTCTATCTATCCCCCTCATAATTTTAAATACCTCTATCAAGTCCCCCCTCAAACTTCTACACTCCAAAGAATAAAGACCTAACTTGTTCAATCTTTCCCTGTAATTTAGGTGCTGAAACCCAGGTAACATTCTAGTAAATCTTCTCTGTACTCTCTCTATTTTGTTGACATCTTTCCTATAATTTGGTGACCAGAACTGTACACAATACACCAAATTCGGTCTTACCAATGCCTTGTACAATTTTAACATTACATCCCAACTCCTATACTCAATGCTCTGATTTATAAAGGCCAACATATGAAAAGCTTTCTTCACCACCCTGTCCACATGAGATTCCACCATCAGGGAACTATGCACCATTATTTCTAGATCACTCTGTTCTACTGCATTCTTCAATGCCCTACCATTTACCATGTATGTCCTATTTGGATTATTCCTACCAAAATGTAGCACCTCACACTTATCAGCATTAAACTCCATCTGCCATCATTCAGCCCACTCTTCTAACTGGCCGAAATCTCTCTGCAAGCTTTGAAAACCTACTTCATTATCCACAACGCCACCTACCTTAGTATCATCTGCATACTTACTAATCCAATTTACCACCCCATCATCCAGATCATTAATGTATATGACAAACACCATTGGACCCAGTACAGATCCCTGAGATGCCTCCAACCTGACATACAGTAATCCACAAACATGAGGAAATCTGCAGATGCTGGAAATTCAAACAACAACACACACAAAATGCTGGTGGAACACAGCAGGCCAGGCAGCATCTATAGGGAGAAGCGCTGTCGACGTTTCGGGCCGAGACCCATCATCAGGACTAACTGAAAGGAAAGATAGTAAGAGATTTGAAAGTAGTGGGGGGGAGGGGGAAATGCGAAATGATAGAAGACCGGAGGGGGTGGGATGAAGCTAAGAGCTGGAAAGGTGATTGGCGAAAGTGATACAGAGCTGGAGGAGGGAAAGGATCATGGGACAGGAGGCCTCGGGAGAAAGAAGGGGGGGGGAACACCAGAGGGAGATGGAGAACAGGCAAACAACTAAATATGTCAGGGATGGGGTAAGAAGGGGAGGAGGGGCATTAACAGAAGTTAGACAAGTCAATGTTCATGCCATCAGGTTGGAGGCTACCCAGCCGGTATATAAGGTGTTGTTCCTCCAACCTGAGTTTGGATTCATTTTGACAATAGAGGAGGCCATGGATAGACATATCAGAATGGGAATGGGACGTGGAATTAAAATGTGTGGCCACTGGGAGATCCTGCTTTTTCTGGCAGACTGAGCGTAGGTGTTCAGCGAAACGGTCTCCCAGTCTGCGTCGGGTCTCACCAATATATAAAAGGCCACATCAGGAGCACCGGACGCAGTATACCACACCAGCCGACTCACAGGTGAAGTGTCGCCTCACCTGGAAGGACTGTCTGGGGCCCTGAATGGTGGTGAGGGAGGGAGTGTAAAGGCAGGTGTAGCACTTGTTCAGTTTACAAGGATAAGTGCCAGGAGGGAGATTGGTGGGAAGGGATGGGGGGGGGGAACGAATGGACAAGGGAGTCGCATAGGGAGCGATCCCTGTGGAAAGCAGAAAGGGGGGGGAGGGAAAGATGTGCTGGGTAGTGGGATCCCGTTGGAGGTGGCGGAAGTTACGGAGAATTATACGTTGGACCTGGAGGCTGGTGGGGTGGTAGGTGAGGACAAGGGGAACCCTATCCCGAATGGGGTGGCGGGTGGATGGGGTGAGGGCAGATGTGCGGGAAATGGGAGAGATGCGTTTGAGAGCAGAGTTGATGGTGGACGAAGGGAAGCCCCTTTGTTTAAAAAAGTAAGACATCTCCTTCATCCTGGAATGAAAAGCCTCATCCTGAGAGCAGATGCAGCAGAGGTGGAGGAATTGTGAGAAGGGGATAGCATTTTTGCAAGAGACAGGGTGGGAAGAGGAATAGTCCAGGCAGCTGTGAGAGTCCGTAGGCCTATAGTAGATATCAGTAGATAGGCTGTCTCCAGAGATGGAGACAGAAAGATCAAGAAAGTGGAGGGAGGTGTCGGAAATGGACCAGGTAAATTTGACGGCAGGGTGAAAGTTGGAGGCAAAGTTAATGAAGTCAACGAGCTCAGCATGCGTGCAGGAGGCAGCGCCAATGCAGTTGTCGATGTAGCAAAGGAAAAGAGGGGGACGGATACCCGTACAGGCTTGGAACATGGACTGTTCCACAAAGCCAACAAAAAGGCAGGCATAACTGGGACCCATACGGGTGCCCATGGCTACACCCTTGGTTTGGAGAAAGTGGGAGGAGCCAAAGGAGAAATTATTGAGAGTAAGAACTAATTCTGCTAGACGGAGGAGAGTGGTGGTAGAGGGGAATTGGTTAGGTCTGGAATCCAAAAAAAAGCGAAGAGCTTCGAGACCATCTCGGTGGGGGATGGAGGTATATAGGGACTGGACGTCCATGGTGAAAATAAGACAGTGGGGGCCAGGGAACTTAAAATCATTGAACAAATTCAAAGCATGAGAAGTGTCACGAACATAGGTGGGAAGAGATTGAACAAGGGGGGAATAAGACAGTGTCAAGGTCTGCAGAAATGAGTTCAGTGGGGCAGGAGCAAGCTGAGACAATAGGTCTACCTGGACAGGCAGGTTTGTGGATCGTGGGTAGGAGGTAGAAACGGGAAGTGCGGAGTGTGGGAACTATGAGGTTGGTGGCAGTGGATGGGAGATCCCCAGAGCTGATAAGGTTGGTGATGGTATAGGAGACAATGGCCTGGTGCTCCTTAGTGCACCACTACTCTAATCCACCACTACAGTTATCCACCACTACTCTCTGGCATCTCCCATCCAGCCACTGTTGAATCCATTTTACTACTTCAATATTAATACCTAACAATTGAACCTTCCTAACGAACCTTCTGTGCGGAACCTTGTCAAAGGCCTTAATGAAGTCCATATAGACAACATCCACTGCTTTACCCTCGTCAACTTTCCTCGTAACCTCTTCAAAAAATTCAATAAGATTTGTCAAGCATGACCTTCCACGCACAAATCCATGTTGACTGTTCCTAATCAGACCCTGTCTATCCAGATAATTATATATATCATCTCTAAGAATACTTTCCATTAATTTACCCACCACTGACGTCAAACTGACAGGCCTATAATTGCTAGGTTTACTCTTAGAACCCTTTTTAAACAATGGAACCACATGAGCAATACGCCAATCCTCTGGCACCATCCCCGTTTCTAATGACATTTGAAATATTTCTGTCAGAGAGAGTCTAGAAAGACTCGTATGACTCTTCCCATGATCCATGAGTTTTGAGACACTGTGTCATTAATTATAAACACATTGCCTCCTGGGAGGAAATTGTGTTTCATACCTGACTGTTTCTGATGCTCTTGTACTGTCGTAAATACTCCTTGACCGACCATTTCCAAAACAAATTTGACATGTATTGGACCTGCTTCCATCTACAATGAGCATAAATGTCTTCCTTTTGGAACTCTCCTTGTGGTAATGATGGTGAGGTCTTCAGATGCAATAGATGGTTAGGTGTTATAGCTTCCAAATCATTGGGATTGGATGATGCCTTAATAATTGGATAAGCGTTGCTAATAGCCTCTAGTTCACAAAGGACTGTGTGGAAACCTTCTTTGTCAAGGCTCTGTACATTCTTGGTTGAATTGAGGATATTTCACACAGATCTGATCAGTCTTCCTCTGGGGGGGGGGGGAGGTTAAAAAATCCACAATTCCTTTTTGAAGAAGGCCATCACTGACCTGTGAATGATTCCACTTCTTAACTCATGCTCAGCTCCAACAAAGGTAGTCGCGTTTTCAGAGCGCAGTTCACAAACCTGTTCTCGTCTTTCTATAAAGAGTCGATGTGCATTAACAAAGGAATCTGTGTCTAAAGAAGATGGCACTTCAGCATGAACAGCTTGTATAGCTAGACAGGTAAATGTTACCACATAGCTCTTCACTGTACTCCTTCTGTTCTTCATCTCAAAAGGTCCAAAGACAGGAAATGATGCATTATACATATTATACATGTTTTATTCACACCTTTGCTTATTACAAGTGATAGAGCATCTTGTATGTTTATAAACACCAGGTGTGTAGCAAATAAGATCAACAAACTCAGCAATAGTAGTCTTACGGCTGTGCCTTTTTTGCAGTTTACAGACCACTGTTCTCCATTTATCCCTAAGCACACAGGGCAATTTCTTTATAACAATCTGCAGGCATGGCCAGCTCACACATGTACTGCACTTCTTCCAAAAAGACTGTAATCTAGAAGAGCTTTTATGCCTTCAGATTTGATGGATACCCATGAAAGAGTCTACATACAATTTTCTGTTCACTACCAAAATGTTAGTGTTAGCATTAACACCCCTCAAAATGTTAGCATTTACATATCCTTTCTTAGGACAACTTCTGACAAGTTCTCTCAGGCAACCCTCAGTGTACTGTTCAAGGAAATAGAAGCAGTCACTATAGCTATCAGGCTTACCTTCATCACTGTTTACAAAAGCCCTCATGAATGCATGATACTGCATAGATCACCATCAAAGATTTGAACCTCGTTTAGGCAATGATAAAAACGTGTTGCTGTTGTGCCAATAAGTTTGTTATTTCATGTGGCTTCCTCATAATATCTATAATACTATTCTGACATCTATCATCTGAAACAAGAGTGTTTCCATGTTGTAAGTGAATGTCCCCATGAGCTCTTTGAGCTGCTGGTGTGACATAGGTTCAGAGTGCTTCAATAGTGCAGGCTGAGAGTAAGCACCCTGAACTACCTCTTGGGGGGTATTGTTCATGCATCCTAAACATCCATCATCAGAGATTCTCACCACCCAGGCCATGCTCTTTTCTTGCTGCTGCCATCAGGTAGAAGGTACAAGAGCCTCAAGATTCACAGCACCAGCTTCAAGAACAGTTACCACCCCTCAATCATTAGGCTCCTGAAAAAAAGAGGGTAACTACACTAATTCATCTTCTGGTCTTCTCACAACCAATGATCTCACTAAAGGACTCTATCTTGTTATTTCATGCTCGTTATTTATTGCTATCTATTTATATTTGCATTTGCACAGTTTGTTGTTCATTGATCCTGTTTACAGTTACTATTCTATGGAGTTGCCGAGGATGCCCACAGGAAAAAGAATCTCAGGTTGTATGTGGTGACATGTATGTACTCTGATAATAAATTTTAATTTGAACTTTGAACTTTGAAACATTTGAGGAACAGATGAACCAACATTAACATTGAGTGGCGCTGGCATGGAGGGCTATGAAGGAAATCTGGAGGTCGAACTGGACCAGAGGGCTCAAAGAGGATCTTCATAGCAGTCATAGAGTCCATTCTCACATACGGATGCGAGACATGGACACTCACTAAGACCACTAGACGGTTGCTATGCATGAATGCTCCAGATGGCTCTTGACGTGAGTTGGCAACAGCACATGATGAACATTGAGCTCTATGACGACCTACCGATGCTCACTACTAAAATTGGGGCAAGAAGAATGTAACTCGTGGGGCACTGTCTACGCCACCCTGAGCTATCTGCCAGTCTAGTCATCACATGGGAGCCCAAGCATGGGAGGATGAACCCTGGGCACCCTCCCAAAACTATGGTCAACACACTCCAGAAGATAGCGGCATGGCTAATGCCCCCTAGGCCTGAGTCAACATAGCAGTAGTAGTAGTAGTTTTTAGAAACATAGAAAACCTACAGCACAACACAAGCCCTTTGGCCCACAAAGCTGTGCCGAACATGTCCTTACCTGAGAAATTACCTAGGGTTATCCATAGCCCTCTATTTTTCTGAGCTCCATATACCTGTCATGAGTCTCTTAAAAGACCCTATCATATCCACCTTCACCACAGTTGCCGGCAGCTCATTCCACGCTCTCACCACTCTCTGCGTAAAAAACTTACTCCTCTGTACCTACTTCCAAGCACCTTAAAACTATGCCCTCTCATGCTAGCTATTTCAGCCCTGGGAAAAAGCCTCTGACTATCCACACAATCAATGCCTCTCATCATCTTATACACCTCTATCAGGTCACCTCTCATCCTCCGTCACTCCAAGGAGAAAAGGCCGAGTTCACTCAACCTTTTTGTTTTTCTCTGTGACTTTTCAATATAGGAACTCACACCATAGGAATGTCCTGCTGGAGCACTTTTAGCACTCACCACACCTGAAGCACTTAGCTTTGGCCACATGTGTGGAAATTTCCTCCTCCAACTTCTGTCCCTTCCTTCTCTGTAGCTCCATTGCAATTAATCATTCCTCTTGCTCCTACAGTACATATTTGTCCTTCAATAATTGCTGACGTGCTATTAACGCAGCAAAATCAGCTTTTGATTTAATACATGCAGAGGTATATAGTAGCTACAGAAGATTTTCTTCCTGCAACAGAAGTTTGAGTGCTAACATTTGATACACTGTGGCTCAGTTTCGCATCATCTTGTGGTTCCTCTGCTGTATGCATAGTCAAAACATGCCTTGGAATTTGAGAGACATTGTTGATAGAAAGTGTGACACATATTCACTCATTGCAGCAACATGACCTTCAATGAAACATTTTTGCATCAACCATTGTTTCACAATCTCTAAGAATGCACCACTATAGCTATTAACATAGGCAGAGGCAGAGCCATGATGGTGCTAAATTGCGACTCCTTCATGTTCATCTATGAAAACAGCTTAATTTCTACCTTTGATGTCTCTCCTTTTCCTTTTCAGGGTGGATGGGGATCTGTTGAAGACCCTGACCTGGAGTTACACTCAGGCTTTGGTTCTTTGTGGTGGTAGAATTCGTTCTCAGGGGCTCACAGTCAGCTGTTTTTTGATACCCTGAGGACACGGTCTAGAAGAGGAGTGCACCTCCGGGGTTCTGAGATTTTGCAGCCCTGTGGCAGACTGATTCTAAGTGGGTGCTGCTGACTGAAGCATCATGGGGGAGAACAAACTTCAGGAACAGTAGATCAGCTGTCAGATGCTGTGTAGTTGGAGAATCATGCTCTCTTTCTCTCTCATTGGTGGGTGAGAGATTGTTGGTGATTCTCGAGTCACAGAACATGGAAAAAAAGACGGTGCATCAGACTTTTAACACCATAAATCAGTGAGTTGTTTTGACATGTCTCTCCTCTCGCTGTGAAAGCAGACACCTCTTTTTTCCTTTATTTGGGAGACAGAGAGAGAGAGAGAAAGAATATGGTATGTCGAGTTGTTGGGCGAATGATTATTTTTTGTTGTACTGCAGATCATGGTCTTTTTGGGGCCTTGTTATTGCTTGCATGGTGGGTGGAGGGTGCTGATGAGTTTTTATAGAAGTGTGTGGGGTAGGGGAGGGTCATGGCTTTGCTGCTACTTGTGTGTAGGAGGCTTTGAGATTCTAACATTTTAACTGTCATTTATTCTTTGAGGCACTCTTCTATTTTTGTGGATGTCTGTGAAGAAAAGGAAATTCAGGATGTATATTGTATACATTTTTCTGATATAAAAATGGAACTATTGAAACTATTGAAAACATCCATTTTGTTTTCTGTTTGTTCTTGGGAAGTAATGAGACTAACATGTGATGTTGCTTAGCAATAGCTTAACAGAGATTAGTCATCCTCGAGATAAGATTGCACTTGTAAGAGATTTTCTTTATTTTTCATAAGATCCTTAACTGATGATACTAAACCTTTAATTTTGTTCACATTTGTCTCATACTCCTTTTGAAGAACTTCGATTTGATTAGCCTTAGCTTTGGAAGTAAATTTAATTTCTCCTTTGAGAGCCCCATCTTCAGGGTTCCATGCTTTGATTCACTCATGTGACTTTCTCCTTATTGTGCAACTCGCAGTTAATTCTTTGTTCACCCACCACAGCACATTTGTAAATTGCACCAGCAATATTTCATAGCTGAAAAGCAAACTTTCTTAAGCAATGAAATCGAGCTCGCATGCACCACTTGTGCTGGCAGCTTGTTCCACACTCTCATGACTCTCTGAACGAAGAAGTTTCCCCTCATGTACCCCTTAATCTTTTCACTTTTCATCCTTAACCCATGACCTCTAGTCTAGTCCTACACAACCTCAGTGGAAAAAGCCTACTTGCATTTACCCTACCTATACTTCTCATAATTTTGCATATCTCTATCTAATCTCCTCTCAATCTTTTACATTCTAAAGAATAATGTCCTAACCTTTTAAATCTTTCTGTATAACTCAGATCCTCTAGACCTGGCAACAATCTTGTAAATCTTCTTTGAAGTCTTTCAATGTTGTTTACATCTTTACTGTAAGTAGGTGAACAAAACTGAACACAATACTCCAAATTTGGCCTCACTAATGTCTTATACAACTTCAACATAACATCCCATCTCCTGTACTCAATACATTAATTTATGAAAGCCAATGTGCCTAAAGCTTTCTTTATGCCCCTATCTACCCGTGACACCACTTTCAATGAATTATGAACCTGTATTCCCAGCTCCCTTTGATCTACCACTCGTGCCTTACCATTCACTGTACAATACCTACCCTGGTTGGTCCTACTGAAGTGCAATACCTTCCACTTGTCTCCATTAATTTCTATCTGCCATTTGTCATACCATTTTTGCAGCTGGTCCAGATTCTGCTCCAGATCCTGATTGTCTTCCTCGCTGTCCTCTATACCCCCAATCTTGGTGGCATCAGAGAGGCAACCATCTACAACTCTCTGGCTTCTCCTGCGAAGCCAATGTCTAATCCAGTGTACTGCCTCATCTTGAATGCTGAGTGACTGAACATTCTTGACCAATTTTCCACATGGGCCCCTGTCAAATGCCTTGCTGAAGTCCATGTAGATGAAATCCACTTCATCCACTTCCTGGTAACTTCCTCGAAAAACTAAGATTAGTTAGACATGACCTATTATGCATGAAGCTATGCTGACTATCCTGAATGCAGTGCCTTGCAAGTTTTCATGTTTTATTGTTTTACAACATTGAATTTAATTTGGCTTTTTTTTGCCACTGATCAATAGAAAAAGACTCTTTCGTGTCAAGGTGAAAACAGATCTCTACAAAGTGATCTGAATTAACTATGTAATACTCAGGTTCAGTCAGCTGCCCAGGTCTAGGGAGGACAAATGAGTGAGATTGAGGTGTAAGCTCACCCGAAACCCCCTGTTTGTGTGGATGCTGCGTGATTTGTTACCCTGTTCCAACTCAGTACCATGAAATAACAGACAGTACACCATATACAATTAAATGATTTAGTAAAGAAAAGTTAGTAAAGAAAAAGCAAAAAAAAGAGAAAAGGGCCCATTTTAATGAAACAGTTTAATGTGCACAAGTTGGAGCTCATGGTTTCTCCTTCATCGATCCTCCTTCAATCTCCCTGGCCTTCATCGTGATCATGGCTCCGTTCCGGGTCGAGTCCTACGACCTCTTCTCTCTGGTGTTTTCTCTCTTGGTCTCCTGCAGAACAAAAGACCCAAATCACCCTGGTGTGAAGCAAACAGCACGAAATCACACTCTCGTCATTGGACGGCTCCCATTGCAAAGCACATGTTATTTCTAACCATAACCCAAGCACTGCTTCTACAGAAAGACCATTACATTAGCAATGAAACCTTTCCCAGGGTGTGACAATTACAAATATAAAACACAAAATAATTTATTGCATAAGTGTTTACCCCTTTGATATGACACACCAAATCATCACTGGTGCAGCCAATTGGTTTTAGAAGTCACATAATTAGTTAAATAGAGATCTGTTTTTAGAGACCTGTGTGCAGTCAAGGTGTTTCAACTGATAGTAGTAAAAATCAACCTGTATCTGGAATGTTCAACTGCTGGTGAGTCAGTATCATGGCAAAAACTGCACCATGAAGACAAAAATCACTCCAAGCAACTCTACGAAAAGGTTATTGAAAAGCACAAGTCAAGAGATGGATACAAGAAAATCTCCAAGTCACTGAATATCTCTTAGAGTACAGTTAAGTCAATCATAAATGAATGCAGCAAATTACAGGGAAATCCTGGAGGAAAACCTGATGCAGTCTGCAACAGAACTGCGACTTGGGAGAAGATTTGTTTTTCCAGCAAGACAATGACCCCAAGCATAAAGCCAAAGCCACACAGGACCGGCTTAAAAACAACAAAATTAATGTCCCGGAGTGGCCCAGTCAGAGTCCAGACCTCAACCCAATTGAGAATTTGTGGCTGGACTTGAAAAAGGCTGTTTACTCATGATCCCCACACAATCTGACAAAGCTTGAGCAGTTTTGTAAAGAAGAATGGGGAAAAATTGCAGTGACCAAATGTATCCAGTTCCTTAGAATACCTTCCAATAAAACAAAGCAACGAACTCTCAGGCAAACACTTTATGAATGAGGAACGGTCCCCAATGAACAGATAGTGCTGACCATTCAAAATTGTGTTCATACCACAAATGCACAGCATGACTCCACAAAAGGTCTTTACTTGCTGCGAGCTACTCCAGTCTCTCCAAAAGGTCCGAGGCAATCTTATGTTGTAGACTGACGTTCATTTGGTGTAACTATATTTTTGTTGACAAAATGTAGCAGTTACTTCAAAACCACTGAGAGATTAAGTACGGGAGTTGACACTGTGTAATGCGCTTCCAAATAACTGAGTTCCAAGTCAAAAAAAGTAAGTTTGATCCTTTATTATGAAACCAGCAAAACGGGCAATTTTATAGCAATATTAGAAATAAGTAAAATAACAAAATAAGTGAAATTGTCATGATTAGCAAAGATTGTAAACAAGCGGTCAACAAAAAAATCATTTCCCAATTGCCTCTCTCAACTAGATTAACCAATGAACTAAGACCACTCCCCAACCTACATGACAAATTACCCATAATAAACACACAACAGAAAATACAAACTAGACAGACGCGAACTTGACGATGTCATTGTTAGGGTATTTGGCCGTGCTGACGTGTGTGAGCAGAGTGTACAGTAATGGGTTCAGCACACAACACTGGGGGGAGCTCCTGTGTTGAAGATAATGGGGAGGGAGGAGTGTCCTGACTATCTGAAGTCTGTTCTTTAGGACATCCATCGCCCAGTAACACAGCAGTGTACTTAGATCGAGGAGTAGGAGTTTTTTTCAAGGTCTGTGACAATAGTGTTGAATAATAAAATGAAACCCAGAAACAGCATTCTGACATAAGTGTCCTTGTTTTCTAGGTGTGTCAGGCCCAAATGCATGATGGATGCATCAGTCATAGAGCAGTTCTGTTGGTAATCATATTGGTGAATGTCCAATACAGCAGGAATATATAGAGAGGTAGTTACACCTAAAGTGCAGAATACAGTGGGTAACAGTCAGGAAAGGGAAAGGGGTTAAGGAGCCAGTACAGAGTACCCCGGTGGCCATCCCCCTCAACAACAGATATATCACTTCGGGTACTGTCAGGGGAGGTGACCTAACAGAAGAAAGTCACAGTGGTTGAGTCTCTGGCACTGAGTCTGGCTCTGTGACTCAAAAGGGAAGAGGAGAGAAGAGGCATGCTCTAGTGATAGGGGATTCGTTAGTTAGGGGAACAGACAGGAGGTTCTGTGGGTGAGAATGAGATTCCTGGATGGTATGTTGCCTCCCACATGCCAGAGTTCGGGACATCTCAGCGTTCTTAAGTGGGAAGGTGAACAGCCAGAAGTAATGGTCCAATGACATGGGTAGGATGAATGATGAGGTTCTGCACAGGGAGTTCGGTGCTAAGATAAAGGTGCAGGACCTCCGGGGTTGTGATCTCAGGATTGCTACTTGTGTCACGTGCCAGTGAGGGCAGAATAAGGAAGATTATACAGTTTAATACGTGGCTAAGGAGTTGGTGAAGGAGGGGGGGGCGTAAGTTTTTCAGATCATTCAGCTCTCTTCCAGGGACAGAGAGACCTCTATAGAAGGAAAGTTTGCACCTGAACTGGAGGAGGACTAATATTCTAGCGGGAAGGTTTGTTAATGCTGCACAGTGGGGTTTAAACTAAAATTGCAGGAAGATGGGAGCTGGAGTGCCAGAACAGTTAGTGGAGAGGTTGTGGAGGCAGATGTTGAGAAGACAGACAAAGATAGTAAGCAAAAGGTTGAGCATGGTGCAACTAGTGACCTGAGCTGCCTGTATTTCAATGCAAGAAGTACCGTAAGAAAGGCAGATAATACCGCTGAAGATGAGGTAACTGGTTTACAATGTGTCATGAGGAGAGGCTGTTGATAAGGCAAAATTGCAGCAACAGGATGAGTTGCAATGCAAAAGGTGGACAAAATCAAAAAGGGTGAATACAGGACTGAAGCTGTTATATTTGAGTGTGTGCAGTATAGATGAACTTGCAGCTCAGTTGCAGATTGGCAGGTATGATGTTATAGGCATTACTGAATCATGACTGAAAGAAGATTATGGCTTAATGTCCAAGGATAAACATTGTATTGAAAGGTCGGGCAGGAAGGCAGAGGGAGCACATTGCTCTGTTGGTAAAAAATGAAATCAAATCATGAGATGACATAGTGTCAGAAGGAGTTGAATCATTATGTATAGAGCTAAAGAACTGCAAGGGTAAAAAGACCCTTATGGGAGTTGTATACAGACCCCCAAACAGTAGCAAGGATGTGGTCTACAAATTATAATGGGAGATGGAAAATACATGCCAAAAGGGCAATGTTTCAATAGTCACGGGGGACTTCAATATACAGCTAGATTGGGAAAATCAGCTTGGTGCTGGATTCTAGGAAGAGGGATTTCTAGAATGCCTACAAGATGGTTTTTTAGAGCAGCTCATGGTTGAACCCACTAGGGGATCAGTTACTCTGGATTGGGTGTTGTGCAATGAACCAGAATTGATTAGAGAGCTTCAGGTAAAGGAACCCTCAGGAACAAGTGATCATAATATGGTCGAACTCACCCTGAAATTTGAGAAGGAGTAGCTAAAGTCAGATGTTTCAGTATTACAGTGGAGTAAAGGGAATTAGAGCAGCATGAGAGAGAAGTTGGTCAGAATTGGTTGGAAAAGAACACTGGCAGGGATGATGGCAGAGCAGCAATGGGTGGAATTTCTGGAAGAAATTCAGATGGCACAGGATATATAAATCCCAAAGAGGAAGAAGTATTCTAAAGGATAGATGATACAACAGTGGCTAACAAGAGAAGTCAAAGCCACCATAAAAGCCTAAGAGAGGGCATATAATATAGCAAGAATTACTGAGAAGTTAGAGGATTGGGAAGCTTTTAAAAGCCAACAGAAGGCAACTAAAAAAAACATTAAGAAGGTAAAGATGGAGTACGAAAGTAAGCTGGCCAACAATGTTAAAAAGGATACCAAAAGTTTCTTCAGGTACATAAAGTGTAAAAGAGAACCGAGAGTGCATATCGGACCACTGGAAAATGATACTGGAGAGATAGTATTGGGTGACAAGGACATGGCAGATGACCTGAATAAGTATTTTGCAACAGTTTTCACTGTGGAAGACACTAGCAAAATGGTGGAAGTTCCAGGAGTCAGAGGGTATGAAGTGTGTGAACTTACCATAACTACAGAGAAGGTTCTTGGGAAACTGAAAGGCCTAAAGGTAGATAGGTCACATGGACCAGATGGTGCACACCCCAGAGTTCTGAAAGAGGTGGCTGAAGAGATTGTGGAGGCATTAGTATGATCTTTCAAGAATCACTAGATTCTGGGGTGGTTCTGGAAAACTGAAAAATTTCAAATGTCACTCCACTCTTCAAGAAGGGAGAGACGCAGAAAAAAAGGAAACTATAGGCCTGTTAGTCTAACCTCAGTGGATGGGAAGATGTTGGTCAATTATGACGGATGAAGTCTCAGGGTACTTGGAGGCACATGATAAGATAAGCCATGATCAGCATGGATTTCTTGAGGGAAAATCTTGCCTGACAAACCTGTTGAAATTCTTTGAAGAAATAACAGGCAGGATAGACAAAGGAGAATTGGTTAATGTTGCATACTTGGATTTTCAGAAGACCTTTTACAAGGTATCATAAATGAGGCTATGAGCCCATGGTGTTACAGGTAGGATTCTAGTATGGACAAAGTAGTGGTTGATTGGCAGGAGGCAAAGAGTGAGAATAAAGGGAGCTTTTTCTGTTTGGCTGCCAGTGACTGGTGGTGTTCCACAGGGGTCTGTGTTGGGACTGGTTCTTCTTGTGTTATATGTCAATGATTTGGATGATGGAATTGATGGCTTTATTGCACAGTTTGCAGACAATATGAAGATAGGTGGAGGGGTAGGTAGTTTTGAGGAAGTAAAGAGGCTACAGAAGGACTTAGACAGTTTAGATAGATAGATAGATAGATAGATAGATAGATAGATAGATAGATAGATAGATAGATACTTTATTCATCCCCATGGGGAAATTCAACATTTTTTCCAATGTCCCATACACTTATTGTAGCAAAACTAATTACATACAATACTTAACTCAGTAAAAATATGATATGCATCTAAAATCACCCTCTCAAAAAGCATTAATAATAGCTTTAAAAAAGTTCTTAAGTAGTTTACTTAAATACATTGAGTCCTAACCCCGGCACTTTAACATATCTTACTCCTGGCGGTTGAATTGTAAAGCCGAATGGCATTGGGGAGTATTGATCTCTTCATCCTGTCTGAGGAGCATTGATTAGAAGAATGGGCAAAGAAATAACTGATGGAAAACAGTGTCAGAAAATGTATGGTCATGCACTTTGGTAGAAGAAATGAAAGAGTTGACTATTTTCTAAATGAAGAGAAAATACAAAAATCTGAGATGCAAAAGGCCTTGTGCAGGATACCCGAAAGGTTAATTTGCAGGTTGAGTCTCTGGTGAGGGAGGCAAATGCAATGTTAGCATTCATTTCAAGAGGACTAGAATATAATAACAAGATGTAATGTTGAGACTTTATAAAGTACTGGTAAGGCCTTACTTGGAGTATTGTGAGCAGTTTTGACCTCTTATCTTAGAAAGGATGTGCTGTCACTGGAGAGGATTCAAAGGAGTTTTACAAAAAATGATTCCAGGATTGAACAGCTTGTCAGATGAAGAGTGTTTGATGACTCTGGGTCTGTATTCACTCAAATTCAGAAGAATGAGGCGTGACCTCATTGAAACCTATCGAATGGTGAAAGGCCTTGATAGAATGGATGTGGAGATGGTGTTGCCTATGGTAGGAGAGTCTAAGACCAGAGGCCACAGCCTCAGGACAGAGGGGCGTCCTTTTAGAACGAAGATGAGGATGAATTTCTTCAGCCAGAGAGTGGTGAATCTGTAGAATTCATTGTCACAGGCAGCTGTGGAAGCCAAGTCTTTATGTATATTTAAGGTAGAGGTTGATAGGTTCTTGATTGGTCAGGGCATGAAGGGATATGGGGAGAAGGCAGGAGATCAGGGCAGAGAGGAAAATTGAATCCGTCATAATGAAATGGTGGAGCAGATCTAATGGGCCAAATGGTTTAATTCTGCTCCAATATCTTATGGTCTTATGAATGGAGTTTTTGATATTTATCATTATCAGCTTTTTGAATCACTTCATGATTATTGGTGTCAGTGCCACTGGGTGGTAGTCATTTATTTTATATTTATTTTGAGGTAGAGTACAAAGTAGATTCACTGGCCTTCGAGCTGCACTGCTTCAGCAATGCCCAACAACTCTGGTTTAACCCTAACCTAATCACAGGACAATTTCCAATGACCGATTAACCAATGCAGTACGTATTTGAAATGTGGGAGGAAGACGAAAATCACAGGGAAAACCTACACATTCCATGGGTATAGTGTCTTCTTATGGAGGATGCCAGAATTGAACTCTGATGCCTTGAGCTGTAATAGCATTGCACTAGCTGCTCTGCTACCAAGTGTCAAGTTGTGTGATACAGGGACGATGGTGGCTGATTTGAAGCGTGTGGGGACAGCAGCCTGGATGAGTGAAGTGTTGATGATGTCAATGAGCTGATGTGCACTCTCCCTGATACTCAGCCTGGGATGTGGTCTGGCCCGGCTGCCTTACAGGGGTTGAGTCTCTGCAGAGTATTCTTCACGTTTTATGCTGTTACAGACATATATGGAGGAATTTAAGGTGGGGGTTATAGGGGAGGCAGGGTTTGAGGGTCGGCACAACATTGTGGGCTGAAGGGCCTGTAATGTGCTGTACTATTCTATGTTCTATGTTCGGACAGTGCCTACTCACCTGGGAGGGAGGCAGCTTTCATGGTTGGTGTGGTATTGCATACCTCAAAGGGTTAATAAAAGTTGTTTCGAGGGTCAGAGAGGGAGGTTCACTGGTACAGTCAATGCTGTTTTTCCTTGTATAGTCAGTAATGTCCTTGATGGCCAGCTACATATGCTGGGGATCGTTATCGGACAAGTGTTCCAGTCTTTGCTCCCTTGATGCCTAGGATGAGGGCTCTCCTGGGTGCTCTAAGAGCTGCTCTGTTACCAGCCTTGAAACAGCATCCTGGGCTTTTAGTAGAGAGTGCACCTCTATGTTCAGCCAGGACTTCTGGTTTGGGCCATGAGATGTCCATTCTCATTTTAGAATATAGAACACAGAACATAGAACAGTACCACACAGGAAAAGGTCCTTCAACCCACAATGTTGTGCCAAATCAATTAAATTAGTAATCAAATGACTAACTAAACTAATCCCCTCTGCCTACACAATGTCCATATCCTTCCATTTTCCTCACATTCATGTGCCTATCTAAATGGCTCTTAAAAGCCCCTAATGTTTCTGCCTCTACCACCACACCAAACAGAGCATTCCAGCCACCCACTGCTCTCTGTGTATTAAAAAAACTTGCCTTTCACATCTTCTTTGAAATTGCCCCCTCTCACTTTAAATGCATGCCCTCTGGTATTAGAATTTTCAACCATTGTCTGCCTACTCTGTCTATGCCTCTCATAATCATATAAACCTCTTTATTTCTCCTCTCAGCCTCTGCCTCTCCAGAGAAAACAACCCAAGTGTTACGTATCCAGCAGCAATGGAATTACACATGGAGTCTGGTTTTGATGTTAAAACCACTGTCTTTATTAGTAACTACTCATAATATCGTAACTTAAACAGGATAAACAAAAGTTAACAGTGTTATGCAGGTATATGTGTGTGTGGCTTCCAAGGTAACAAACTTGGAAACAAAGCTTAGAGTCTTACGAGGGTAAAATAGGAAAGTTCAGTTGTCCACAAAGTGAATTATGGAAGAGAGATATTTGTAATCTAGGGCAAATGCAGAGAGAAGGTGATTACGTCAAGTTCCACAAGTAAACAAATAAGCCGTCGTCAAAGTTCGTGTCCATTGAGTCGTTCCAAAATCCACTTAGATATATCACCAAAGTGACCTGTCAGAGGAATGTCGTCTTCAAGTGATTACCACATAACATACCCAGGCAAGGGTTAACTTCGAGTGGTCCCACCGGACATTCCTAAATCCACTCCTTTGGATTATACAAAGTGACAGACACACATTCTGGAGCAAACCTTACCCCGGCAGATCTTAGTTCCAAGTCCTACTCAGACTATGAGAGTAGCTGTTCTGTCTCTCTCATTCCAATGGTTTCTTTCTCTCTCTCTCTCTCTCTCTCTCTCTGTGTCTCTCTCTCTGTGTAAAAATCAGAAGTGAGCCAAGAAAGCGGGTGGCTGACATCATAGTTAGTCTCGCCTCAATCTCAGGTGCTCTTAAAGTGACAGTCCACCATGCTCATAACACGTTTGTCCAACCACTCATAATAGCTCATGCCATCTAATCCAGGCGACATCCTGGTTATCCTCTTCTGCACTCTCTCTAAAGCCTTGACATCCTTCCTATAGTGGGGTGACCAGAACTGTATGCAATACTCCAGATGTGGCCTAACTAGATGCAGCCTGCCGAACGTTTCCAACATTTTCTGTTTTTATTTCAATTTTCCACATTTTTTTTGAGGAAATGTAGAAAATCATGCCATTAAGCTTAAAGTAATTTGATGAAGAGGATTGGAGAAAAGTCATCTGAATTTTAACCGGAACTGTCAGAGAGTCACAGAGTTGTGCCCTCTGCTCTTCAAGTAGATCCAACACAAGCAAAGACAATCTCCAGGTTCACCTTTTTAACATCATGCCTCAAGGTAGTGCAGTGGTTAGCACAATCACAATTTCCAGCACCAGTGATCACTGATTGGGGTTGAGTTCCCACTACTGTTTGTAAGGAGTTTGCATGTTCTTCCCGTGACCGCATAGGTTTCTTCCCACATTACAAAAGATATACCTAGGTTAGGGCTAGGGTTAGAGTTGATAAGTTGGCAACACTTGTGGGCTCTGCCATAGCACAATCTTTACTAATATGATTTGACAAAAATGGTATATTTCACTCTATGTTTTGATGTACATGTGACAAAGTAAGCTAATCTTTGTTACTTGTGCAAATTTATAAACTATTAAACTAATAGATTTAAATAGTTTAGATCAGACTAATACTGCAGGGGGAGCTGATGTACTTGAGAACAGTATTACACATCTTAATCCACACATCCAGTTACAGCTTGGATTTCATTTCATAGAACATAGGACATACAGTACTGTGCAAACATCTTAGGCACAGATATATAGTTAGAGTGCCTAAGACTTTTGCCCAGTACTGTATTGGCTAATGTAGAGCAAAGAGCGAATTTGCAAATCTGGCAGGAGCAAAGGAATGGTGAGGGTGGGGCACCGCAGGAGGGGTGTGGGACAGGTGGCAGAGGAGTGCTAGCAGTGGGTGTGGTGTGGGTGAAGACACCAGGTAAGGTCACCTGATTCCAAACAATTGATTTAGCGATCATTACAGAATGTCTCTCTGGTGCTTCCCACTCCCTCCTCCCTTCCACTTTTACCAGCCATGATTCCCCTTCCCACTCTCAGTCCACAATAGAGACCCGTATCAGAATCAGGGTTATCATCAGTCACAGACATCATGAAATTTGTTTTTTTTTGCAGCAGTACAGTGCAATACATAAAATTACTACAGTACTGTGCAAAAATCTTAGGCACCTGACTTATGTTTATGTGCTTTAGACTTTTGCACAGTTATGTAGCTAGGACATAGAACAGCACAGTACAGGCACTTCAGCCCACAATGTTGTGCTGACCTTTTAACCCACTCTAACATCAATCCCTCCGACATAGCCCTCTACCTCTGTTTTTCTTTCATCCATGTGCCTATCTAAGTATTTCTTAAATGTCTCTAAAATATCTGGCTCTACCTGCCTAGCAATGTATTCCATGCACCTACCACTATCTGTGGAAAGAACGTGATCTCTGTTGTAACTCTCCCCCCATACTTTCCTCCAATCCCCTTAAAATTATGCACCTTGTATTAGCCATTTTGGCCCTGGGAAAAAGTCTCCGGCTATCTGCTTCGTCGTTGCCTCTTATCATCTTGTACACTTCTACTAAGTTGCCTTTCATCTTCTTTTTACCCCTGAGAGAATCTATCCTTTCATTTCCTGAGAACATCATCGAGTAAGCATAGCATTCCCAATTCCATAATCAGTCCAGTTAGTGGTTATGGTTTCAGGAACATTGTTGCTATTGGTTATTCCAATAACCAATTGAAGGAGAGAAAAGTACGTGGAAGTGTAAATGATATTTATATGTACTCTCCCCGTATCTATTTCCAGTCCAATATTGTTTGTTCCAGAATGGAAAAGATTATAAAATCAGAATCAAATTTATCGTCACTGACTTATGATGTGAAATTTGTTGTGCTGAGGCAGCAGGTACAGTGCAAAGACATAAAATTTACTATAAATTACAAAACTAGACAGTAGCATAGTGGTTAGCGCAAAGCTTTGATAATGCTAGTGACCTGGGTTCAATTCCATCACTGCATGGGTATCATCTGGGTTCTCCAGTTTCTGCCCATATTCCAAAGACCTACAAGTAAGTAGGTTAATTGTCACATGGGTATAATTGGATGGCATGGGTTTGTTGGACAAGAAGGGCCTGTTACTATGCTGTAAATAAATAAATAAATAAAATGATAAAGAATTAGTGTTCATGGCTACATAAAACATTCAGAAATCTGATGGTTGAGTGGAAAATGCCATTCCTAAATGTGGGCTCCTTTATCTCCTCCCTGATGTTAGAAATGAGAAGTTATGTCTCAGATAAGGGTCTTTGTGATGAACCAAAAGAATGCTTAATAAATTGAGAGGAATTTAATAATCAAGTGTACACTTCACTTGAAAGGTTAGGTTAACTAAAAGTTAGTTTTAATTGTCACATGTACATTGAAACATCTAGTGAAATACATCATTTCTGTCAATCAGATCAGCAAAAATTGTGCTTGGAAGCTTGCAAGTGTTGCAACACTTCCAGCATCAACAGATCGTGCCCACAACTCACAAACACTAACTGTACATCTTTGGCATGTGGGAGGAAACTGGAGCACCCGGAGGAAATCTTCGTGGAAACGAGGTGACTAGGCAAGATGGCACTGGTGAACCATGGCGATGTGTTGCGGGCAGCTTAAAATGAATCTCAGGGTTATATATCATGACATATACCGTACTGTGCAAAACTCTTAGGCACCATAGATTTTTTATATGGTTTCAGATGGTATGGTCTCCATAGATGTCAAGGGTCACTCGTGAACTCAAATGCAGGAATCACAAAGACTTCGGCAATTCAAACTGAACAAGAGATTCATAACAGAAAATTAACAAGACTAACAAGAACTCAGGCAAACTCTACAAAATGTTGAGGAACTGAAATCATGATGCACAGAGAACTTAATCAAGTGTTTCACCAGACAGGAATCCACAATGACTGAGCAAAAAGGTGCCCCCTGAAAAATGCCCTGGAGCAGGTAGGATTGCAGGACCAATTCGTTGTTCAGACAAAACAGTAACCCCAAAGACAAGTATAATGCAAGCCGTTGAAAATCCCATGCTCATTTAATTACCACAAATTGAATAAAAGTGATGAATACAAAGAGAGTTTAACAATCCCCATGATCCCAAATCAGACGCCTGCAAAACAAAGTGAAAACCCAGAGACAAACAATCAGATATAAAAAGGTAAACAAACCAAGGAACACTGCATACTCAAGAGGTGACCCTGAGAAAGCACAATCCACATACTAACTAAAATAAATATTTTCTTTTTTAAACAACCCCAGGTTGTGACAAAATGCTTCTTCTAAAGCTGACTCTTGTGATCTGGGTGAAGCTGGTGAAAATCAGTAATTCAAAATTTCCCGGACCAGAACCCAACTCCTTTCCTCCGGCCCATACCGCTCCTAATTGACTAAATACTGGAACTGCCCCTTAACTTGCCAGGAGTCAAGCAATCTGCAGAAAGTGTAAATAGGTTTTCCGTCTATGATTCTAGGAGGGAGGGGAAGCGGAGTAAGGGCAAAAGGGCTGCAGAGTAGGGGTTTAAGTTTAGAGTTGTCAAAGGTGGGATGGATTCTGAGAGACCTGGATTGAACCCCTTAACAATCTTAAAGGGCCCAATGAAGCAAGGAGCTAGCTTCCTGGATTCTATTTTAAGGGGGAGGTCTTGGTAGAAAGCCAAACCCACTGACCTATGCAAAAAGAAGGATCCATTCGTCTCCTCTTGTTTACATGGAATTGCTGCCTCACCAAAGTAAGTCCAAAGCCCTCGGCTTTAAGCCATCACTGCTTACAGCACTCCGCCACCTGTTTAGCAAACAAAACACCAACTTCTACTTCCTGCTCAGGAAAGAGAGGAGGCTTAAATCCAAACTGACATTTGAAAGGAGACATGTTAAGTTAAGAGTGGTGAAGGGTGTTCTGGGTTATCTCTGCCCAAATTAAATGGTCACTCCAGGAGGATTAGTTATCAGAAACAAGGCAACAATGAGTGCATTCCAAATCTTGGTTAGTCTTATTGATCTGAGCATTCATCTGTCGGTGACAACTGGAAGAAAGGCTAGAAGTAGCTCCAATAAGTTTACCAAAAACCTTGGAGGTAAGTTGTGGACCCCTGTCAGAGACAATATCGGAAGGAATTCCATGTACACTAAAAACCTGCTGCAATAAAAGGTCCACAGTTTCACGGGCTGTGAGCAATTTAGGGAGGGAAAAATACAAGCCTTGGAAAATTGATCAACAACAACTAAAATAACAGTGAAGGAGCATGAAGGAGGCAAGACAGTGATAAAATCCAGGGAGAGATAGGGCCAAGGGTGGGAGGGGATGGGGAGGGCATGGAGAAGACCCTGAGGAGGAGAATTGGAATCTTAGAAATGAATACAAATGTATAATAACTTGACCTCACCCCTCATCCTCATCACATTCTACAAGGGTTGTATTGAGAGCATCCTGAGCAGCTGGATTATGAATTCTAGGGTGCGTGAAATTCCAGGGTGGGCTGTTATCTTGGATGTGGTGCCTCCATTTGAGGACCTCCAACTTAAGTTCGGGTGGCACAGAAAGGTGACCTAGGGGAACATTACTGGGAACTAGATTACTCCCCTCGAGTGCTTGTCTAACGAGAGAACCAACATCCCAAGTGACAGGAGCCAAAAGTTTATTCTCTGAAAGAATCAACTCTGACATATCTATAGGTGGGGGGAATCAAATTGCCCGGAAAGGGTGCCAGGTTATAGGTTCTTGGAAACCAGACGATAAGCGATGACAAAATCAAAACAGTTAAAAAACAATGCCCAATGGGCTTGTCCTGAGTTAAGTCTTTGGCATTCTGGATATAAGCTCAACCTAGATAAGTGTGAGGTGGTTCATTTTGGTAGGTCAAATGTGATGGCAGAATATAGTATTAATGGTAAGACTCTTGGCAGTGTGGAGGATCAGAGGGATCTTGGGGTCCGAGTCCATAGGACACTCAAAGCAGCTGCGCAGGTCGACTCTGTGCTTAAGAAAGCGTATGGTGTATTGGCCTTCATCAATTGTGGAATTGAATTTAGAAGCTGAGACGTAATGTTACAGTTATATAAGACCCTGGTCAGACCCCACTTGGAGTACTGTGTTCAGTTCTGGTCACCTCACCATAGGAAGGATGTGGAAACCATAGAAAGGGTGCAGAGGAGATTCACAGGGATGTTGCCTGGACTGGGGAGCATGCCTTATGAGAATAAGTTGAGTGACCTCAGCCTTTTCTCCTCGGAGCAACAGAGGATGAGAGGAGACCTGATGGAGGTGTACAAGATAATGAGAGGCATTGATCGTGTGGATAGTCAGAGGCTTTTTCCCAGGGCTGAAATGGCTAGCACGAGAGGGCACAGTTTTAAGGTGCTTGGAAGTAGGTACAGAGGAGATGTCAGGGCTAAGTTTTTTACGCAGAGAGTGGTGAGTGTGTGGAATGGGCTGCCAGTGACGGTGGTGGAGGCAGATACAATAGCATCTTTTAAGAGACTCCTGGACAGGTACATGGATCTCAGAAAAATAGAGGGCCATGGGTAACCCTAGGTAATTTCATGTTCAGCACAGCTTTGTGGGCTGAAGGGCCTGTATTGTGCTGTAGGTTTTCTATGTTTCTATAAGCTAAATTCTTGTGATCCGTCCATACAACAAACGGATGCTCAGCTCCTTGCAACCAGTGTCACCACTCTTCTAATGCCAGTTTACCAGCCAACAACTACTGGTTACCTATATCATAATTGGACTCGGCTGGTGACAACCGCTTCAAAAAGTAAGCCCAGTGATGCATTTTTAAAAAAAAATTGTTAGTGGAATGTCGGGACAAGACTGCCCCGACTCAGATGTCAGAATCGTCTACCTGAACAACAAAGGGCAGAGGTCTGTGGGAGGAGCCACAGGAGCAGTCAGCAGAGGGGCGTGTCCAGACAGATATATGTAGTTCACCACACTCTCAGGACCAAGGCTCTGTGTTCCTGTCTCTCTCAGGACCAAGGCTCCGTGTTCCTGTCTCTCTCAGGAGCAAGGCTCCGTGTTCCTGTCTCTCTCAGGAGCAAGGATCTGTGTTCATGTCTCTCTCAGGAGCAAGGATCTGTGTTCCTGTCTCTCTCAGGACCAAGGCTCCATGTTCCTGTCTCTCTCAGGACCAAGGATCTGTGTTCCTGTCTTTCTCAGGACCAAGGCTCCATGTTCCTGTCTCTCTCAGGACCAAGGCTCCGTGTTCCTGGCTCTCTCAGGAGCAAGGATCTGTATTCCTGTCTCTCTCAGGACCAAGGCTCCATGTTCCTGTCTCTCTCAGGACCAAGGCTCCATGTTCCTGTCTCTCTCAGGACCAAGGCTCCATGTTCTTGTCTCTCTCGAGTCCAAGGCTTTGTTCAGGTGTCCCAAGATCAAGTCAAGGCTTTGGGTTCTTGTCCTGTCCATGTGCCTCGTGCTGTGCAGGAGTTCCATGTCTTGTCCTGCAGTCAAGCCTCGAAGAACCCAAGCCATGTCCCGTCCAGTAGCCACGTCATGTCCTCGCCTAGTCCGAGCCCGAGTCAAGACCCAGTTTCGGGGTCCTTGTCCAGTCTCTGGCTCGGAGTCCAAGCCCAGGCTCCTAGTTCCCAGTTCCTTGTACTGGTCCTGATTTCCTGGCCAAAGTCCTAGCCCAAGTCTGTGTTCCTGTCCTATCTCCTAGTCTGTGTCCTGTCCTGTCCCTAATTCTAGTCTAGTCCAGTTCCTAGTACTTCAGTGTCTGTGTCCGCTCCCAGCACCCACCTTATGATAGTGTTACTATTTCAGAGGACTTGTCCTGGGCCCAGCATGTGAGTGCAATTGTGCAGAAAGCACAACAGCACCTTTATTTCCTTAGGCATTTGCAAAGATTTGGTATGACATCTAAAATATTGACAAACTTCTATAGATGTGTAATGGAGAGTATGTTGACTGGCTTTATCACAGCCTGGTATGGAAGCACCAATGGAAAATCCAACAAAAAATAATGCATGTGGCCCAGTACATCACGGGTAAAGCCCTCCCAACCATTGAGCTCATCTACATGAAACGCTGTTGCAGGAAAGCAGCATCCATCATCAGGGACTCCCACCACCCAGGTCATGCTCAATTTTTGCTGCTGCCATCAGGAAGAAGGTACAAGAGCCTCAGGATTTGCACCACCAGACTAGAGAACAGTTACTACTCCACAACTATTAGGCTCTTGAACTAAAGGGGATAACTGACCTCAACTTCCCTTGCCCCATCACTGAAATGTTCCCACAACCAATGAACTCACTTGCAATGACTTTTCATCTCATGTTCTCATTATTTATTGCTATTTATTTATATTTGCATTTGCACAGTTTGTTGTCTTCTGCACTCTGGTTGATCTTTCATTGATCCTGTTACAGTTATTATTCTATAGATTTGTTGAGTATTCCCACAAGAAAATTAATCTTCTGGTTGTATATCGGGGCATATTTGTACTTTCATAATAAAATTTACTTTGAACATTGAAGAAAAAATGAATAAATGAATACTCAGAGCAAGGTCAGTTAACATTTCAGGATGAAGGAGCACTTCACATGCTCATAAACTTTTCAATGATTTCAAGTTCCCACGCCCTGATCATCTTATTTTCACCATGGATGTTCAGTCCCTATACTCCCACCAGGAAGGCCTCAGAGCTCTTCGCTTCTTCCTGGACACCAGACCCAAACAGTTCCCCTCCACCAACACTCTCCTTTGTCTGGCAGGTCTTGTCCTCACTTTCAATAATTTCTCCTTCAGTTCCTCCCACTTTCTTCAAACAAAAGGTAGCCATGGCTCTCGCATGGTTCCCAGCTATACCTGCCTTTTTGTCGGCTACATGGAACAGTCTATGTTCCAAGCCTACACTGGTATCACTCCCCGACTTTTTCTATACTACATCGACGACTGTATTGGTGCTGCTTCCTGCAACCATGCTGAGTTCATCGACTTAATCAATTTTGCCTCCAACTTCCATCCAGCCCTCAAATTCACCTGCTCCATTTCTGACACCTCCCTCCCCTTTCTTGATCTTTCTGTCTCTGTCTCTGGAGACAGCTTATCTACTGATGTCTATGAAAACCTACTGATTCTCACAGCTACCTGGACTATACATCTTCCCACCCTGTTAATTGCAAAAATGCCATCCCCTTCTCTCAATTCCTCCATCTCTGCCGCATCTGCTTTCAAGATGCTTTTCATAGCAGAACTAAGGAGATTTCCTCCTTCTTCAAAAAAAAGGGCTTTCCTTCCTCCACCATCAACACCGCCCTCAACCGCATCTCTTCCATTTCACACACATCTGCTCTCACCCCATCCTCCCAACACCCCACCAGGGAGAGGGTTCCTCTTGACCTCACCTACCACCCCACCAGCCTCTGCGTCCAGCACATAATTTTCTGCAACCTCCACCACCTCCAAAGGGATCCCACCACCAAACACATCTTTCCCTTTCACCCCTAGAAACATAGAAACACAGAAAACCTACAGCACAATACAGGCCCTTTGTCTCACAAAGTTGTGCCAAACATGTCCCCACCTTAGAAATTACTAGGCTTCCCTATAGCCCTCTATGTCACTGAGCTCCATGTACCTATCTAGAAGTCTCTTAAAAGACCCTATTGTATCCATCTTCACCACCTTTGCCGGCAGCCCATTTCATGCATTCTGAGTAAAAACTTACCCCTGACATCTCGTCTGTACCTACTCCCCAGCACCTTAAACCTGTGTCCTCTTGTGGCAACCATTTCAGCCCTGGGAAAACGCCTCTGACTATACACATGATCAATGCCTCTCATCATCTTATACACCTCTATCAGGTCACCTCTCATCCTCCGTCGCTCCAACAAGAAAAGGCCGAGTTCACTCAACCTATTCTCATAAGGCATGCTCCCCAATCTAGGCAACATCCTTGTAAGTCTCCTCTGCACCCTTTCTTTGGCTTCCACATCCTTCCTATAGTGAGGTGACCAGAACTGAGCACAGTACTGGGGTCTGACCAGGGTCCTATACAGCTGCAACATTACCTCTCGGCTCCTAAATTCAATCCCATGATTGATGAAGGCCAATACACCGAATGCCTTCTTAACCACAGATTCAACCTGCGCAGCTGCTTTGAGCGTACTATGGACTCGGACCCCAAAATCCTTCTGATCCTCCACACTGTCAACAGTCTTACCATTAATACTATATTCTGCCATCATATTTGACCTACCAAAATGAACTACTTCACACTTATCTGGGTTGAAGTCCATCTGCCACTTCTCAGCCCAGTTTTGCACCCAATCAATGTTCCACTGTAACTCTGACAGCCCTCCACACTATAAACTACTCCTCCAACTTTTGTGTCATCAGCAAACTTACTAACTCATCCCTCCACCTCCTCATCCAGGTCATTTATAAAAATCACGAAGAGTAAGGGTCCCAGAACAGATCCCTGAGGCACACCACTGGTGACCAACCTCTATGCAGAATATGACCCATCTACAACCACTCTTTGCCTTCTGTGGGTGAGCCAATTCTGGATCCACAAAGCAATGTCCCCTTGGATCCCATGCCTCCTTACTTTCTCAATAAGCCTACATGGGGTACCTTATCAAATGCCTTGCTGAAATCCATATACGCTACATCTACTGCTCTACCATCATCAATGTGTTTAGTCACATCCTCAAAAAATTCAATCAGGCTTGTAAGACACGACCTGCCTTTGACAAAGCCATGCTGACTACTCCTAATCATATTATACCTCTCCAAATGTTCATAAATCCTGCCTCTCAGGATCTTCTCCATCAACTACCAACCACTGAGGTAAGACTCACTGGTCTATAATTTCCTGGGCTATCTCTGCTCCCTTTCTTGAATAAAGGAATAACATCCGCAACCCTCCAATCCTCCGGAACCTCTCCCGTCCCCATTGATGATGCAAAGATCATTGCCAGGGGCTCAGCAATCTCCTTCCTCGCCTCCCACAATAACCTGGGGTACATTTTGTCCGGTCCTGGCGACTTATCCAACTTGATGCTTTTCAAAAGCTCCAGCACATCTTCTTACTTAATATCTACATGCTCAAGCTTTTCAGTCTGCTGAAAGTCATCTCTACAATCACCAAGATCCTTTTTCATAGTGAATACTGAAGTAAAATATTCATTAAGTACTTCTGCTATTTCCTCCGGTTCCATACACACTTTCCTACTGTCACACTTGATGGGTCCTATTTTTCACGTCTTATCCTCTTGCTCTTCACATACTTGTAGAATGCTTTGGGGTTTTCCTTAATCCTGCCCGCCAAGGCCTTCTCATGGCCCCTTCTGGCTCTCCTAATTTCCTTCTTAAGCTACTTCCTATTAGCCTTATAATCTTCTAGATCTCTAACATTAGCTAGCTCTCTAAGCCTTTTCTTTTCTTCTTGACTAAATTTATTACAGCCTTTGTACACCACGGTTCCTGTCCCATTGGAACGTACCTATACAGAACTCTACTCTACACAAATATTTGCCACATTTCTTCCGTACTTTTCCCTGAGAACATCTGTTTCCAATTTAAGCCTCCAATTTCCTGCCTGATAGCCTCATAGTTCCCCTTACTCCAATTAAACGCTTCTCTAACTTGTCTGTTCCTATCTCTCTCCAATGCTATTGTAAAGGAGGTAGAATTATGATCACTATCTCTGAAATGTTCTCCCACTGAGAGATCTGACAGCTGGCCAGGTTCATTTCCCAATACCAAATCAAGTACAGCCTCTCCTCTTGTAGGCTTATCTCCATATTGTGTCAAGAAATCTTCCTGAACTCACCTGACAAACTCCACCCCATCTAAACCCCTTACTCTACGGAGATGCCCATCAATATTTGAGAAATTAAAATCTCCCATCATGACAACTCTGTTATTATTACACCTTTCCAGGATCTGTTTCCCTATCTGCTCCTCGATATCCCTGTTACTATTGGGTGGCCTATAAAAATCACCCAGTAAAGTTATTGACCCCTTCCTGTTCCTAACCTCCACCCACAGAGACTCCATAGACAATCCCTCCATGGCGTCCACCTTTTCTGCAGCCGTGACACTATCTCTGATCAACAGTGCCACGCCCCACCTCTTTTGCCTCCCTCCCTGTCCTTTCTGAAACATCTAAAACCTGGTACTTAAAGTAACCATTCCTGTCCCTGAGCCATCCAATTCTCTGTAATAGCCACCACATCATATCTCTAAGTACTGATCCACACTCTAAGCTCATCCACTTTGTTCACAACACTCCGTGCATTAAAATAGACACATCTCAAGCCTTCAGTCTGAGCGCGTCCCTTCTCTATCACCTGCCTATCCTCCCTCACACACTGTCTACAAGCTTTCTCTATTTGTGAGCTAACCATATCTTCACCAGTTTCTTCAGTTCGGTTCCCACCCACCCTCCCAACAATTCTAGCTTAAACTCACCCCAGTAGCCTCACCAAACCTCCCCACCAGGATATTGGTCCCCCTGGGATTCAATTGCAACCCATCCTTTTTGTACAGGTCACACCTGCTCCAAAAGAGGTCCCAATGATCCATAAATCTGAATGCTTGCCCCGTGCTCCAATCCCTCAGCCACGCATTTATCCTCCACCTGACTCTATTCCTATTCTCACTGTCACATGGCACAGGCACTTTCTGCTTTGTGCAGGGATCACTCCCTAGGCAACTCCCTTGTCCAAATTCATCCCTCCCCTCTGAACTCCCTCAAGGTACTTATCCTTGCAAGCGGAACATGTGCCACACCTGCCCCTACACCTTCTCCCTCACTACCATCCAGTGCCCAAAACAGTCCTTCCAGGTGAGGCGACACTTCACCTGTGAGTCTGATGGGGTCATATACTGTACCCAGTGCTCCTGGTGTGACCTCCTGTAAATCAGTGAGACCCAACATAGATTGGGAGACTGCTTTGCTGAGCACCTACATTCACCTGCCAGAAAAAGTGGGATCTCCCAGTGGTCACCCATTTTAATTCCACTTCCCATTCCCATTCCAGCATGTCAATCCACGGCCTCCTCTACTGCTGCAATGCAGCCGCACTCGGGTTGGAAGAGCAACACCTTATATTCCATCTGACTAGCCTCCAACCTGATGACATGAACATTGATTTCTCGAACTTCTTGTAATGCTACCTCTCCTCTCCCTCACCATTCCCCACTCACATATCCCTCTCTCACCTATCTCCTTACCTGCCAATCACCTCCCTCTGGTGCACCTCCCCCTGCCCTTTTTTTTCCTATAGATCCCCCCTTCTCCAGCCTTTTATCTCTTTCACCCATTGACTTCCCAGCTGTTTACTTCACCCTCTTTCCTTATTTCACCTATCGCCTACCGTCTTGTATTACTTCTTCCTCTGCACCCATCATCCTACTCTGACTTCTCATCTTTTTTCTCCAGTCCTGATGAAGGGTCTTGGCCTGAACAATTGACTGTTCACTCTTTTCCATAGATGCTGCCTGGACTGCTGAGTTCCTTCAGCATTTTGTGTGTGTTGCTTGGATTTCCAGCATCTGCAGAATCTCTTGTTGATGAAGGAAATGTCATAGTGGTTGACAAAAATTTAAAGTGGTGATGTAGAGAAAGTGAGGAGGAGAGGACAGGACAGAGGGAAGATTGGTGTATGGTGAAAAACAGAGACTAACCAACAGAGTGATGGTGATGGAAAATCAAATAGAATGATAATGAGACAAGAAATGAAACAAGAGATAGCATAGAGGAAGGGAAAACAAAAATGGCACTGGGCTTTCTGCAGCTGTTCTGAAACATGGAAGCCATGGTTTTGATCTGGAAGTTTTGGGCTCATGACTGAGTCTGGAAGGAAAGATGAGGCGATGTTAGTAAAAGTTCTATTGTGTTTTACTGGAAATGCCGAAGAGGCTAATGTTTGACTGAGCAGAATGGGACTGAAACACACAATTAAAATGGCAAAAGCAAAATACCACAGAGGTTGGAAATGTGAAATCAAACATGAAATCTAACAAGTACTCAGCAGATCAGGCAGCATCCATGGTAAGAGGTACAGTTAATGTTTTAGATCAATGACATCATCAGATCTGTTTGGTTGATACGATCCTTTTATACTGACTATCTCCCATCTTCTTCAGCCCTTCATCATTTCTACCCATCATCTCCCAATTTCTTACATTTCTTCCCTCACTTACCTTCTATCAACCCTTTCCCTCCACCTGGATCCATCTATCACCTGTCAGCTCTTACTTCATCCCTTTGCCTCACCTTATTATACTGACTGTGCCCTGTCTTTCTTTCTATTCCAGATGAATGGTCTGGGCCCAGAACATCAACTGTCCACTTGCCTCCATAGATGCTGCCTGACCTACTGAGGTCCTCCAGTACCTTTGTGTAATGCTCCAAATTTTTAGCATCTGCATTCTCTTTCGTCTTGAGCTTTATTAAAATGACAACTTTGCAGAAACTCAGGATGATGCCACAGATGCTGTTTGACCTGCTCGCTGTTCCTAGCTTTTTCTCAACTTTCTTCAGCATTTTGCTTTTCCCTTTTTAATTCTCTATTTCACTCCTGTTCTGCTCTTTTAGGGGCAACTGCACAGCCATCAAAGCCACATCTACAGAATTCATTAGAGCTACCCAGCAAATAATGTGCCAAATCTGTGCCAGATATCCTGGTGTAGAGGAAAGCAAAGCCTTACTACCTAAACCCAGCCCAAGGGGACCTGATTATTTGAGCAACACTCACAAAATGTTGGTGGACACAGCAGGTCAGGCAGAATCTATAAGGAGAAGCGCTGTCAATGTTTCGGGCTGAGACCCTTCGTCAGGACTTTCCTCGTGTTTACCTGATTATTTGTGTTTGATTAAGATCATGTTGGTTGCATATTTGTTCAGATTGGAGTGTGACAGAATCAAAATCAGGACCAGGTTTACTGACACTAATATCTGTCTTGAAATTTTTTGCTTTCATGAATACATGGGTCCATTTTCTGTTCAGAAATCTGATGGTGAGGGGGGAAGAAGTTGTTCCTAAAACATTGAGTGTATGTCTTCAGATTCATGTACCTCCTCCCTGTAATGAGAAGAGAGCATGACCTGGATGACGGGGTTCTTAATAATGGATGCTGTGTTTTTGAGGCACTGCGTACTGAAGATAGTTATTCCAACTAGTATTATTAACTTTATTATATTTGTTTTTCATAACACCCAAAAAAGGTGAGTTGAAAACATCTTAGGGTATTAATAGAAGTAACATCCAATGAGCTGGAAAATTTGTCAATTTGGTAGTGTCATAATCTTGAGAATGCTGGATTATTGGCGTTTTACTGAATCTGCAATGACTCCTTCATGTGGGGGTATAGCTCAGTGGTAGAGCATTTGACTGCAGATCAAGAGGTCCCTGGTTCAAATCCAGGTGCCCCCTCTTTGTTTTCACATGCATAATTTTAATTGTTTCTCTTTCCTACCTTACAATATTTGAGTTTAAAACAAAAGCTCTGAGGCCCACAGTATGAGGGAGCGAAGTTTAGCGAACATTTCAGTATGCTCAGTAGAATTTTTATGTTTCATGTCATTTAATTCAATCTGCTAGGCAGGCAGACCCCAGCACTGCTCCCTAATTACCTACCCAAGGATATCTGAACCCATGTGCTGCTTACCCACACATCATTATGGAGATAGGACTCTTATAGAGACTATACTTATTCATGAAATAAAGCTCTTGCAAGGTCTTCCAAGAAGAGAAGAAACAGGCTCGTCAGCCTCTCCAGCTCATTATACTGTTCATAAGATCATTACTGTTCTATAACCTAACTCAAGCTCCCTACCATTGCTCCATATAATGTAATGACCTTAGCTGGATTCTGTGACCTACAGATTCACTTCCAAGGATTTGTTACAACTCATTTCTCAGTTTTTTTAATGTCTTTTACAAATTAGTGTTTGCCAGTCATTATCTGTTTACATACAGTCTTTCATAAAATCTGTGTATTTCTTTTTTCCCTACAACAAAATGAATCTCAAGATAGTATATGGTAATCTATTCATACTTCAATAATGAACTTACTTTGAACTTTGAATATTCACATGGACTAATAGTTCAATAGTACAATAAGGTAGACTCTTCACCCTCACACTACTTTGTCCTGGGTGTCAACATCTCTAAAGATCTATCCTGGACACAACATATTGATGTGATTACAAAGAAGATACTACAGTGGCTATAGGATTTCAGACAATTTGGTATGTCACCAAAAACTCCAGCTAATTTAGGCAGTTGTACCATGGAGAACAGTCGCATCACCATCTGGTAGGGAGAATCAGAAAACGTTGTAGAGGGTTGCAAACTCAGCCAGATCCATCATGGGCCACTAGCTTCCCCAGAACTGAAGACATCTTCAAACGGTGATGCCTCAAAAAGGCGGCATCCATCACTAAGGACCCCCATCACCCAGGACACGCCCTCCTTTCATTGCTACCATCAGGGATGAGGCACAGGAGCCTGAAGGCACACCTCAATATTTCAGGAACTGTTTCTTCCTTTTTGCCATCAAATTTCTGAACAGACAATGAACCAACCCAAATATCACCTCAATATTTTTGCTCTCCATTGCACTACTTATATACTTTATTATTATTGTGTTTTATAATTTATATAGTGCACTGTGCTGTTGCCACAAAACAACAAATTGCATGACATATGTCAGTGATACTAAATCTGATTCTGATTCTGTTTACCCGCACCACATTTTCTCTGTAGCTATTACACTTTATTTTGCATTGTTACTGTCATTGTTACCTTGTTCAACCTTGATGCATTGTGTAATGGTCTGATCTGTATGAATAACATGCAAGGAAAGCTTTTCACTGTATTTGATACATGTGGCAATAATAAACCAATTCAAATCCTAAAAAGCCGTGACTGCAACTCTGTGAGTAGTTTTGTTCCTCTTACTAAATGAACTACAATGTATTCTGGCTAATTAGACCATCGGTTAATTGCAGCTGCCAATCATTTGGGACAACTCTTAAAAAAAAGCTAATTGAGAAAATAGCCTGGATTTCCTTCATTGCCAAAAAATTTCTAACGTCAGATGCATGCACTCGTATAGTGATCAGGCACTACACCGTGCTTAGAGCAAAGTTTTAAAATAGTTACATGAGTTTGTGTTCAAAAAAACAGTGATTTTTCTCACTGTTAAGCAGTAAGACAATTTGGGACTGTTTTGTTCAACGTGGTTTCAAGTATTCAGGCTTAGAGATGCTAAAAACAGCTGGGAGTGAAAATGAAATAATTTCACTACTTTAACAAGTTAGAAACTACGAAGAATTTGAAGGTATTGACAATCATGTTGAATGATACAAAGAAAATGAAGATTTGGACAACGTAATCACCAGTAGCATTGTATGAAGGCAGTCCATTATCTGCATGAGGTGTCTGGGCTGACTTTGTTCATTTACACAAAATCTAAAGAACATAACAGCATACACTGGATAAATTCCTCCATCGCTAACGATTAATACACAGTTTTATAGTACTGTAGTAGCATTGGTACTGTTCTAATTTGTTCTGTATTTCATTTAAATACATACTGTAATTTGTTACTCAGTTAAATGGTAGCTGGTCTTTTTTTATACCTGTTTAACTATTTCAAAGAAACTTCAGAGGTGTATAAGACGATGAGAGGCATTGATCATGTGGATAGTCAGAGACTTTTTCCCAGGGCTGAAATGGCCAATACAAGAGGGCACAGTTTTAAGGTGCTTGGAAGTAGGTACAGAGGAGATGTCAGGAGTAAGTTTTTTCTGCAGAGAGTGGTGAGTGCATGGAATGGGCTGCCGGCGGTGGTGGTGGAGGTGGAAATGATAAGGTCTTTTAAGAGACTCCGGGATAGGTACACGGAGCTTAGAAAAATAGAGGGCCATGGGTGACCCTAAGTAATTTCTAAGGTAAGGACATGTTTGGCACAGCTTTGTGGGCGGAAGGGCCTGTATTGTGCTATGTTTCAGCTAATTGGGGCAACCACTTAATAGGGTGTATTGGTGTTGATATGGCCCAATTAAGTGGAATCCACTGTACTTGTTGACATTGGAGGCAGCCCAAAAGAGATTTATTCGGCTAATTCTTAGTTAGGCACATAGATGAAGATAAAATGGAGGGGTCTGTAAGACGGAAACATTAGATTTATCTTGTAGTAAGTTAAAACATTAGCACATCTTGTTCAACGTTCAACCACTTCCATTGAATACTGTTCAATGTTCAACCACTTCTGATGGTCACTCTATATACAGAACTCTATTCTGTACATGAAGAAATTAACCCTTGGGTCCTTCTTGGTAGGAAGAATGAGAAGGGGCATGGGATAATAGGGTTGTCTTAAAATGAGCAACTAAAGAAATTATATCTACCTACTTTGACATTTAGAAGAATGATGGATGAAAGACAAGATCCTAATAGGGCATTACAGGGTAGATGTTGGAATGTTTTCACCAGTGGGAGAGTATTGAATATAAGGGACATAGATACAAAGTTAAGTCATTTAAAACTAAGGTCTGTAGGAATTTCTTGCAGAAGGTAGCAAATCACTGGAAATCTCTACCCTAGAGGATCATGGAGGTTGGATCAAGAGAGGGTATTTAAAGAAGCACAGTTTTTCATTGATTCTATTATATTTCTTTGTTTTACTGTGAATGCTTGCAAGAAAGTGAATCTCAAGGTAGTGCATGCAGACATAAGCCATAAGACAAAGGAGCAGAATTAGGCCATTCAAACCATCGAGTCTGCTCCGCCATTCTATCATGGCTGAATTATTATCCCAATTACATTCTCCTGCCTTTTCCCTGTAACTTTTGACACCTTTACTACTCCAGAGCCTGTCAACTTCTGATTTAATAACTTGGCCTCCACAGCCATATGTGACAATGAATTCCACAGATTCACCACCCTCTGGCTAAAGAAATTCCTCCTCATCTCATTTATGGAAGATCGGGGAATTGAGGGCTATGGGGAATTGGTATGGAAGAGGATGTGAGGCCTGGGGCTGGCCAGCCTGATTGGTAGGACAGGTTTAAGGGGCTGAGTGGTCCACCTCTACTTCTATTTAATCATGCCTGAACCGAAGACAACAGACATTGTGACCTTGCCTTGTAATAATGATAGGGGACTTGAGAGCGAACGAGCTATAGTTTCACAGTCAAAATGCTGGAGGAACTATGGAGATTCCTGAATGGAAAATGAGTCTATGAACACTACCTCATTTTCCCTCTCTTTTTGCACTAATATTTAACATATATTCTTGTAATTTATAGTTTTTTAAACTATTATATATTGCAATGCACTGCTACCACAAAACAACAAATTTCACAACTTATGCCAGTGATATTAAACCTGATTTTGATGCTGGAGGGGCATAAACAGTCAATGTCTATTCATCAGGCTTGGAAAGGAATGGGGAAGAAGCCAGAATAAAAAGATGTGGGACAGTAAGGAGTACAACTGGCAGATAGTAGGTGAGACCAAATGAGGTAAAAGGAGTAAGAAGCTGGGAGGGGATAGGTGGAAAAGGTAAAGGGCTGAAGAAGAAAGAATCTTATAGGAGAGGACAGGGGATCATGGAAGAAGCCTATCACCTTTCACATGTCACCTATCACCAGCCAGCTTGTACTCCTTCCCCTCCTCCTACCATCTTACTGTGGCTTATTACCCTGACACCTGGGATTCATAACTGAAGAAAGTGGAGTGGATCGGTTGTGGCTGTTTACCCTGAGGGATGAGCTCATAGAGGTTTATAAAACCACAAGGTGGATAGTCGCACTCTTTTTCCCAGGGCAGGGAAATCTAAAACTAGAGGGCATAGGGATAATATGGACCAGGGTAAGAGATTTAATATTTAGGGTAAAATATGAAAGCCAGCTAGCAAACAATATCAAAGTGGATAGTAAAAGCTTTTTCAAGTATGTAAAAATAAAAGAGAGATGAGAGTGGATATAGGACCACTAGAAAAATGAGGCAGGAGATGGTAGATGAACTAAATGAGTATTTTGCATCAGTCTTCACTGTGGAAGACACTAGCAGTGTGCCAGAAGTTGAAAGCTGCGAGGGAAGAGAAGTGAGTGCAGTTGCTATTACAAGGGAGAAGGTGCACAAAAAGCTGAAAGAACTAAGGGCACATAAGTCAGCCGGGCCAGATGAACTGCTCCCTAGGGTTCTGAGAGATGTAGCGGTAGAGATTGTGGAGGCATTAGTAATGATCTTTCAAAAATTATTGGACTCTGGCATGGTGCCAGTGGACTGGAGCACTGCAAATGTCACTTCAATCTTTAAGAAAGGAGAAAGGCAACAGAAAGGAAATTACTAGCAAGAGAGTGGCAAATTAAATACAATGTTGGAAAATGCATGGTCATGCACTTTGATAGTAGAAATAAATGTGCAGACTATTTTCTAAATGGGGAGAAAATCCAAAAATCTGAGATGCAAAGGGACTTGAGAGTCCTTGTGCAGAACACCCTAGGTTAACTTGCAGGTTGAGTCAGTGGTGAGGAAGGCAAATGCAACATTAGCATTCATTTTAAGAGGTCTAGAATAAAAGAGCAGGGTTGTAATGCTAAAGTCTCACCTTGAGTGTTGTGAACAGTTTTGGGCTCCTCATCTAAGAAAAGATATGCTGACATTGGAAAGGGTTCAGAGGAATTTCACAAGGGTGATTCTGGGAATGAAAGTGTTTTCATATGATGAACGTTTGATGGCTCTGAGTCTGTACACACTGGAATCTAGAAGGATGACAGGGGATCTCATTGAAACCTTTCAAACATTATAAGGCCTAGACAGAGTAGATGTGGAAAGGATATTTCCCGTGATGGGAGAGTCTAGGACAATTGGGCACAGCCTCAGGATAGAGCGGTACCCATTTAAAACAGAGATGTGGAGAAATAGATATGTAGAATGGTTGAGGGGTGGGAATCAAATTGAAGAGACTAGGAGAGAGGAGGTTAGTTTACGAATAGAAAAAGTGAGTAGACAGTGTGTGAGGGAGGATAGGCAGGTGACAGAGAAGGGGAGCGCTCAGACCAAAGATGTAGGTGAGAAGGAAGAAAAAGAAAATAAAGTTGTTTGCACCGTTAGGGATAAACAGAGAGTAAGAGGTGGAGAGTTTCTTAAATGCATCTATTTTAATGCTAGGAGCATTCTAAGAAAGGTGGATGAGCTTAGAGCATGGATTGATACCTGGAAATATGATGTTGTAGCTATTAGTGAAACATGGTTGCAGGAGGGGTGTGATTGGCAACTAAATATTCTTGGATTTTGTTGCTTCAGGTGTGATAGAATCGGAGGGGCAAGAGGGGGAGGTGTTGCATTGCTTGTCAGAGAAAATATGACAGCGGTGCTTTAGCAGGATAGATTAGAGGGCTTGTCTAGGGAGACTATTTGGGTGGAATTGAGGAATGGGAAAGGTGTAGTAACACTTATAGGGGTGTATTATAGACTACCTAATGGAGAGTGAGAATTGGAGGAGCAAGTTTGTAAGGAGATAGCAGATATTTGTAGTAAGCACAAGGTTGTGATTGTGGAAGATTTTAATTTTCCACACATAGACTGGGAAGCCCAAACTATAAAAGGGATGGATGGTTTGGAGTTTGTAAAATGTGTGCAGGATAGTTTTTTGCAGCAATACATAGAGGTACCAACTAGAGAAGGGGCAGTGTTGGATTTCCTGTTAGGGAATGAGATAGGTCAGGTGATGGAGGTATGTGTTGGGGAGCACTTCACGTCCAGTGATCACAATGCCATTCATTTCATTATAATTATGGAGAAGGATAGGACTGGACCCAGGGTTGAGATCTTTTGATTGGAGAAAGGCTAACTTTGAGGAGATGTGAAAGGATTTAGAAGGAGTGGATTGGGATAATTTGTTTTATGGGAAGGATGTAATCGAGAAATGGAGGTCATTTAAAGGTGAAATTTTGAGGGTATAGAATCTTTATGTTCCTGTTAGGTTGAAAGGAAAGGTTAAAAGTTTGAGAGTGCCATGGTTTTCAAGGGATACTGGAAACTTGGTTCAGAAAAAGAGAGAGATCTACAATAAATATAGGCAGCATGGAGTAAATGAGGTGCTCGAGGAATATAAAGAATGTAAAAAGAATCTTAAGAAAGAAATTAGAAAAGCTAAAAGAAGATATGAGGTTGCTTTGGCAAGGAAGGGGAAAATAAATCCAAAGGGTTTCTACTGCTATATTAATAGCAAAAGGATAGTGAGGGATAAAATTGGTCCCTTAGAGAATCAAAGTGGACAGCTATGTGTGGAGCCAAAAGAGATGGGGTAGATTTTGAACAATTTCTTTTCTTCGGTATTCACTAAGGAGAAGGATATTGAATTGTGTAAGGTAAGGGAAACAAGTAGGGTAGTTATGGAAACTATGATGATTAAAGAAGAGGAAGTACTGGTGCTTTTAAAGAATATAAAAGTGGATAAGTCTCCGAGTCCTGGCAGGATATTCCCTAGGACCTTGAGGGAGGTTAGTGTAGAAATAGCAGGGGCTCTGACAGAAATATTTCAAATGTCATTAGAAATGGGGATGGTGCCAGAGGATTGGCGTATTGCTCATGTGGTTCCATTGTTTAAAAAGGGTTCTAAGAGTAAACCTAGCAATTATCGGCTTGTAAGTTTGACGTCAGTGGTGGGTACAATAATGAAAAGTATATTTAGAGATGGTATATATACTTTGTAATTATCTGGATAGACAGGGTCTGATTAGAAACAGTCAACATGGATTTGTGCGTGGAAGGTCATGTTTGACAAATCTTATTGAATTTTTTGAAGAGGTTACTGGGAAAGTTGACGAGGGTAAAGCAGTGGATGTTGTCTATATGGACTTCAGTAAGGCCTTTGACAAGGTTCCGCATGGAAGGTTATTTAGGAAGGTTCAATCTTTAGGTATTAATATTGAAGTAGTAAAATGGATTGAACAGTGGCTGGATGGGAGATGCCAGAGAGTAGTGGTGGATAACTGTTTGTCAGGTTGGAGGCCGTTGACTAGTGGTGTGCCTCAGGGATCTGTACTGGGTCCAATGTTGTTTGTCATATACATTAATGATCTGGATGATGGGGTGGTAAATTGGATTAGTAAGTATGCAGATGATACTAAGGTAGGTGGCGTTGTGGATAATGAAGTAGGTTTTCAAAGCTTGCAGAGAGATTTCGGCCAGTTAGAAGAGTGGGCTGAATGATGGCAGATGGTGTTTAATGCTGATAAGTGTGAGGTGCTACATTTTAGTAGGAATAATCCAAATAGGACATACATGGTAAATGTTAGGGCATTGAGGATTGCAGTAGAACAGAGTGATCTAGGAATAATGGTGCATAGTTTCCTGAAGGTGGAATCTCATGTGGATAGGGTGGTGAAGAAAGCTTTTGGTATGCTGGCCTTTATACATCAGAGCATTGAGTATAGGAGTTGGGATGTAATATTAAAATTGTAGGAAAGATGTCAACAAAATAAAGAGAATACAGAGGAGATTTACTAGAATGTTACCTGGGTTTCAGCACCCAAGTTACAGAGAAAGGTTGAACAAGTTAGGTCTTTATTCTTTGAAGCGTAGAAGGTTGAGGGGGGACTTGATAGAGGTATTTAAAATTATGAGGGGGATAGATAGAGTTGACATGGATAAGCTTTTTCCATTGAGAGTAGGGGAGATTCAAACAAGAGGACATGAGTTGAGAGTTAAGGGGCAAAAGTTTAGGGGTAACACAAGAGGGAACTTCTTTACTCAGAGAGTGGTAGCTGTGTGGAACGAGCTTCCAGTAGAAGTGGTAGAGGCAGGTTCGATATTGTCATTTAAAAAAAATTGGATAGGTATATGGACAGGAAAGGAATGGAGGGTTATGGGCTGAGTGCAGGTTGGTGGGACTAGGTGAGAGTAAGCGTTCGGCACGGACTAGAAGGGCTAAAATGGCCCATTTCCATGCTGTAATTGTTATATGGTTATATGTTATATGTGGAAATTTCTTTAGCCAGAGGGTGATGAATTTGTGGAATTTGTTACCACAGGCAGCTGTGGAGGTCAGGTTGTTGGGTGTATTTAATGCAGAGCTTGATAGGTTCTGGATTAGACACAACATCAAAGGTTATTGGGAGAAGGCTAAGGAGTGGAGCTGAGGAAGGGAAAATAGGATCAGCCCTGACTGAATGGCCGAGCAGACTCAATGGGCCCAACGACCTAATTCTGTTCCTATGTCTTGTGGTCTTATGGTCTAAAAGACAAGGTGAATATGATGAAAATAACAGAGAACAGTAATGATCTGAAATTCGGTTAGTGTTAGAATGGTGAAGATCAGGGTAGCACAGTGGTACACCTGGTGGAGCCACTACCTCACAATTTCGGCTACCTTGGTTCAATGCTGATCTTCAGTGCTGTTTGTGTGGAGTTTGCATGTTCACCCTGCAGGCATGCTGTTTCCCCCAGGTGTCCAATTTCTTCCCACATCCCAAAGGAGAGCAGGTTGGTAAGTTAATTGGTCAGTGTGAATTGTCTGTGGTGTTCTGATGAGTGGTGGACCATTTACAGGAAGACTATTGAGAATGTCCTTATCAACTGCATCACCATCTGGTATGGGAATTGCAAAGCATCTCACTCCATGATCCTACAAAGAATTCTGAGGACTGCTGAGAGAATCATCAGGGTTTCTCTTCTATCCATCAGAGATATGTAACAGGAATGCTGTGTACACAGGGCCATTAGCATTGTCAAGGATCCCTTCCATCACTCTCACAATCTCTTTGACTACCCCCCCCCCCCCACACACATAAGGCAGGAAATACAGTAGCATTAGGACATTGACTGTTAGGATGGGAAATAGCTTATTCCCCCAGGCCATGAGACTCCCAGCCACCACACAAGTCTCATCACTTATGAAGCACTAGTAGAGTTATACTGTTTACTTTTGACTTTTGTGTAAATGAACCTTATACTGAACGCAGACCTTCTGGAATATATTTTATTATTTGTTAATTTATTTGGGGTAATACAAGTTGAATACCCCTTATCCTAAATTTCAAAATCCGAAAACCTCCAAAATCCAATTTTTTTTTTAGTGCTGACATGATGTCACAAATGAAAAATTCCATAAGGCACTGGGAAGGTTCCCAGATGATCCACGGGTCTCTGAGCACAACAGACAATTCTGAGAAGTGACCTCACATGTGTAATGAACAAAAGTTAATGAAAAATAGAAAAAAAACGCTGCCTAAAGCAAAAAATAAAGATCTTGATTGTGTATTGAGAGAGTGGATTCATCAGCATTGGAGTGAATATATATCGATTAACAGTATGCCGATCATGAAACAAAGATCTATCATTAAGAACTGAAAATTGAAGATAATTGTGAATATTCAGCAAGCTGGTTGCAAAAAATTAAGAAAAGGCATGGCATTAAATTTTTTTAAATGTCTGCTGATCATGAAGCAGTACAGAAATCCACTGATTTGCTGAGATTGTCACTGATGAAAATCCAACACCAGAATAAATCTATAATGCTGATCATAAACACGAGGAAGTCTGCAGATGCTGGAAATCCAGAGTAACACACACAAAATGCTGAAGGAACTCAGCAGGTCAGGCAGCATCTATGGAAAGGAATAGATAATCAACCATTTGGGTTGAGACCCTTCTTCAGGACTGAGAAAGAAGGGGGAAGATGCCAGAATAAAAAGGTGGTGGGAGGGGAAGGAAGCTTGCAGATTGTTTTTATACCTTACATAAAAGCTAAAAAAAAAGTAAAATACAAATACAGTGTACTGTAACCTTTTAATGAAAACATAACATCTTAGGCGGAGAAATTTAAAAAATTTGTTGTTCAGCAACTGATTCAGGTATTGTGCTGCTTTTGTTACTGTGCTCATATTATATTTTCAATAAATTTGTGGTATGTAATAATTTTTACAGTTAAGTACACATGTGTGATGAGCAAATATAAGACAAAAACATTTATCGGTAAAACATAAATTCAGAGTCAGAAATTATGGCAATCCCAAAAATTACAACATCCAAGAAAAATCTGAAATCCAAAATGCTTCTGGCCCCAAGTATTTCAGATAAGGAGTACTAAGGCTACATCCACACTAGACCGGATAATTTTGAAAACGTCGGTTTCATGTAAAAACGATAGGCGTCCACACTATGCGTTTTAAAAAATATCTCTGTCTACATTGAAACGGATATTTTGGTGAATCTCCTCCTACTGCGCATGCGCAGGACACATCTACCGAAAACAAGCGACATGTTTGGTGTTGAACCTTACAGTGAAAGACTTGATGCGTGTTTGTTCAGTTACAGACTAGAAAAACTTTAACGACGGGTAGCTGTTGGCTCTCACGCAGGAAGATTTAAAAATAAAGAAAACAAATACTGAAGTGTATGGAGGCAACCGACTGGGAGTTCACAGACTGTATGACCCAGCTGACGACGAACATTGAAAAACTGACTAACTCTGTTGCATTAATAAAGCACCTTGTTAAATGTATAAAACATGTCTGCATCAGTATTATCTTATATTTCCATACAATGTTACATTAGGCTGTTACACATCTACTGTCAGAGAAGTACTTGCATAAATAGGTAAACCACCTTCATACAAGCAAGGACAGAAAACAGGGCAAAGTGAGTATACTTATTTATTCAGTAAGTTATGGGTCAAAGTATTTAGTGAGTACATTTCTAACTCTTCTGGCTTCAGTTTCGTTGCCGTCTGTTCTGAAATTGTTAGGTTGCGTTCAAGAAATCAATGAAATGATGCGCTGCTGTCTGACAGCGTTTTCAGATTTCTCCAGTTACCCTGTCCACACTGATCTGCCCAAGCAGTGTTTTCAAAATTACACACCCTGGAAAGTGTTTCTGAAAACCTCCGGTTTCGGGGGGCGAAAACAGAGGGTAAAAACGAAGAGAAAAAGCTTCGGTTACGGATTCATCCGGTGTAGTGTGGACGTAGCCTAAATCTATTTTACTTTGTGTTGTGTGTGAGTTATCTGTATTGCGTTGTGCACCTTGGCCTCAGAGGAACACTGTTTCATTTGGCGGTATACATTACTGGCAATAAACTTAAACTTGAACATGGATGGGGGGTGGGGAATGTAGAGGGCTAATGCATGCCAATAAGACTAGGCAGAATAATGTTTGGCACAGTCTAGATGGGCAGAATGATCTGTTTCAGTGGGGTATGCCCTAAGCCAAAGAGACCCACTCACCTGCTCCAGCACCTCTCAAACTGAAAAGTGCAATCCCACTGAATATTTTCTCTCTGTGAAACAAGCCTTCAAAATCTTGACAGGGTATGAACTGTAGAAAATGTTCTGAAGTGCACCAACTGGAAATGGAACAGCTGCTGGTGTCTTCAGAATTAACAATGGAAAGGTTTCACGCTTGGAAAACTTACTTCATCTGCCATTTTCCTGAGTTGGTAGCTCCCTGTAGAATCTGGCATTGACATGCACAGGCTGTCAGTGATTTGTGGAGAATATAACCACAGTACAAATGGTCAGCAGACTAAATCCATCTCACCCACCATTGCAAATGGAATGATATAATATGATTGAAATTGCAGATACTGTCAGTTCCCTGTACAACTGAGTTACAGAGGCAACATTGATCCTTTTGTATGAATTGCCAAATAATTGATGTAGAGAGTCATAGAGTGCCACAGCACAGAAACAGGCTCTTCAGCCCATCTAGTCCATGCTGAACTGTTATTCTACCTATTCCTATTGACCCTCACTTGCACCATAGCCCTCAATACCCCTCCCATCCACGTACTTATCTAAACTTCTCTTAAGGTGAGTACTCAGAAAGAATTGTAAACATACCAGGAAGCAAAAAACAGTGGCACCCATTCACCAAAGCAAATACACATGAGCACACTTACAGCCACGTTGACACTTACTGTTATGTCGGCACACAATTCTACATTCAAACACTCATGTGCAACTTCTGCACACTTTCACAGATAATTCTCACAATTGCACTCACACATACAGGAGATGCTGACCTTTGTCGATGATAGACTGTAATAAGTTAGAATCCTTTTTGCATTGCTCCTCGTTTTTATTCTTATTAAAGTCAACTTCTGTAAAGTAATTGGATTAGATTAGATTAGCTTTATTTGTCACAGGTACATCAAAACATACAATGAAGTGCATTGTTTGTATCAAATCAAATACGTGGCTATGCTTCCAGCACCAACATAGCTTGCTAACACTAATATTGACCTGGAGGAAACTGATGCAGTCACAGGGAGTATGAGCAAACTCCTTATAAACAGCAGTGGGAATTGAACCTCAATTTTACAGTTGGCACTGTGAAGCATTGCTAGGGAATTGAAGGAAATAAGTTTACAACACCATTGACCATCCTTTGGGATTAGGCTGGGGAAAAGAAGTGTGGTCTAAGTGATTTTTGACTCTAGAATAAGTGTTGGTGCCAGACAGGGTGGTTGGAGTATCTCAGAAACTGCTGATCTCCTGGGATTTTCATGCACAACAGCCTCTAGAGTTTACAGAGAATGGAGTGAAAAAATCCAGTGAGTGGCAGTTCTGTGGGCAAAAACACTTTATTAATGAGAGAGGTCAGAGGAGAATGGCCAGACTAGTTCAAGCTGACAGGAAGGTGCCAGTAACTCAAATAACCATACTTTATAACAGTGGTGTGCAGAAGAGTGTCTCTGAATACACAACACATCAAACCCTGAAATGGATGGGCTACAGCAGCAGAAGACAACAAACATACACTCAGTGGCCACTTTATTAGGTACAGGAGGCACTTAATAATTTGGCTACTGAGTGTAGCATTGGCAGGTAGAGTCAGAGTTGAACTAAAAGCTAAACTCTGTTCCACTCAATCCAGTTCCTGCAACTCCAAGCTGCCGTCTATCAGAGGAGGCAAGGACATTGATTATAAATACAGGAGATCCTGCAGATGCTGGAAAACTTGTGCAACAAGGTTTTTTGAGCAGTAGCCAATCGAAGATCTGAAGCGCGAGAAGACGTAGCTCAGTCAGGTTTGCAGAGTTCGTAAGGCATGAATGCGCAGCAGTTTGGTGTTTTGAGCAGCGGCCAATCAACGATCAAGATTGATTGGCAAGAGCAAATTAAAATAAATTAGTGGGGATTTTGAAGATTTAGCTCTTTGAGGCTTCAGTGAGGAGAGGCTTGAGTGAGAGAAGGCAAAAACACTACAGGTCTCAGTTTATTTATTGTTTTTCCTCATCTATATCTGCTCAGTTAGAATATTAGAGGTTCCAGACAGGATTGTGGAATGCTCCTTTTGCGAGATGTGGGAAGGCAGGGAGACCCCCAATGTCCCTGACGATGACAACTGTAAAGTGCATTCAGCTGCAGCTTCTAACACTCCGTGTTAAGGAGTTGGAGCTGGAAATCGATGAACTCTAGATCATTAGGGAGGCTAAAGGGGGTGATAGGACAGACAGTGAGGGAGTTTCACCCAAGGTGCAGAACACAGCAAACTGGGTGACAGTCTGGAAGGGGAAAGGGAGAAGGAGCCAGTACAGAGTGCTCCTGTAGCCATTCCCCTTAACAATAGGTATATCACAGGATACTGTTGGGGGAAGGGGGAATGACCTAACAGAGGAAAGTCACAGCGGTCGGATCTCTGGCATTGAATCTGGCTCTGTGACTCAGAAGGGAAGGAGGAAGAAGAGGCACACTGTGGTGATAGGGGATTTGTTAGTTAGGGGAATGGACAGGAGATTCTGTGGGCAAGAATGAGATCCCTAGATGGTATGCTGCCTCCTGGGTGCCAGGGTCTGGGACATCTCAGATCGAGTCCTCAGCAATCTCAAGTGGGAGGGTGAACAGTCAGAGGTCATAGTCCATGTAGGTACCAATGACATGGGTAGGAAGAGTGACAAGTTTCTACATGAGGAGTTCAGGGAATTAGGTGCTAAATTAAAGGGCTGGACTTCCAGGGTTGTAATCTCAGAATTGCTACCTGTGTCATGCGCTAGTGAGGCCAGAAATAGGAAAATTCTACAGTTTAATATGTGGCTAAGGAATTTTGTAGGAGGGAGGACACAAGATTTTTGGATCATTGATCTTTCTTCCAGGGAAGGTGGGACCTGTAAGAAGGAATGGTTTGCAGCTGAACTGGAAGGGTGTCTAATACCCTAGTGGGAAAGTTGGTTAATACTGCACAGGAGAGTTTAAACTAGAGTTGCAGGAGATGGGAACCAGTGCCAGAACAGATAGTGGAGAGGTTGTGGAGATAGATGTTGATAAGCTCTCAGACAAGGTCGGGAACCAAAAAGTTGAGCATGATGCAACTAGTGTCCTGAGCTACGTATATTTCAATGCAAAATACTCTTAAGTTTCAATGTAAGAGAGGAAGATGAGCTCAGGACATGGATCAACACATGGAATTGTGATATTGTAGCCATTGGTTGCAGGAGAGGCAGGACTGGCAGCTCAATATTCTGGGCTTCTGTTGTTCCAGACGTAACAGAGTGGGAGTGATTAAAGGAGGAGGGGTGGCGATGCTAGTCAGGGAAAATGTCACGGCAGTACTCAGTCAGGACAGACTGGAGAACTTGACTAGTGAGGCATTATGGGTGGAACTGAGAAATAAGAAAGGTATGACCATATTAATAGGACGATTATATAGACCACTTAACAGTTGGTGGGATTTAACGGAACAAATTTGTAGAGAGATTGCAGACTGTTGCAAGAAACATAAGGCTGTTGCAGTAGGTGATTTTAATTTTCCAAATATTGACTGGGACTCCCATACTGTAAAAGGACTAGATGAGAAAGAGTTTGTCAAATGTGTTCAGGTAAGTTTCCTTAATCAGTACATAGAAGTCGCAATGAGACAGTGTGCAATACTGGGAATAAGACAGGACAGGTGACAGAAGTTTGTGTAGGGGAACACTTTGCATCTAGTAATCCTAATGCCATTAGTTTCAAAGTAATTATGGAAAAAGGTAGGTCTGGTCCATGGGTTGAGATTCTAAATTAGAGAAAAGCCAATTTTGATGGTATCAGAAGGATCTGGGAAGTGTGGATTGGGACAGATTATTTTCTGGCAAAGGTGTACTTGGAAAGTGGGTAGCCTTCAAAAGTGAAACTTTTAGAGTACAAAGCTTGTATATGCCTGTCAGAATAAAAGGTAAAGATAACAGGTTCAGAGAACCTTGGACTTCAAGAGGTATTGAGGCCCTGGTTAAGAAGATAAAGGTGCATATGCAGCAGGTATCAGCCAGTCGGAAAAAATGTGGTGCTTATGGAGTATAAGAAATGCAAGAGAGCACATAAGAAAGAAATCAGGAGGGCTTAAAGAAGGCAAGAGGTTGCTCTAGCAGACAAGGTGAAGCAGAATCCTAAGGGCTTCTACAAATATGGTAGAAGCAAAAGGATTGCAAGGGATAGAATTGGTCCTCTGGTAGATCAGAATGGGAAACCATGTGTGGAGTTAAAAGAGATGGGGAGATCTTTAATGGATTTTTTGCACCTGTATTTACTTGGGAGCTAGACACAATCTATAGAAGTGAGGCAAAGCGGCACCAACTTCATGAACCCTATGCAGATTACAGAAGAGGAAGTGTTTGCTCTCTTGAGGCAAATTAGGATGGATAAATCCCAAGGATCTGACAAAGTGTTCTCTCAGACACTGAGGGAGGCAAGTGCAGACATTCTAAGGGCCCTAGCAGAGATATTTAAACCATCCTTAGTAACAAGTGAGGTACTGGAGGATTGGAGGATAGCTCATGTTGCTCTATTGTTTAAGAAAGCCTTAAAAAATAAACCACAAATTTATAGGCTGGTAAGCCTGACATCAGTTGTGGGAAAGTTATTGGAAGGTATTCTTTGGGTTTGTATATGTGAGTTTTTGGATAGACATGGCCTGACTAGGGATAGTCGATGAAGGGTCTCGGCCTGAAACGTCAACAGTGCTTCTTCCTATAGATGCTGCCTGGCCTGCTGTGTTCCACCAGCATTTTGTGTGTGTTGCTAGGGATAGTCAGCATGGCTTTGTGCGTGATAGGTCATGTCTAACCAATCTTAGTTTTTTGAGAACATTACCAGGAAAGTTGATGAAGGCTAGATAGTGAATGCTGACTACATGGACTTTAGTAAGGCATTTGACAAGGCTCTACATGGGAGGTTGGTCAAGAAGTTTCAGTCATTCAGCATTCAAGATGAGCTAATAAATTGGATGAGACATTGGCTTTGTGGGAGAAGCCAGATAGTGGTCATAGTTGGTTGCCTCTCTGACTGTGACTAGTGGAGTACTGCAGGTATTGGTGTTCAGTCCTTTGTTGCTTGTCATGTATATCCATGATTTGGTTGATGATTGGTTAACTGGATTAGCCAATTTGCCGATGACACCATGGTTCGGGGTGTAGTGGACAACAAGGAAGACTATCAGAGCTTGCAGAGGACTCTGGACCAGCTGGAAAAATGGGCTTAAAATATGGCAGATGGAATTAAATGCAGTAATGTGTGAGATGTTGCACTTCGGTAGGACCAACCAAGGTAGGTCTTATACAGTGAATGGTAGGGCACTGAGGATTGCTGCAGAACAAAGGGATCTGGCAATACAGGTACATAATTGATTGAAAGTGTGTCACAGGTAGATAAGGTTATAAAGAAAGCTTTTGGCACATTGGCCTTCATAACTCAAAGTACTGAGTACAGGAGATGGGGTGTTATGTTAAAGTTGTATAAGACATTAGTGAGGCTTAATTTGGAGTATTGTATGGTCACCTACCTGCAGGAAAGGTGTAAACAAGGTTGAAAGAATCCAAAGAAAATTTGCAAGGATGTTGCTAGGACTGGAGGACCTGAGTTATAAGGAAAGATTGAATAGGTTAGGACTTTATTCCTTGGAACGTAGAAGACTGAGAGGAGATTTGATAAAGGTTTACAAAATTATGAGGGTTATAATTAGGGTAAATGCAAGCAGGCTTTTTTTCACTAAGGTTAGGTGGGACTACAACTAGAGGTCATGAGTTAAGGGTGAAAGGTGAAAAGTTTAAAGTTCAAGGTTAAGGAGCAGCTTCTTCATTCAAAGGGTCATGAGAAGTGTGGAACAAGCTGCCAGGTTGGAGAGCTACATGGATGGTTGGGTATGGAGGGTTATGGTCTTGGTGCAGGTTGATAGAATTAGGCAGTTTAAATGGTTTGGTATGGACTAGATGGGCCAAAGGACCTATTTATGTGCTTTACGTTTCTATGACTCTGACTCTACAACACACACAAAATGCTGGAGGAACTCAGCAAGTCAGGCAGCATCTACATAGGGGAATAAACATTTGATGTTTTGTGCTGAGACCCTTCATCAGGACAGCAGAGGAAGGGGGAAGAAGCCAGAATAAGAAGGTAGAGGGAGGGCAAGGAGTACAAGCTGACAGGTGATGGGAAAGGCAGGTGAATGGGAGAGGACCGATGAAGTGAGAAGCTGGGCGGAGATAGGTGGAAGAGGTAAAGGGCTGAAGAAGCAAGAATTTGAGAGGAGACAACCATTGATAATGGGAGAAAGGGAAGTAGGAGGGACACCAGAGGAAGCAAATATACTGGTACGTAGAAGAGAAGGGGTGAGAGGAAAATCTGAATGGGGAGTGGAAAAAGAAAGGAGAAGGGAGGAGAAATTACTGGAAGTTAGAGAAATCGATGTTTATGCCGTCAGGTTGGAGGCTACCCAAATGGAATATAAGGCGTTGCTCTTCCAACTTAAGTGTGGCCTCAATGTTGCAGTAGAGGAGGCAATGGACAGCATGTTGGAATGGGAATGGGAAGTTCAGTTGAAATGGAAGGCCATTGAGGAATCCTGCCTTTTGTTGTGGACGGAGTGAAGGTGCTTGACAAAGTGGTCTCTCCATAGATGCTGCCTGATCTCCAAGGACATTGGTTTACTTTTTAATGTGTTTATAATTTAGCATATGTTGTAGAAAAGCATTTAGCTGCACTCAGTAGCTCAGGTTCCAAACCAGTGCTCCTTTAGATTAATTCAGTGTTCATCACAAACAACCAAGGTAATGACAACCATCCTGTAAGGAACTAAAAGTTGTTACTGGGAGATAAAGAATGGTTTCCACCGCATACTGAAGTGTATTTCTAAGTCTAAAATGGGGTAAGATTTAGCACTGTCCACCCCATCTATGCTCTTCATAATCCCCTAGTGGATTCCTGTCTGCCTCTTCTCCAAGGTAAACAAATCCAGTCTGACCAATCTCTCTTGAGACACTCTATACCAGGTAAAATCCTGGTAAATTTCTGTAACCTCTCTAGGTCATGCCTGTTCTGTGTATTCCTCTATCAAATCTACTCTCAATCTTTTATGTTCTAAGGAATACAGTTCTAACTTTTTAAATCTTTCAATCTTTCTGTATAACTCAGGTCCTCCAGACCTGGCAACAATCTTGTAAATTTGTCCTGAAGTCTTTCAACATTGTTTACATCGTTACTGTAAGTAAGTAGACATAATTGTACACAATACTCCAAATATACAACTTCAACATAACATCCTGCATGCAATACTTTGATTCAAGAAAGCCAATGTGCCAAAAGCTCTTACAACTTTATCTATCTGGGTTTCATTCCATGACTATTCTGTCTCATCATGACTCTCCTATGCCCTAGCTAATGATGACCAGCTATCATTCTTCATTATTCTTCACCTTTAGAGATGATTGAACTTGCACACCAAGATCCCAATTTTCCTCAGTACTTCCTAGAGTCCTCTCATTCATAGTGTACAGTATATCTGTCTCTTATTAGTCCTCCATAAATGCATGTTTTCACACTTATGGATAATTTCACTCACCACAACTTTGAAATGATTCCATGACCTACGGACTCACTTTCAAGGTCTCTTTACAACTCATGTTCTCAGTAGTTTTTCATTTGCAGTTTGTCTTCTTTTGGGCATTGGGTGTTTGTCAGTCTTGGTTTATGTATAGCTTTTCATAGATTCTATTGAATTTCTTTATTTTTCCTGTAATAACCTCCAAGGAAATGAATCTCATCTGAAGTTATTATATGATTACATATACATACTTTGATAAACAATTTACTTTGTACGTTGAACTTTGTTGGTATGTGTGGAGCAAGAATGGCAATGGGACAAGAACATTTTTACTGAGTCATGTTAGTTGCTGGGCAACCTATAATGCGGCAGTGACAAATTGGTCTAGCCAAAACAAAAAACGTGCAATCCGGTTCCGGAATATTAAGTGTGTAGTAGAGGAAGGTGGGGCGGAACAAGTGATAAGGAGGACTCATGTACAGAGGGATGGTCTGACGGAACATGGAGTTAAATGTGCAGAAAGAATAAGTAAATTTAGGAAGGACAACAAAATTCTAGGGGCGTATAGCCCGATGGGAGTTCGGGGAGCTGGGTTAAGCACAATAGGCAGCGATTCAAACAGAGAGAGGAGAAATGGGCTAAAAATTCTATACCTGAATGCACAAAGTGTCAGAAATAAGGCGGATGAGCTTGAAGCCCAGGTGCGAATGGGTAACTATGATGTTGTTGGGATAACGGAGACATGGCTGCAGGGAGATCAGACCTGGGAAATGAATGTACAAAGGTATACGTGCTATCGTAGGGACAGAAATGTGGGCAGAGGGGGTGGGGTGGCCCCGTTGGTGAGGAATGAGATTCAGTCCTTTGCAAGGGGGGACATAGGGTCAGGAGAAGTAGAGTCTGTGTGGATAGAACTGAGGAACAGTAAGGGAAAAAGGACCCTAATGGGTGTTGTCTACAGGCCACCAAACAGTAGCATGGATATTGGGTGCAAGTTGAATAGGGAGTTAACATTGGCATGTGGCAAAGGTAATGTCGCAGTAGTTATGGGTGATTTCAACATGCAGGTGAACTGGGAGAATCAGGTTGGTGCTGGACCACAGGATAGGGAGTCTGTAGAGTGCCTACGGGATGCATTCTTGGAACAGCTTGTACGAGAGCCGACCAGGGACAAGACTATTCTGGATTTAGTGTTATGTAATGAACAGGATTTGATAAGCGATCTCGCAATAAAAGAGCCATTAGAAGGTAGTGATCACAATATGATAAGCTTTTATCTGCAATTTGAGAAGGATAAGGGCAGCTCGGAGGTGTCAGTGTTGCAGATGAACAGGGGAAACTATGGAGCCATGAGGGAGGAGCTGGCCAAAGTTGACTGGACGGATAGCCTAGCAGAAAAGACAGTGGAACAGCAATGGCAGGTATTCTTGGGAATAATGCACAAGGTGCAAAATCAGTTCATCCCCCAGACAAGGAAGAATTCAAAGGGAGGAAAGGGGCCACAGTGGTTGACAAAGGAAGTCAGAGACTGCATAGCAATAAAAAAAAAGGAAATATGACAGAGCTAAGGTGAGTGGGAGGACAGATGATTGGGAAGTGTTTAAAGAACAACAGAACTTAACTAAAAAGACAATACGGGGAGAAAAAATGAGGTACGAACGCAAGCTAGCCAGGAATATAAAGGAAGATAGCAAAAGCTTTTTTAGGTATGTGAAGAGAAAGAAGATAGTTAAGAACAACGTTGGGCCCTTGAAGAATGAATTGGGTGAAATTGTTATGGGAAACAGAGAAATGGCAGAAGAATTTAATGAGTACTTTAGATCTGTTTTCACTAAGGAAGACACAAGCAATCTCCCAGATGTATGGATGGGCCAAGGACATAGGGTAACAGAGGAAATGAAACAGATTGACATTCGGAAGGAAACGGTGATGAGAAGACTGATGGGACTGAAGGCTGACAAATCCCCAGGTCCAGATGGTCTGCACCCTAGGGTACTAAAGGAGGTGGCCCTGGAAATTGCGGATGCATTGGTAATCATTTTCCAATGTTCCTTAGATTCAGGATCAGTCCCTGAGGATTGGAGAATGGCTAATGTTATCCCACTTTTTAAGAAAGGAGGGAGGGAGAAAACAGAGAACTATCGACCTGTTAGCCTGACATCGGTGGTGGGAAAGATGCTAGAGTCCATTATTAAGGATGAAATAGTGGCATATCTAGATAGCAGTGATAGGATTGGGCCGAGCCAGCATGGATTTACCAAGGGTAAATCACGCTTGACTAATCTGTTGGAGTTTTTCGAGGATGTAACCAGGAAGTTAGACGGGGGAGATCCAGTGGATGTAGTGTACCTCGATTTTCAGAAGGCATTTGATAAGGTCCCACATAGAAGATTGGTGGGTAAAATCAAAGCTCAGGGCATCGGGGGGAAGGCATTGACATGGATAGAAAACTGGTTGGCAGATAGAAAGCAAAGGGTAGCGGTGAATGGGTGTTTCTCGGAATGGCAGGTTGTGACTAGTGGGGTGCCACAGGGCTCGGTATTGGGACCACAGCCGTTTACGTCAACGATTTGGATGAAGGCATAGAAAATAACATCAGCAAATTTGCTGATGATACTAAGCTGGGTGGCAGTGTGACATGTGATGAGGATGTTAGGAGAATTCAGGGTGACTTGGATAGGCTGGGTGAGTGGGCAGATACTTGGCAGATGGCGTTTAATGTGAATAAGTGTGAGGTTATCCACTTTGGGAGTAAGAACAGGAAGGCAGATTATTATCTGAATGGTGTAGAGTTGGGTAAGGGAGAAATACAAAGAGATCTCGGAGTCCTTGTTCATCAGTCACTGAAGGTGAATGAGCAAGTGCAGCAGGCAGTGAAGAAGGCTAATGGAATGTTGGCCTTTATTACAAAGGGAATTGAGTACAAGAGCAAGGAAATCCTCTTGCATTTGTACAGAGCCCTGGTGAGACCACACCTGGAGTATTGTGTACAGTTTTGGTCTCCAGGGTTAAGGAAGGACATCCTGGCTGTAGAGGAAGTGCAGGTTAAGTGCAGGTTCACGAGGTTAATTCCTGGGATGTCTGGACTGTCTTACGCAGAGAGGTTAGAGAGACTGGGCTTGTACATGCTGGAATTAAGGAGATTGAGAGGGGATCTGATTGAAACATATAAGATTATTAAGGGATTGGACAAGATAGAGGCAGGAAATATGTTCCAGATGCTGGGAGAGTCCAGTACCAGAGAGCATGGTTTGAGAATAAGGGGTAGGTCATTTAGGACAGAGTTAAGGAAAAACTTCTTCTCCCAGAGAGTTGTGGGGGTCTGGAATGCACTGCCTTGGAAGGTAGTGGAGGCCAATTCTCTGGATGCTTTCAAGAAGGAGCTAGATAGGTATCTTATGGATAGGGGAATCAAGGGATATGGGGACAAGGCAGGAACCGGGTATTGATAGTAGATGATCAGCCATGATCTCAAAATGACGGTGCAGGCTTGAAGGGCCGAATGGTCTACTTCTGCACCTATTGTCTATTGTCTATTGTAAAACCGGTGCCAAAAGAGAGTGCTTTCTGCACATAGGAGGCTCAAATGGTTCATTCTGGAATCAATTGGCCACACTTGCTATATTCTTGGAATCGATATGATGTGGTTCAATATCAATTTACATCTGGAATTATAAACTTTGCCCAACTTAACCACATGATTAATATCATTCTGTAACCTACAGCTATTCTCATCACTACCAACACCTTCACCATGATCACCCTCTGTCTCCTATTACCAAGCCAATTTGCCAACTTCTCTTGGATCCCAAGGGCTCTAACATTTTGGGCCAGTTTTCCACGTGGTCTTACTGAAGTCCATGTAGACTACATCAACTGAACTTCTATCGTCCAAGGTTACAGCAAGAAGGCAGGAGAATGGGGTTGAGAGGGATAATAAATTAGCCATGGTCGAGCAGAGTCAACCACCATTCTGCTTCATGGCCTATTCTGAATAGCCTAATTCTGCTCCCATGTCTTACGATCAATATATTTAGTTACTTCCTCAAAATCTCAATCAAATTAGTCAGACAGGAAGCCCCACCAAGAACATGATGCTCTCTATCTCTAATCAACACCTAGTTTTCAATGTATAGATTAATTGCTCCCCCCCCCCCCCCAGAATTTTTCCAATAACTTCACTGTTGACCACTTTACTTGGTCATTAATAACTTTGTCTCATCGTTTTAGACATTCCCTTCGGATTAAAGATGATTTATTTCCACTAAAGTTCATGGGTTTAGAAGCTGACATCAATCATCAGGACTGGAAAGGAAGGTTGCAGAAGCCAGGATAAGAAGGTGGAGGAAGGGAAGGAGTACAAGCTGGCAGGTGATAGGTGAGGTCAGTGGAGGAGGAAAGTAGGTGGGTGGGGGAGTGGAATGAAGAGAGAAGCTGGCAGGTGATAGGTGAGGTCAGTGGAGGAGGAAAGTAGGTGGGTGGAGGAGTGGAATGAAGAGAGAAGCTGGCAGGTGATAGGTGAGGTCAGTGGAGGAGGAAAGTAGGTGGGTGGGGGAGTGGAATGAAGAGAGAAGCTGGGAGGTGATAGGTGAGGTCAGTGGAGGAGGAAAGTAGGTGGGTGGGGGAGTGGAATGAAGAGAGAAGCTGGGAGGTGATAGGTGGAAGAGGTAAAGGACTGAAACCAAGAATCTGATAAGTGAGGAGAGTGGGCCATGGGAGAAAGCTCAGGAGGAAGTGCACAGAGAGAGGAGATAGGCAGGAAAAGAGAAGGGGTAAGAAGAAAGCCAGAATGAGGAATGGAACAATGACACTTAAGAGACTCTTAGACAGACACATGGATAAAAGGCCTATACACTGGAGGTAATTTACAGTATACAATTAGCCTACTATCCAAATAAGAGAAAATCCGCAGATGCTGGAAATCCGAGCAACACACACAAAATGCTGGAGGAACTTGAACAGGCCAGGCAGCATCTATGGAAAAAAGCACAGCTGACATTTCGGCCGAGACCCTTCAGCAGGACTAGAGACAAAAAGCTGAGGAGTAGATTTGAAAGGTGGAGGGAGAGGAGAGAGAAATGCCAGGCGATAGGTGAAACTTGGAAGGGGATGGATGAAATAAAGAAGTTGATTGGAAAAAAGAGGCAGTACGCCATGGAAGAAAGAAGGGGGGGCAGAGCACCAGAGGAAGGTGATGGGTGGGCAAGGAGATAATGTGAGAAAGGGACAAGGGGATGGGAAATGGTGAAGGGGAGCAGAAGAGATGGAGGCATTACTGGAAGTTTGAGAAATCGGTGTTCATGCCATCAGGCTGGAGGCTACCCAAATGGTGTTGTTCCTCCAGCCTAAGTGTGGCCTTATCCCGACAGCAGAGGAGGTCATAGATGAACATATCAGAATAGGAATGGGATGTGGAATTAAAATGGGTGGCTGCTGGGAGATCCTGCTTGTTCTGGTAGAAGATGCTCAGCGAAGCAAACTCCCAATCTACGTCAGGTCTCACTGATATACCTCACTACCATTCAGGGCCTCAAACAGTCCTTCAAGGTGAGGTGACAATTCACCTGTGAGTCTGTTGGGGTTATTTACTTTGTTTGGTACTCCCGGTGTGGCCTCCTGTATATTGGTGAGACCCAACATAGATTGGGAGACCACTTCACCAAGTATCAACACTCCACCCGCCAGAACAAGCGGGATCTCCCAGTGGCCACCCATTCTAATTCTAATTCCATTTCTCATTCCCATTCCAATATGCCCATCCATGGCCTCTGCCACTGTTGTGATAAGACCACATTCCGTCTGGGTAGCCGCCAACCTGACTGCATGAACATCGATTTCTCAAACTTTCAGTAATGCCTCCATCTCCCCCACCCCCCTCACCCTAACCCATACCCTTGTCCCTCTCTCATATTATCTCCTTGCCTGCCCATCTCCTCCCTCTGGTGCTCTTCCCCCCTTTTTTCTTTCTTCCATGGCCTTCTGTCTCTTTCACCAATCAAATTCCCAGCTCTTTACTTCAACCCTTCCCCCCAAGTTTCACCTATCGCATGGTGTTTCTCTGTTCCTTCCCCCCCTCCCACCCCCACACCTTTCAAATGTACTCCTCAGCTTTTTATCCTCCAGCCCTGCTGAAGGGTTTCGGCCCAAAACGTCAACTGTACATTTTTCCATTGATGCTTCCTGGCCTGCTGAGTTCCTCCAGCATTTTGTGTGTGTTAACCCACTGTCCACATCCACTCTTTTGAAGCATTTCAGTATTTGACAGGTTTCAATGATTCCCCTGCAACCCTCCCCCCCACCAATTCTTCTAAACTCCAGTGAGCACAGGCCCAGAGCCATCAAACAGTGCTCTTACATTAACATTTTCATTCCGGAACCATTCTTGTAAACATCCTTTCTTAGATAAGGGGCCCAGAACTGCTCACAATACTTCAAGTGTGGTCTGACCAATGCCTTATGCCTTATACATCCTTGCTCTTATGCTCTATATTGCTTTTATACTGTCCTTAACTAGCACTGGGAAAGTATCTTTCCAATTGTTGGGCAAGCTCAGCTGTGAAGTTTTCACTTATTCTCCGATACACTTGTCAAGATAATACTTAAAGCTTTAAGGATTTTTTCCACTGATGTAGAGATTAGTTTAACAAAGACGACTGGCCTGGAGCCAAACATGCTGAAGATTAAAGCAGTCTTTATAGTACAGTTTACTCTTCAACAAACAACATATACCTTGTTCCTTTATGCTCTGGGGCTATGTTTGCAAAATCCTTTCATGATTTTATTTGCTTTTCAGGCCATTTTCTTGTTCAGATGCTTGTAACAGGAAAATTGCTGTGTTACCATTCTGAGCGAGCGTGTTTATAAAGCAGGCATTTAGCCAAGTACCAATACCAAAGTTCAATACCAAAAGCCATAAGAATTCGACGATGATTAATTTATTCAATGAGGAATTCAGTGTGCAACTAAAATATGCAAATTATGTCCACACAGAATAATTTTTAAAGTAGGTGGATATGTTTATTTGCATTGTTACAGTAGAAAAGGAGGCTATTCAGTCAACTGAGCCCTTGATGGTTTTGCTCGTACAGGGTTATTTGAAAGAAAGAAAGCCTTGTATTCATAGTATCAGATGAAGTGCTTGTAATCAATGTTGTGATTGCGAAAATTATCAGCCAGTGTTTATACCGTAAACTCTCGAGTTCAAGTTCAAGTTTGTCATTCAACCAGACATGAACACCCATGAACACAGGTTCAGGAGCTCTCATAAGCAGCAATGTAATGATGACCAGATAAGCAGTTCAAAATGTGTAGAAAACAGACAGAATTTTTCTGATATTTTTTCAAATAGGGATCCAACACATCCTCCTAAAGGAGTAGGTGGAGTCAAACTTAACATTGTATTACCCTTGGGAAGAAGGCATGGGGGCCTTAAGTCCCACAGCACCAGGTTCAGGAAAAGTTCTTACCCCTCAGCCATCAGGATCCTGAACTGACCTGGATATCTTCACTCATCTCAACACTGAACTGATTCCACAGCCTACAGACTCACTTTCAAGGACTCCACAATTCAAGTTCTAAGCATTAACTAATTAATTAGGCTATAAGACCAAAGGATGCAGAAACAGAATTAGGGCATTTGGCCCATTGAGTCTGCTCTGCCATTTCATCATGGCTGATCCTTTTCCCTTTCAATTCCAATCTCCTGCCTTCTCCAAGCACACATACACACACACATACACACTGACACACACACAGAAACACAAGCAGATACGCACACACACACAACACATACACATACACACACAGAGGCACACACAGACAAACCTACACAACACACGCACAACACATACATACTCACAAACACATACACATACACATGCAGAAACACACACATACACCTACACAATCACAAACACACATACACTCACAAACAGGCCACACATACACACACTCACACACAGATGCAGACACATACTCACATACATACACAGACACACTCACAATCACACCCACACATACACACAGACTCACACACAGACACACAAGCAGACACAAACACACAGTGGTGTCCCACAAGGATCGGTTCTGGGACCTCTGCTTTTCGTGATTTTTATTAATGACCTGGATGTGGGGGTGGAAGGGTGGGTTGGCAAGTTTGCAGACGACACAAAGGTTGGTGGTGTGGTGGATAGTGTAGAGGATTGTCGAAAATTGCAGAGAGACATTGATACAATGCAGACTCACACACACACACTCACAAACACATTCACACATACACAAACATACTCCCACTCACAAACACATATACACACACAGAGACTGCCACACACATATACTCGCAACACACATGCACACACACACACACACACACACACAAACTCACACAGACACACAGGCACACATACACACTCACAAGCATGCCCACACACACACACACACACACACACACACACTCACATTCATATACAAAGACACACACACACAACACACACAAACACACTCAGAAACACACACAGTCACACACACATATACACACTCACAATCTCACCCATGCATGCACATGCATACACACAAGGATTCACAAACACACCCACACATACAGAGACATTCACGAACATACACACATTCACTCACATACATACACACACAGATACACACACAGACACACACTCACACACAGATACACACACTCACAAGCAGACCCACACATACATCAGCATACACATAAATACATACACACACAAACACACACATGCATGCACGCACATGCTCACACATATATGCACACATGCACACACATGGACACACCAACAAATCCACACACACGTATACACACACACACACACATACACACACACACTAGGCACATACACTCAAGCACATCAGCAGCTATTTTTATTTCTCTTATTTTACCATTTGTCAAAACCTACGGAAGTGATTGGTAAGGATTATTATTTTTCCAGAGTTCCACAAAACAAAGAAGGTCTCGAATGCCCTGTGGGTCCATCAAACACATCATTAGAGAGAGGAAGCCATTGCAACTGCTCTGGTTTTCAGACTGATGATCAGTTTAATGCACATTGCAGCTTACTGAAATATGAACCACTCGTAATTTACCCATGACAGCCACCGTCTGTCAATCTAAGCTTCGAAGCAATGAATGTAGAATGATCTGCAATCTTTTCAACAAGGATTTGCATTGAAAAGATTCAGCTGATATTTATCAAGAGTTATCTCAGTGCTGGCAACGCTGTTTGGATATATTTCTGGAACCTTCATCAAATAAACAGAAGCGGCATTCATCATCAAGAACCCCCACCATCCGGGCCAGGCTCTCTTCATCAGGCAAGAGATACAGGAGCCTTAGGTCCCACATCACCATGTTCAGGGAGAGTTAATTCCCTGCAACCACCAGGCTCCTGAACCAGAGTGAGTAACTTTACTCATCCCAACGCAGAATTGACTCCACAAACTGTGGTCTCACTTTCACAGAATCTACAACTCATGTTCTTAATATAAATAAATTATTTAATTGTTTGTTTGGTTGATTATTTATTTATTAGTCATGATTTATTGAGAAAGTGGGGAGGCATGGGATCCAAGGGGACCTTGCTTTGTGGATCCAGAACTGGCTTGCTCACAGAAGGCAAAGAGTGATTGTAGATGGGTCATATTCTGCATGGAGGTCGGTCACCAGTGGAGTGCCTCAGGGATCTGTTCTGGGACCCCTACTCTTCGTGATTTTTATAAATGAGGAAGTGGTTGAGGTTGAGGAAGTGGAGGGATAGGTTAGTAAGTTTGCTGATGACACAAAGGTTGGGGGTGTTGTGGATAGTGTGGAGGGCTGTCTGAGGTTACAGCGGGACATTGATAGGATGCAAAACTGGGCTGAGAAGTGGCAGATGGTGTTCAACCCAGATAAGTGTGAAGTGGTTCATTTTGGTAGGTCAAATATGATGGCAGAATATAGTATTAATGGTAAGACTCTTGACAATGTGGAGGATCAGAGTCCATAGGACACTCAAAGCTGCTGCACAGTTTGACTGCGTGGTTAAGAAGGTATACGGTGCATTGGCCTTCATCAATTGTGGGACTGAGCCGAGAGGTAATGTTGCAGCTATATAGGACCCTGGTCAGACCCCACTTGGAGTACTGTGCTCAGTTCTGGTCGCCTCACTACAGGAAGGATGTGGAAATGATAGAAAGGGTGCAGAGGAGATTTACAAGGATGTTGCCTGGATTGGGGAGCATGCCTTATGAGAATAGGTTGAGTGAACTCAGCCTTTACTCCTTGAAGCGAAGGAGGATGAGAGGTGACCTGATAGAGGTGTACAAGATGATGAGAGGCGTTGATCGTGTGGATAGTCAGAGGCTTTTTCCCAGGGCTGAAATGGCTAACATGAGTGGGCACGGTTTTAAGGTGCTTGGAAGTGGGTACAGAGGAGATATCAGGGGAAAGTTTTTTACTCAGAGAGTGGTGAGTGCATGGAATGGGCTGCCAGTGACGGTGGTGGAGGCGGATACGATAGGGGCTTTTAAGAGACTCCAAGGTAATTTCTAAAGTGAGTACATGTTGGGCACAGCATTGTGGGCCAAAGGACCTGTATTGTGCTGTAGGTTTTCTATATTTCTATGTTTCTATGATTATTTATTTTGCACAGTTTGTCTTATTTTGCTTATTTGCCACTGCCATGATTGTCTTCATGTTTTTTCCATCAATTCTGTTGCATATCTGTGTGCTATTGTAAATGTCTGCAAGGAAATTAATCTCAAGATGAATTACACTTAGTGGCCACTTTATTAGGAACACCTGAACACTTGCTCATTAATTGGCCAATCATGTGCCAGCAACTCAATGCATAAAAGCATTTAGACATGATTTGGAGGTTCAGTTCTTGTTCAGACCAAACATCAGAATGGGGAAGAAATGTGATCTAAGTGACTTTGACTATGGAATGATTGTTGGTGCCAGACAGGGTGGTTTGAGTATCTCAGAAAATGCTGATCTCCTGGGATTTTCACACACAACAATCTTTAGAGTTCACAGAGAATGGTGTGAAAAACAAAAAAAAACGCAGCCAGTGAGCAGCAGATTGGTGAGTGAAAACACCTTGTTAACGAAAGAGGTCAGAGGAGAATGGCCAGATTGGTTCAAACTGATAGGAAGGCGACAGTAACTCAAATAACCACATGTTACAACAGTGGTGTGCAGAAGAGCATCGCTGAATGCACAACACATCTACCCTTGAAATGGATGGACTATAGCAGCAGAAGACCAGAAACATACATTAGGAGGTACCTAATAATGTGGCCACTGAGTTGACACATACACTGATAATAAATGTATTTTAAACTTTGCACATCAATACTTCAAAACATATGCATCATTTGTGTCAAATCAAATCAGCAAAAATGTGCTGGGGGTCTGCAAAGTGTCATCGTGTTTCTGACGCCATCATAGCATAGTCACAACTTACTAACCTTAACTACATGTCTTTGGAATGTGGGAGTAAATTTTGAAAAGAAGACACTAAAAAAAATAATACTGAGATTGTAGAGAGTCCTTGCAAATGAACCTGTAGGCCATAAACTCAGTTCAGAGTCGTGGTGAATGAAGTCATCTACACCAGTTCAGGAGGCTGATGGTTGTCTTACCTGGGACATCAGGAACATCTGGTACATTTGAAAGAATGCAATGTTGAACAAAGTTCACAGTAAATTTATTATCAAAGTACCCATATGTCACCATATACTAGCCCAAGATTCATTTTCTTTCAGGCATTCACAGTAAAGCAAAGAAATACAATAGAACCAATGAAAAACCACTCACAAATAATGAATGGCAAACAAGCAATGTACAAAAGAAGTCAAAATGTGCACATTTTAAAAAAATATGAATAAGTAAATAAATAATACTCAGTACAGTACAGGCCCTTTGATCCATAATGTTATACTGACCTTTTAACCTACTCCAAGGTCAGCCTAACCCTTGCCTAGCACATAACCTTTTATTCTTCTTTCATCCATTTGCTTATCGAAGATTCCCTGGATGATTGCGGAGATTGTGATTTCCTTGCTAGGTCAGGTAAGGACTGCCCCAGTGAATCAGAATCAGAATCAGGTTTATTATCACCGGCATGTGTCGTGAAATTTGTTAACTTAGCAGCAGCAGTTCAATGCAATGCATGATATAGAAGAAGAAGAAAAAAACAACAATAATAATAAATAAGTTAATCAATTTACAGTAGACGTATATTGAATAGATTAAAATCGTGCAAAAAAACAGAAATAATGTATAGGAAAAAAGTGCGTAGTGTTCACCGGTTCAATGTCTATTTAGGAATCAGATGGCAGAGGGGAAGAAGTTGTTCCTGAATCACTGAGTGTGTGCCTTCAGGCTTCTGTACCTCCTTCCTGATGGTAACAGTGAGAAAAGGGCATGCTCTGGGTGCTGGGGGTCCTTAATAATGGACACTGCCTTTCTGAGACACTGCTCCTTGAAGATGTCCTGGGTACTTTGTAGGCTAGTACCCAAGATGGAGCTGACTAGATTTACAACCATCTGCAGCTTCTTTCGGTCCTGTGCAGTAGCCCCTCCCCCCCACCAGACAGTGATGCAGCCTGTCAGAATGCTCTCCACGGTACATCTATAGAAGTTTTTGAGTGTATTTGTTGACATACCAAATCTCTTTATAACTGCATCGAAACTGCTCACTCTCTCCACTTCTGATCCCGCTATGAGGATTGGTGCATTTTCCTTCATCTTACCCTTCCTGAAGTCCACAATTAGCTCTTTCGTCTTATTGACATTGAGTGCAAGGTTGTTGCTGTGACACCACTCCACTAGTCTCAGTCCTATACGCCCTCTCGTCTGCATCTGATATTCTACCAACATTATCAGCAAATTTATAAATGGCATTTGAGCTATGCCTAGCCACACAGTCATGGGTATATAGAGAGTAGAGCAGTGGGCTAAGCACACACCCCTGAGGTGCACCAGTGTTGATCATCAGCGAGGAGGAGATATTATCACCAATCCGCACAGACTGTGGTCTTCCGGTTAGGAAGTCGAGGTTCCATTTGCACAGAGAGGTACAGAGGTCCAGGTTCTGTAACTTCTCAATCAGGATTGTGGAAGTGATAGTGTTAAATACTGAGCTATAGTCGATGAACGGCATCCTGACGTAGGTGTTTGTGTTGTCCAGGTGGTCTAAGGCCAAGTGAAGAGCTATTGAGATTGCAACTGCCATTGACCTATTGTGGCGATAGGCAAATTGCAGTGGGTCCAGGTCCTTGCTGAGGCAGGAGTTCCGTCCAGTCATGACCAACCTCTCAAATCATTTCAACACTGTTGATGTGAGTGCTACTGGGTGATAGTCATTAAGGCAGCTCACATTATTCTTCTTAGGCACTGGTATAATTGTTGCCTTTTAGAAGCAAGTGGGAACTTCCACCCGTATCAGTGAGAGGTTGAAAATGTCCTTGAATTCTCCCGCCAGCTGGTTAGCACACGTTTTCAGAGCCTTACCAGGTACTCCACCGGGACCTTCCGCCTTGCGAGGGTACACTCTCTTTAAAGACAGCTTAACATTGGCCTCTGAAACGGTGATCACAGAGTCATCACGTGCAGCAGGAATCTTTACAGCTGTATTTGTGTTCTCCCTTTCAAAGCGGGCATAGAAGGTGTTGAGTTCATCTGGTAGTTGTCGTACATCCAATGTCACCTCCAACCTCATTTGAACTTGTCTCTTCGCCCTTGAAATAGCCCTCCGCAAATCTTACCCGGTTTCTTGGTACAGAACTGGGTCACCAGACTTGAATGCCACAGATCTAGCCTTCAGTAGACGACGTACCTCCTGGTTCATCCACAGTTTTTGGTTTGGAAATGTACAGTAAGTCTTTGTAGGCACACACTCATCCACACAGGTTTTAATGAAGTCAGTAACAAATGCTACATACTCATCCAGATTTGAAGATGAATTCCTGAATACAGTCTAGAAAGGTTATTGGAAGGTCTTCTAAAGGGACCAGCAATATGAAAATTTGGATAAACCAGGAATAGTCAGCATGCCTTTCTGTGTGGCAGGTCATGTCTAACCAATCTTACCGAGTTTTTTCCACAACTGATGTCAAACTCACTGGCCTAATATTTCCTGGTTTATTTTAGAGCCTTTCTTAAGAAGCAGAACAATATTAGCTATCCTCCAATCCTCCGGCACCTCACCTGCCGCTGAGAATTATTTAATTATCTCTGCTCAGACCCCTGCAAATCTGCACTAGCCTCCCATAAGGGCCAAGGGAACACCTTGTCAGGTCCTGGAGATTTATCCACACTTATTTGCCTCAAGACAGCAACACCTCCTCCTCTGTAATCTGTATAGGGTCCATGACCTCGCTGCTGTATTGCCTCACTTCTATAGTTTCTGTGTCCCATCTCCCGAGTAAATTTAGATGCAAAACATCCATTTAAGATCTTCTCCATCTTTTTTGGCTCCATGCATAGTTTATCATTCTTATCTTCCAGAGGAACAATTTTGTCCCTTGCAAGCCTTTTGCTCTTAACATATCTTTAGAATCCCTTAGGATTCTCCTTTGCCTTATCTGTTAGGGCAACCTCTTGCATTCTTTTAGCCGTACTGGCTTCTTTCTTAAGTGCTCTTTTGCATTTCTTGTACTCCATAAACACCTCATTTGTTCCTACCTGCCCGCTATGAACCTCCTTTTTTTTTCTTAACCAAGGCCTCAATATCTCTTGAAGACCAAGGTTCCCTAAACCTTTGATCTTTACCTTTTATTCTGACTGTCACATACGAGCTTTGTACTCTCAAAATTTAAAATTTCACTTTTTGGCCTCCCACTTACCAGGTACACCTTTGTCAGAAAACAGTCTGTCCCAGTCCACACATGCCAGTTCCTTTCTAATACCATCAAAATTGTCCTTTCTCCAATTTAGAATCTCAAGCAGCAGACCTGACCTATCTTTTTCCGTATTTATATTTACATAATTGACATTATGGTCACTAGATGCAAAGTGTTCCCCTGCACAAACTTCTGTCACCTGCCCCGTCTCATTCATTGATAGGAGATCAGGTATCACATGCTCTCTCGTTGTGACTTCTAAGTACTGGTTGAGGAAACTTTGCTGAACATATTTAACAAACTCTATTCCTATCGATTCCTTTTACAGTATGGGAATCCCAGTCAATATGTGGAAAGTTAAAATCACCCACTATAACAACCTTATGGTTCTCGCAACAGTCTGTGACCTCCCCACAAATTGTTTCTCTAAATCCTGGGGACTGTTGGGTGGTCTGTAATATAGGCCCATTAACATGGTCATACCTTTCTTATTCCTCAGTTCCACCCATAAAGCCTCACAAGACAAGTTTTCCAGTCTGCCCTGACTGAGCACTACTGTGACATTTTCCCTGACTAGTAACACCACTCCTCCTCCTTTAACCCCTCCCGCTCTGTCATGTCTAAAACAATGGAACCCCAAAATATTGATCTGCCAGCCCAGCCCTTCCTGCAAACAAGTCTTATTAATAGCAGAAATATCACAATTCCATGTGTTGTGTTGATCCATGCCCTGATTACATCTGCCTTTCCTACGATACTTCTTGCATTGAAATATATGCAGCTCAAGAGACTAGTCACATCATGCTCAATCTTTTGATTCCTGACTTGTCTGAGGTCTTAACAACATCTGTCTCCACAACCCCTCCACTATCTGTTCTGGCACTCTGGTTCCCATCTCCCTATAACTCTAGTTCAAGCTCCAGTGTGCAGCACTAGCAAATGTTCCTGCTAGGATATTAGACCCCTCCAGTTCAGATGGAAACCATCTCTTCTGTAGAGGTACCATCTTCCCTGGAAGAGAGCCCAACGATCCAAAAATCTGACAGCCTTCCTCCTGCACCAACTACTGAGCCACTTGTTAAACTGTATGATCTTCCTATTTCTGGCTTCTCTAGCATGTGGCACGGGTAGCAATCCTCCAACTTAAGAATGCTGAGGACTCTATTTGAGATGTCCCGAACCCTGGCACCCGGGAGGCAACATACCATCCAGGAATCTCAGTTTTGTTTCAGAATTTCTTTTCTGTTCCCCTAACTGATGAATCCCATATCACCACAGCTCACCTCGTCTACCCCCTTCCCTTCTGAGTCACAGAGACAGACTCAGTGCCAAAGACTTGACCATTGTGACATTCCTTTGCTAGGTCAAACCCCCCCCCCCCCCCCCCCCAGCAGTATCTAAACCTATTGTTCAGGAGGTGGCGACAGGAGTACTCTGCACTAGCTCCTTAACCCCTTTCCCTTTCCTGACTGTCACCCAATCTCCTGTGTCCTGCACCTTAGGTGTAACCAGGGTCTCAATATCTCTTGAAAACCAAGGTTCTCTGAACCTGTTATCTTTCAGTCCAGATGATGGCTTTGACTTAAAATATTGTGTCCATTTCCCTCCACAGATATTGCGTGACCCACTAAGTTACGCCAGGATTTTGTTTGTTACCTCAGTATCTATAATCTCTTTTATCTTCATTAACCGTTTCTCTCTCCAGAGACAAGCATTTCCAGTATTTTCTGCTTTTGTTTCAAATTTCTGGCATCTTGCAGTTTCTTTTTTGATTTTCGTTTCAGGTTTCAGTGATTTCCCACAAATGCAAATACTCAATGGAAAGGGAAACAAGTGATAAATCAGATCCCTACTGCACTCACACCAGATGGCTTTCAACAGCACTTCAAAGTTCAAAGAACATTCATCATCAAAGTATACATTACACAACCTTCTTCTGACAGGCAGCCACAAAACAAAGCAAGCCAATAGAAACCATTTAAAGAAAGAAGACCATCAAACGCTCAATGTGGAGGGAAACAAATTGTGCAAACAATAAATGTAAGCAAATAACATTCAGAACTGAAGTTTATAAAAGTGAATCTACAACCACAAAGCCAGTCATCACTGCAACCGATTCAGGAGCCCGTTACTTGCAGGCCAGAGCTTCAGTAAATTACTTGGGCTACTTTTTACTCTGTTGACTGTGGACCTTTGCTGCCAATGTGGACAATCTAATTGGGCGCCATGTTCAGTGCGACACTATTACATCTCAGAGTGTCAGAGTTTGGAGTTCAGTTTTGGTGCTGCCTGCAAGGAGTTTGTACATCCATGTGATTCCTCCAGGAGTTCCATTTTCCTCCCATAGTACAAAGATATGCAAGTTAGTACGTTAGTTGGTCATTGTAAATTGTCCTGCGATTAGGCTTGTGTTAAATAAGACCATAAGACCATAAGGTATAGGAGCAGAAGTAGGCCAGTCTACTCTGCCATTCAATCATGGGCTAATTCAATTCTTCCAATCATCCCATCTCCCCTACCTTCTCCCCATACCCTTTGATGCCCTGGCTAACCATAAACCTATCTATCTCTGCCTTAAATGCACCCAATGACTTGGCCTCCACAGTCACTCATAGCAACAAATTCCACAGATTTACCACCCTCTGACTAAAGTAATTTCTCTGCATCTTTGTTCTAAATGGACGTCCTTCAATCCTGAAGTCGTGCCCTCTTGTCCTAGACTCCCCTACCATGGGAAATAACTTTGTCATATCTAAACTGTTCAGGCCTTTTAACATTCAGAATGTTTCTATAGATCCCCCCCCCCCCCCCCCCCCAATGCTGCTGAACTCTAGGGAATACAGCCAAGAGCTGCCAGATGTTCCTCATACGGTAACCCTTTCATTCCTGGAATCATTCTCATGAATCTTCTCCGAACCCTCTCAAATCCTTTCTAAAATAAGGAGCCTAAAACTGCACATAATACTCCAAATGTGGTCTCACGAGTGCCTTATAGAGCCTCAACATCACATCTCTGCTCTTATATTCTATACCTCTAGAAATGCTCAACCTAGATGTTAACTTTTAGGGTATCCTGCACAAGGACTCCCAAGTCCCTTTGCATCTCTGTATTTTGAATTCTCTCCTCATCTAATAGTTTGAGGTACCCATCTGTTTCAAGCAGGCATCACTTATAAGAAGAACATGCTAACCTGCCTATCATTCAGTGGCACTTGCATCCACTGTGATGAAGTGTCTCGAGAATTTGATGATGAAACGTTTCAGATCCTGCCTGAGAAATTGCTTAGATCCACTTCAATTTGCATTCTGGCGCAGCAGGTCTACAGCAGATGCCATCTCATTGGCTCTTCACTCAACCCTAGAAGTCTGGACAGCAAAGATGCATACATCAGGATGCTCTTTATCGACTACAGCTCGGCATTCAGTACCAACACCCCCTGAAGATTAAGACCTTGGCCTCAATGCCTCCTTGTGCAATTGGATCCTGGATTTCCTCAGTTGCAGACCCCAGTCAGTTTGGATTGGCAACAATATCTCCTCCACAATCTCTATCAGCACAGGTCCATCACAAGTCTGGGAGCTTACCCCCACTCTACTCGCTTTATACTTATGACTGTGTGGTTAAGCACAGCTCCAATGCTGATGACACCACTGTCGTAGGTTGAATCAAAGGTGGTAACAATTTAACACCTAGGAGGGAGATTGAAAATCTGACTGAGTGGTGCTACAACAACCACCTCTCACTCAATGTCGGAAGAAGTTAAAGATCTCAGTGAGCACTTCAGCCAGTTGATCAGCACAGGTCTTTAGTACTTGGCCAGGTACTCCATTTGGGCTGAATGCTTTTTGTGTGTTCACCTTCCTGAAAGCTGTTCAGGTTGGCCTCAGAAACTGAAATCACAGGGTTATCGGGGACTGTGGGAGTTTGTGATGGTTCCTCCATGTTTGTCAAACACTGTTGTTGGAGGATTTATCAAATACATATGTTTTGGCAGCCCGTTATTGCTCTGACTAGCAATATAACCAGGAATAAACATTGTTTGGCATGGCATCAATTTATTTGGAACACCAACAAAACTATGGGTATTGATTATATCAGTTGAATTTACACACACACACACTCACATACACATACACGCACACATACACACATACTCATGCGCACACACACAAACACACTCGCACACACATGCACTCACTCACACACATACTCGCTCACACACACACACACACACACACACTCGCACACACATGCGCACACACAAACACATGCACTTGCACACATACACGTACACTCACACACACTCGCACACATGCGCACACAAACACATGCACACACACGAGATTCTGCAGATGCTGGAACCTTATTTATGTTCAAAGTGCTTGTTTGCAAGATCAATCACTGTTCACTATGCTAGTGTAACAATTAGCATTTCACTTTACAGTGCTGTTGATCCAGCTTCAATTCTAGCCACTGTCCATAAAGAGTTTGTACATCCTTTCTGTGACTGTGTGCTCCGGGTGGTCCAGTTTCCTCCCACATTCCAAAGACGTCTGAGTTGCTAGGTTAATTGGGTGGTGTGGGCCTGTAGAAACGATAAACAACTGGTGATACTTGGAAGTTAGTAAAGTAGTTATCCTTTAGTTGGTGTGTCTTCCTTGAATCTATCCTTTACACCCTTATCTTGTCTCTGAAAACCAAATGTCTGCAGTCCCCTGCTGTACAAAGGGAACCTGTGCTCTTCAAAGACCTTTCCTAAAAAATCTTTCTTCACTGAGCTAGCTGCACACTATCTGCTTAACCCTTGCCTTGCCACAACTTCCACAGTGTCGCTCTGCAGTTGGACTGTACTTATTATTATACTTTATTAACTTATTTGTGGTAATATTCTGTTTTATATGCTGTGTGTCATATATGTTTTGTGGATGTACTGTGGTACGGAGGAACGTCATTCCGTTTGGGTGTGCATGTGTACAGTCAGATGACAATAAACTTGAACAAAAGCAGAAACCCCTGGACACCAGCGGCTGATGACAGGTTGCAAGCGTACAAACAAGAATGTGATATTACAAACATTATATAGCCATGTAAACATGATAGGTATTTGGCAGTGTGCTGTTAAATGTCCTTTATATCTTTGTTTAATGGAATCTGTTGAAAGGGGCCTGGGATATAGACTCTTATTTATCATTTGTCAGGAACTGTAAATTGAAGTCAGAGGCTTCGTTTAAACATTGCATATATTTTGGTAATGAAGGCATGACTGTCAGAGGACATTACTCAGTCACATCAAGAAATCTCCCTCAGCTCCATAGATTGTGTCTGCTCTTTCATTAGTGTTTACTTTAATCTATTTTGTCTAAGATGCTTTTCCATCAAATTCAATTCCACTCTTTCTAACATCTTTCCTTTTATCCTATGATAGAAAGAGAGATCAGATTAACCCCGTCCAACTTGAACCTTACTTTAAACACAAGAGATTCTGCAGATGTTGGAAATCCAGGGCAACACACACAAAATACTGGAGGAACTCAGCAGGTCAGGCAGCATCTATGGAAATGATTTAAGAATGGATGTTTTGGGCCGAGACCCTTCATCAGGACTGGAGAGAAAGGGGAAAGAAGCCAGAATTATCTATGGGGAAGAATAGCTAGCTGATGTTTCAAGTTGAGACCCTTCATCAGGATGCAAAAGGAAGGGGGAAGAAGCCAGAATATGAAGTTTACTTTGTTTCTCTGGCTGTTGTCGCAGTACTGCGGCAAGTACTATGTTGGTCAAGCAGGAAGAAAATGATTGACCAGGCTACACAAGCATCAGCTAACGAGCAGAAGGCATGACCCCACTCTCGCTAGCATCAGCTCATGAAAGCAAAGAAGGACACCTTTTCAACTGGGCGACAGCCAGAGTCTTGACTCAAGCAAGTACAAGAAAAGAACGAGAATTGTTCAAAGCATGATTCTCAATAGAAGGATCCATCAATAAACATATCGAGATAGATCCAGTATATGAATCTTACGGAAAAACGTGAAACAATGACGTCAACAATCAACAAATTGCCAGTAACATTGGGATCTTGGCAGCGAACCTCCCTCAAATATAGCCAATCAGGATCTTCTACTGCTAAACTGTTCACAGTGTTTTGACCAGCCAACCAGATCACAATGTCTAATCAATATCCATTTGGATCCTGGAGGAATATATAAGCCTGCATTCTGAGGAGACAACACCCTCAATTTCGCACTGATAATGATTTCTCAATTGGAGCTGAAATATCTGCAAACATTTTGCCAAGCTCGGCAATCAACCAAACTTCCACACACACAAAGTGTTGGATGAATTCAGCAAGCCAGGCAGCAACTGTGGAGGGTAATAAACAATCACCATTTCAAACCGAGACACTTTGTCAGCCTGAAGTGTCAACTGTTCATTCATCTCCATAGATGTTGCTGAGTTTCTCCAACATTTTGTATGTTGCTAAAACTTAAAGAAAATAGATGAACATAGAGCGCAGTAGTGGAACCATTCGAGTCAAGTGTGATGTTCTCCTATTGGTGGCTCTTCAGGTAGCTGTAGATCCAGGATTGACATACTATGATGGAGCACCAAGCTTCACAATCCTGCCACCTTTGCCACTTGCCCATCACCGTGTGACTTACTCCGTGATGCTAGAGTAGAATCCCTAAACAGAGAATGCCAGCGTGTGCACGGGCAGCCACTACACAGTCCTTGACACATCGGGGTCTTGGGATCTTAGGAGCTCACAAGCTTCTCGATCACAACAACATGATGATCCTCAGAGTGCGAACCCTTCAGCCCACGGTGTTGTGCCAATCTTGTAATCGACTCTAAGATCAATCTAACCCTTCCCTCCTTCACAGCTCTCCATTTTTCCACCATCCATGTTCCTATCTAAGAATTTCTTAAATGCCCCTAATGCCTCTGCCACCAGCCATGGAAGGGCACTCCATGCACTCACCAATCTCTGTGTAAAAAATTTACCTTTAACACCCTCCCCACTGTACTTTCCTCCAATCACCTTAAAATTATGCCCCCTGTTATTAGACATTTCCTCCTTAGGAAAAAGTCTCTGGCTGTCCATTTGATCTATGCCTCTTATCATTTTGTACACTTCTATCAAGTCACCTCTCATCCTCCCTTGCTCCAAAGTGAAAAACCCTAGATCACTTAATTTATCCTCATAAGATCCTATAATCTATCCTCTCTAATCCAGCCAGCATCCTGGTAAAGTTATTCAGCACACTCTCTAAAACTTCCACATCCTTCCTATAATGAGGTGACCAGAACTGAACTTTGTATTCCAAGTGTGGTCTAACTAGGGTTTTATAAAGTTGCATAATGGCTCTTGAACTCAATCACCCAACTACTAAAAGCCAACACACCATACACCCTCTTCAGCACCCTATCAACTTGTGTGACAACTTTGATGGTTCATTATTTTAAACTCTAGAGAGTGCAGGGCTAACTCTGTATAACATAATTTCATGCAATGAACCTACCACCTTAGATATCAATTTGGTGAACCCTTGCTGCACTCCATCCTTCCCCAGGTAGGGTGACTAGATCTATATACAATATTCCAGGTGGAAGGAAGGACGCTGGTCACACCACTGACTTGTGTAATTGGAACTTTTATTTTAATCTTCTACTCAAACTCTTTTGCAGCTCTTCTTACAAACCATCTTTACCCTTCTTGTTGTTTATTGCAGCTGATTGTTAACATTAAGTGATTTAGTTCATGTTTTTTGATAAAGGAAAAGTTCTTATCAATTTAAACAAAAAGGAATTAATTTAAAGTCCCTATGAATTTATATATAGTGAAATAATTCACTATATACACATTTACTTATCTGTAGTATTTCTGGAAATGAAAAAATTAGGCTGTGGAAATTCTTTTAATTTATAGGACAATTTTAATTTGGACATAGAGAAGGATACCCATCTTCTACCCATAAAGCCATAAGACACAAGAGCAAAATTAAGCCACTCAGTCCATCGAGTTTGCTTCGTCATTCCATCATTACTGATTTATTATCCCTCATAACCCTATTTTCCTGCCTTTCCCCCGTAACCTTTGATGCCCTAACTAATCAAGAACCTATGAACTTCCCCTTTAAATATACCCAATGACTTGGCCTCCACAGCTACAGATGCACCAGCTTCGGGCTAAAGAAATTCCTCCTGATATCTGTTCAAAGGGGTTTTCCTTTTATTCTTAGACCATGCAATCTGGTCCTGGACTCATCATGACCAAGCCATGCCACTAGACAAGAAGGTGCTTCAACTTTGGTGATCACCACATGCACTCAAAAGTTGGAAGTGGGTCTTCTGAATGAGATTTTTTTTTCTAAATTTTTCCAAATACTGATATTTCAAGGATGTTATGGGATGAAGGGTAGAACTAGAGAGTGAAATGTGATCAGGAAAGAGGGGAATGGGGAAGGTGGGATAGGGTGTTGTTTTGTCCTGTTTTGCACCTTACATCCCTCTAAAGCAGTGATTCTCAACCATTTTCTGGCCACGGCCCCCTTAGGAGCTCTTCTCAGGTTCCAGGGCCCCCCTTTCAAACAGTGATACAACACGAACAGAAAATCATTTATTATTGAGCACCAAGAAAACTTGAACATTTCATGATATCGGTTTCATGATATCGGGCTCCAAATTAGACAATGACAGTCGGAGGTCACCTCTTGTTGTGATATCAATTCTGTTCCTGGATTTTGTCAAGGAAACTACCTTGCAGAATCCGCTCTCAACCAAATATGTTGAGGGAAAGGCAATAAAATATCTTTGGGCTTTTCCCACAGTGTTGTAAATTTATTCGGTAGATCACTCTTGATCCAAAATTCTTTTTGAAACTGATTGAACTCATGATGTGCAGTTATATCACTCTGAAGATCAAACAAACTCTCTTGAATTTCTGCCTCAACTTGGGTGGGTTGTACTTCAAATGGATTCAAAATCCAATCCAGGTTACCGAGGTTTAACAGGTCATTAAATCTTTCTGGCATATCCTTGTGTATCTGCTTGAGATGTTTCACATAAACGGTAAGGTCATCATCCTTCAGTGCCTCTGCGATCATCTTCAGGTTTGGAAATTGTAAAAAATTTCTGATGTTCCATATTGTGGCAATAGACTTCGAGTTTCTTAAGGAAAGAATCAATGGCTTCCTTACAATCTACAAGGTCACTGTTTTTGCCCTGTCGTCATCGAGGATGATGGTCTTCGTTCTGTTGATCTATTTATGGGCTCTCAAGTGGCTTATGAGTCCAATCTTGGCTTTGAAAGTTCTTCCACATTCAGGACAGGTAGTTCCAGATGGCAGATCGGGCTTTGGTTGTTGCTGCCTCTCTTTCTGTTTTCTTCTAATTCTGCACATCTAGTGGCTTCGAAAGTTGCTGTTCCTTCTCGGATGATGGTTTGCCAGAGTTTCCTGTCCTTGGCATTAGTTTCCCAATTGTTGATGTCGATGTTACATTTCTTCATGTTGGCTTTTAAGACGTCTTTGAATCTCTTCTGTTGTCCGCCTCTTTTACGTTTGTCTTCTTTAAGCTGGGAGTAGAAGATTTGTTTTGGCAGACATTCGTCTTTCATCTGAACAACGTGACTGTTCCATCTTAGTTGATTCTTGATGATGTAGGCTTCGATGCTTGTTGTTTTTGCTTCATTTAGCACGCTAACGTTGGTTCTTCTATCTTCCCAGCTGATATTTAAAATGTTTCGAAGATAGCGTTGATGGAACTTCTCAAGTGCCTTCAGATGTCGTTGGTATGTTGTCCAGGTTTCTGATGCATACAGGAGCGTTGGGATCACCACTGCTTTGTACACTAACATTTTGTTGTCTGTTCAGATGTCATGATCATGAAAGACCCTTGTTCTGAGACATCCAAAAGCTGTTCCAGCGCATTTCAGATTCAGATTCAGTTTATTGTCATTTAGAAACCACAAATGCAATGCAGTTAAAAAATGAGACAACGTTCCTCCAGAATGATATCACAAAAGCATATGACAAAACAGACTACACCAGAAAATCCACATAACGTTTGGCAAACCCCAATCCAGAGTTCGGAGAGGCTGCTGCGTATTAATATCGCGCTACCGTCTAGCGCATTCCCCGGAAAGGAGCTTCAAATCCACCAGACAAACAAGACCAAAAACTAAAGCTACAAGACCTGCACAAAACCACATAGTTACAACATATAGTTACAACAGTGCAAACAATAGCATAATTGATAAAAAAAAAACAGACTACGGGCACAGTAAAAATAGTCCAAGATGTTAAAGGACTGTAAGTTCAAAAGAAATCACTACAGTTTCCACAAGTCCCCAGGGTCCCGACAGACTCGCCATCCCACGCCGACGGCAGAAGGGAATACCCCTGCTATGGACTTCCAACTGCCTGACTCAGCCTCACAGACGCAGCACACACTGAAAGTGACCTGAGTCCGTCGAACCTCCGAGCCGACAACCATCCCCTCCAGCACAGCTTCTCCGAGCACCATCCTCTGCCGAGTGTATTAAGACGGCCCTGCCAATGGCCATCAGCAACATGACCCCAAGGACAGGGGGCCTGTTCTTCCCAGCAGAGTCCCGGACCTCACAGCAGCAGCTGCAACGAAGAAGGTCTTCCTGGAATTTCCCGATGTTTCTCCGTGCTTCCACGTCTGTTTTCAATCGATTATGATTGCGCACGGCACCCCACTTCACAAATAACAGATAATCAGTTCCGGAGTGGCCACTGCAAGCTGCATCGCGCCGCCATCTTGAATTCCATATATTTAAAATGATATTGGATTTCGTCATTAAGGCCAACATTGGAGGAGAGGTGACTTCCAAGATATGGAAAGTAGTCCACATTTTCTAGGGTTGTTTCGCCAAGTTGAATTGTTGGTTCTATCCAATTTGTCTCAGTTGGTGATGGTTTGTAGATGATCTAAGTCTTCTTGGAATTGATGGTAAGTCCAAGTTTCGTGTATGCACGGTTGAAGGCAGTCAGAATCTGTTGTAAGTGGTTTTCTGAGAGAGCTGCAACGTAGTTGTCATCTGCGTATTGGAACTCGATGAGGGAACTCGTAGATGTCTTGTTTTTGGACTTGAGATGGGCAAGATTGAAAAGTCTGCCATCTGTTCTGTAGACAATTTCGATTCCTGGGGGTAGGTCATCCTTGATGATGTGGATGATTGTCACAATGAAGATGGTGAACAAAGTTGGGGCAATCATGCATCCCTGTTTACTCCTGATCTGACTTGAAAAGGCTCACAGTTACTATTGCTGTCCATGACTGTGGCAAGCATGCCATTGTGGAGGAGTCTCAGGATTCAAATGTACTTTTCAGGGCATCCATATGTGGACAGGACGTCTCATAGGAGTTCCCTCGATACTGAGTCAAAGGCTTTGGTGAGGTCAACGAATGCCATGTACAAAGGATGAAGTTGTTCATGACATTTTTCTTGTAGTTGTCGCATTGTGAAGATCATGTCGATTGTTCCACATGATGGTCTAAAACCGGCTTGTGTCTCCGGAAGGATCTTCCGGGCTAAAGACTTGAGCCGGTTGTTCGTGATGCGGGTGAAGATCTTTCCTGCTGTTGCTAACAGGGAAATTCCATGATAGTTTCCGCATTCGGATCGATCGCCTTTCCTTTTGTAGATAGTAATGATTGCTGAGTCTCTAAAGTCTGCTGGTATGTCTTCATTTATCCAGATCTTGATAAGAAGTTGATGCAGTTGGTAATGAAATAGGTTACCTCCAATTCTGTAGACCTCAGCTGGTATTCCATCGAGTCCAGTGGCCTTGTTGTTTTTCAAGGTTTAGATGGTTTCTTGACTTCTTCAAGTGTTGGTATTTTGCTTAGGGAGTCGTCAACAGGCTGTTTTGGAATGTTGTTAATCACATTCCTATCAAATGAGACGGTTTGATTTAGAAGATCTTCAAAGTGCTTCCTCCATCTAGAATTGATGTCAGCATTGCTCTTCAGGATGGTTGAACCATCTTTGTTTTTGAGAAGGGCTTGACCGTGAGTGGATGGGCCAAAAATAGCTTTAGTTGCGTTGAAAAAGCCTCAAGTGTCGTTGGGGTCTGCTAGTTGTTGGATTTCCTGAGCTTTCTTCCTCCACCATTGGTTTTTCAGGTTTTGGGTGCTCTTCTGGACTGCAGCCTTGCATTCCTGATAGTGTTTCCTTTTGGTAGCCGATTGTGGGTCTTTTTGTAAGGTAATGAAAGCTTTTCTCTTTTCGCCGCTTAGATGTTGGAGTAAAGGGTGAAGCAGACTATTTTTAGGGCACCTTTTTTAGTCCCCTCCCAGTTCAGGGTGAGCAGAGTGGATCCTAACTAGGGCTGCTCGAACATGAATACTGCTACCAAACAACTTTCCTGCTTCTGTCCAAAAGTTGAGCGACTGAATCAAGTATTCACCGCTTTCATGCCAGTTCTTGACTAGGAGCTTCCAGCCATCACATTGCCTGCTCCTGTTGCCCTTCCACGATCACTGAAAGACTTGAAGATGTGGCCCACAGAGCAAAGACGTCTGTGCATGTATTTGTTTAATGTGTAATTAATGTTGCACTCCAAGAAGCACATGATACTTCACAAATCAACCAACTGATTCCAGTGGCATGGAAACCATGACGATCGGAGCTGACGGATTTGTTGGAGCCTTGATCCACCTTCACAGCCATTGAGTTCGAAGTAACTTCATCCGCCTGTTCCACCGTTGAGTTCTTGGTTGGATTGTTCTTTGTCAGGGACCTCACCCTCAACCTTACCGCCATGGGTGACCCTACCAGGAGCATAGCTCCAGACAGCATCGCTCTCAGGATCTCAGGACCACACAAGCTTCTCCACCACGACAAGGTGACAATCCATGGAGAAGTTGCCCTGTAAGGTCTTGTTTAACAAATTAAGTTTCTGAAAGAAATCTGCCAGATAAAATATGTCCGCCTTAGCATCAATGAGTCTTTCTCCATGCTCTTTATCAGACATGAAAGAAACTGTGGTGTCCCAGAGTGTAACCTACCTTAACATATAATACAGTGGCATACAAAAGTTTAGGCACCCCTGGTCAAAATTTCTGTTAGTGTGAATGGCTAAGCAAGTAAAAGATTACCTGATTTCCAAAAGGCATAAAGTTAATAATTTCTTTAATATTTTAAGCAAGATTACTTTTTTATTTCTATCTTTTACAGTTTCAAAATAACAAAAAAGGAAAAGGGCCCGAAGCAAAAGTTTGGGCACCCTGCATGGTCAGTACTTAGTAACACCCTCTTTGGCAAGTATCACAGCTTGTATGTGTAGCCAGCTAAAAATCTTTCAATTCTTGTTGGGGGGATTTTTGCCCATTCTTCCTTGCAAAAGGCTTCTTTTTTTGGGACCATCTTGCATGCACTGCTCTTTTGAGGTCTATCCACAGATTTTCGATGATGTTTAGGTTGGGGGACTGTGAGGACCATGGCAAAACCTTCAGCTTACACCTCTTGAGGTAGTCCATTAAGGATTTTGAGGTGTGTTTAGGATCATTATCCTGTTGTAGAAGCCATCCTCTTTTCATCTTCAGCTTTTTTACAGACGGTGTGATGTTTGCTTCCAGAATTTGCTGGTATTTAATTGAATTCATTCTTTCCTCCACCAGTGAAATGTTCCATGTGCCACTGGCTACAATACAAGCCCAAAGCATGATCAATCCACCCCCATGCTTAACAGTTGGAGAGGTGTTCTTTTCATGAACTTCTACACCCTTTTTTTCCTCCAAACACACCTTTGCTCATTGCTGCCAAAAAAAAAATCTATTTTAACTTCATCAATCCACAGGACTTGTTTCCACAATGCATCAGGCTTGTTTAGATGTTCCTTTGCAAACTTCAGATGCTGAATTTTGGGGTGAGGATGCAGGAAAGGTTTTCTTCTGATGACTCTTCCATGAAGGTCATATTTGCGCAGGTGTCGCTGCACAGTGGAACAGTGCACCACCACTCCAGAGTCTGCTAAATCTTCCTGAAGGTCTTTTGTAGTCAAATGGGGGTTTTGATTTGCCTTCCTAGCAATCCTATGAGCAGTTCTCTCAGAAAGTTTTCTTGGTCTTCCAGACCTCGACTTGACCTCCACTGTTCCTGTTAACTGCCATTTTGTAATTACATTGAGGAAACAGCTCAAAACACTTTGCTATCTTCTAATAGCCTTCTCCTGCTTTGTGAGCATCATTTATTTTAATTTTCAGAGTGCTAGGCAGCTACTTAGAGGAGCCCATGGCTGATTGTTGGGTCAAGGTTTGAGGAATCAGGGTACTTATAAAGCTTTGAAATTTGTATCACCTGGCCTTTCCTAACAATGTTTGTGAACAAGCCATAGCCCTAACAAGCTAATTAAGGTCTGAGACCTTGGTTAAAGTTATCTGAGAGCTCAAATCTCTTAGAGTGCCCAAACTTCTGCATGGTGCTCCTTTCCTATTTTTCACTTTAAAATTGTACAAAACACTAATCTTGCTTAAAATGTTGAAAAGAATGTTTCATCTTTAACTTTATGACTTTTGGAGATCAGTTCATCTTCTACTCACTTAACTATTCACAGTAACAGAAATTTTGACTGGGGTGCCCAAACTTTTGCACGCCACTGTATATCCAAATACATATACTTTAAAGCTACCAGGCTAAAAAAGGCCTAGCAAGACACGCTGATTTTCGGAGAATGAAGTATGGCAATAATGGATGTGAGAACACTTGATTCAATACGTTGACCTGGTGCAGTCTGATTCGTGACTGACTCTGAAGTGAGACTGTGTAGGAGGAGCTTAAGCAATGAATTTACCAGGTGTGCCGAATTCAAACGGTATGTTGGACAGATATTATAAACAGGAGGGAAACTACTGACTCCAATGAAGGTTGCTGCTTGGGTATTTCATCGGTTTAGTTACCAGGGCCCCCATGAACACTTGGGGCTTCCCTTCTCACAGTTTTCAGTCGGTGGCCCCCTTCAAATGTGCCAGGGCCCCCAAGGGGGCCATATGGCCCCCGTAGAGAATGGCTGCCCTAAACCCATCTCAAGTAAAAGATGTCTCTATAAATCACAGGGTAACAGCAAAACAATGTCGATATAGAGTCAATATGGGTTTTATTAGAAAGAAAATATTTGATGAATTAGAAGACTTCAAATGCTGAGGAATCGACCATGAGATTAAAGAGATTAGGTTTATTTTTCATATGTAAATTGAAACAGACAGTAAAATATGCTGTTTGTGGCAAATCAAATCAGTGAGGATTTTGCTGGGCAACCTGTAAGTGTTGCCATGCTTTGGGCACCAAAATAGCATGCCCATAATTCACTGACCCGAACTGAATAACTTTGAAACCATTCCTTGTGGAAGGAAACCGGCACCACCATAGCAAACCCACACAATCACGGGGAGAATGGAGAAACTCCGTCCAGACAGCAAGGGGAATTGAACCCTGATCAGTGAAATCTGGCACTCTAAAGCAATGTGCTGATCGCTATGCTACCACGCTGACCTAAATCACAGACAGTGAGATGATACTAAGTTAAAATGAATGAAGTAAAAAAGATATTGAGGTCACCTTGGAGAGAGGTTACAGACAGACAGACAGACATACTTTATTGATCCCGAGGGACATTGGGTTTCGTTACAGCCGCACCAACCAAGAATATTGAAGAAATATAGCAATATAAAACCATAAATAATTAAATAATAATAAGTTAATCATGCCAAGTGGAAATAAGTCCAGGACCAGCCTATTGGCTCAGGGTGTCTGACACTCCGAGGGAGGAGTTGTAAAGTTTGATGGCCACAGGTAGGAATGACTTCCTATGACGCTCAGTGTTGCATCTCGGTGGAATGAGTCTCTGGCTGAATGTACTCCTGTGCCTAACCAGTACATTATGGAGTGGATGGGAGACATTGTCCAAGATGGCATGCAACTTGGACAGCATCCTCTTTTCAGACACCACCGTCAGAGAGTCCAGTTCCACCCCCACAACATCACTGGCCTTACGAATGAGTTTGTTGATTCTGTTGGTGTCTGCTACCCTCAGCCTGCTGCCCCAGCACACAACAGCAAACATGATAGCACTGGCCACCACAGCCTCGTAGAACACCCTCAGCATCGTCCGGCAGATGTTAAAGGACCTTAGTCTCCTCAGGAAATATAGACGGCTCTGACCCTTCTTGTAGATAGCCTCAGTGTTCTTTGACCAGTCCAGTTTATTGTCAATTCGTATCCCCAGGTATTTGTAATTCTCCACCATGTCCACACTGACCCCTTGGATGGAAACAGGGGTCACCGGTGCCTTAGCCCTCCTCGGGTCCACCACCAGCTCCTTAGTCTTTTTCACATTAAGCTGCAGATGATTCTGCTCGCACCATGTGACAAAGTTTCCCACCATAGCCCTGTACTCAGCCTCTTCTCCCTTGCTGATGCATCCAACTATGGCAGATTACTTCATTCACCCCAATACTGAACTGATTCAACAACTTACTTGGGAATCACGCTAGCGCTGCAGTTAGAATGACACTATTACAGCTCGGGGCATTCCAGAGTTCGGAGTTCAATTCTGGCGCCATTCTGTAAGGGGTCCGAATCAGATTTATTATCACTGGCATGTGATGTGAGCTTTGTTAATTTAGCAGCAGCAGTTCAACGCAATACATAATATAGAAAAAAAATACAAAATAAAATAATTAAAAAAATAATAATAATAATAAATAAACAAGTAAGTGCCTGTGCATCCTCCCTGTGGAATGTGTGGGTTTTCTCTGGGTGCTCTGGTTTCCTCCCACAGTCCAAAGATGTACCGGGTAGGTTAATTGGCCATGGTAAGTTGCCCGCTATTAGGTGAGGGCTAACTGGAGTTGGTGGGTTGCTGGGCAGTGTGGCTCGCAGGGCTGACTCCACCCTGTAAAGTATTGCTAAGTGAATAAAATGAAAAATAAAACCTATGGACTCACTTTCAATGACTTGACAACTCATGTTAGTATTATTTAATACTTATTTATTATTATTGTTATTTTGTTCTTCTTTTTGGATTTGCTCAATTGTCATTTTTTGCACATTGGCCGTTTGTCAGTCTTGTCTGTAGCTTTTCATTGGTTCTATTGTGTTTCTTTGTACATACTGTGAATGCCTGCAAGAAAGTGAATCTCAGGGTCGTATATATGTACTTCGATAACAAATTTACTTTGTGAGATGTGGAGATGAGAGAAGGATTATTGAGTTGGCAGGTTCTGCCCACCATAATACTTTGTTTTAACAGCAAGGGTTAAGAAAGCATAAGCAGGGAGTTCATGGCTTCATTCCATATCAGTGAGGCTCAATCTATCCTGCAATGATGAATATATATTGAAAAGTATGAGAGAACAAAAACCAGAAGCTTTTATGCACTGTGGTTTTGATGCATTGCTGGTATAGACAATTAATTGATATAGCTTAAAAATGGCCTTTTATTTTTTATTCTTGGGTAGATATTATGCTCCATGATGTACGACAACAGTCACAAATCTCAGTAAATGCCAAGAGAAAATACACATATGACCAGCTGGGAGTGTAACCACAGGAATGTAACTGATTTGGATAATCTTATAAACCATTTTTAAAAAAACCTGAGTGGTGTTGAGTAGTTATTTAGATTCCAAGAACATAATCCTGTTGCACAGAGTGACTGAGGAGAACCCAAGTGCAGGACACAGGCACGAAGACTGAGTTGGGGATGCTGGCGCAGATGTGAACATTGAACAACAAACAGGAGGAATCTTGACGCGGAGCTCTGATTTGGAATCTTGACACGGAGACGGAGTTTTCATGGAATATCTTGAAACTGGAGCTGAACTTACAATTAACGGTTCTAAACGTTCGAGAAATGAAGTTATCACATGGGAATAGACCAACGAACTGGCGACTAGTGGTTATGACGCCAGTGTTCTTATACTGCAGTTCTTGATGGAGACCAGGTGTGCTGTCATCAAGCAAATTAGTAGTAAATGGGAAATGAACGATTGGAATCAAGGCATAATTGAAGGAGATTAGGGGCAAGATAGGGGATTAACAATCGGGACCATGACAATACCCCCCCATCAACGGGAGCCTCCAGGCAATCCACCAGGCTTGTCCGGATGGTCCCGATGGAAATCACGGATGAGGGAAGGGTCCAAGATGAAGGAGTGGGGAATCCAGGAACATTCCTCCAGGCCGTATCCTTCCCAGTCGACCAGGTACTGGAGGCCCCTGCCTGATGGCACACATCCAGTAACCGCCAGACGGTGTACGCTGGGTCAGTGATCCGGGTGGGTGGAGGGGGTTCAGCCGGAGGGCATAAAGAGCTGACAAAGGGTTTCACTTGGGAAACTTGGAATGTAGGATGGATATGCATAGATCTAGGCAATTTGAGTCAGACCGCCGTGGGGTTGATAATGCTCTCAATCTCGACAGGTCCCAGGAAGCAAGGGGCGAGTTTCTTGGGCTTGTTCTTGAGAGGGATGTCTTTAGAGCCAAACCTTCTGCCCAGGTCGATAATCAAGTGCAGGAGTCCAATGACGAATCGGCAATCCTCTGGTTGCGGTCGGCTGAGCGGAGCAGGGCCATGCAAGCATCTTACCAGATCTTGCGGCATTGGCGGAGGTAGGCCTGAACAGAAGCCACAGCAATGCCACGGCAAAAAGGGGTCATAGGAGAGGAGAGTTGGGTAAGGGGCTCTGCCACCCGACTATAATCCCTGATGAACCGGTGATAGAAGTTCGCAAACCCCAGAAATCGCTGGAGTTGCTTGCGTGTCATGGGTCTTGGCCACTCTGCCACCGCCCGGATCTTCTCGGGATCCACTCTCTCACTCTTGATGATGTACCCCAAGAAACTGACTGAGGGGACATGGAACTCGCACTTCTCAGCTTTAACAAATATTTGTTCTCCCAAAGCCTCTGTAGAGCCTAACAGACATGATGGGTGTGTTCCTGGAAACTGCTTGAGAAGATTAGAATGTCATCCAGATAAACAAACACAAAAAAGTTAATAAAGTCTCTTAGGACATCATTAATCAGGGCTTGGAAGATGGTGGGGGCATTGGTGAGGCTGAATGGCATGACCAGGTACTCGAAGTGACCTAGAGGGGTATTGAATGCCATTTTCCACTCGTCTCCCTCCCTTATTCTGACCAGATGCTAGGCGCTTCATAGGTCCAACTTGGAGAAGACGGTGGCTCTGTGAAGTGGTTCGAAAGTGGAGTTTATGAGGAGCGGTGGATACTTGTTCTTTATGGTTATATGATTTAGGCCACAGAAGTCGATGCAAGGATGTAGTGAACCATCCTTCTTCCCCACAAAGAACCCTGCACCCCCTGGGGAGGATGAGGACAATGCCCATCGTGAGAGATTCTCTGATGTAACCCTCCATTGCTTCCCTCTCTGGTCGGGACAAGTTATACAGCCGACTGATGGGTAGAGGAGCTCCGGGGAGAAGGCCAGTAGCACAATCATATGGTCAGTGTGGAGGCAGGGAAAGGGCACGTTGTT